>NC_056731.1:976725022-977005022 GCF_019279795.1 Protopterus annectens
CCTTCGTGGGGATGGTATGTATTGTATCATGTTTGTGTGACTGCATCCGCTATGTGTGGTGTCAGGTACATTTCGCTGTGGTGTTAGCCGTGGATTGTGTGTGTTGGGTATGGTATTCTGTTCGACATGTGGGTGTCTGTGTCCTGGCGGCATCTGTCGATGGCGTTGTGCATTCAGATGTGTAACATAGCTGTTATATTCCTGTACAACGGATGCAAGGATGCATCAGCTGCTGCTAGTGTTTCCCACGCGGCTTGTTGCTGGTATGCCGCTGTCATTGACTGCCTGTATGTTTTTGCTACGGTTTTGGCTGTTATCCCTTTGATATGTGCGATGGGGTATATCTGCGGATGTGGGTGGCGATACGGGGTGTGGGTCTTGCATTTATACATACAAGATATGCTTGTGTGTGTGCTCCATCCCTGCTTGGGGAGCTGCAGGTTACCTGTCTGTTGTTCTGGGAATGTTTGTTTTGTTGATGTCGTGTGGTGTCGGTATCACCTGCATGTTTGCTTCCTGCACGTATTCCTCCTTCACATCGGTTATATATCTGCGGATGTTCGTCCGTGCCTACTATCCATTGGCATTTTGTCACTGATAGTTACGGTGATTGTGGTCCTGTACTTGGGACGGCCTGTATTCTACCGGTTGCCTCCTATTTGTGTGGCGCTTGCTTACTTAATGGCCGTGGAACACACAGCGGTATTTACGGGACCGTAGGTGGCCACGATCGGTGCCGGGATAGCACATGCGTATTTTCGCCGTACATGCCTGATGCTGTGTAACGTTGCCGACGTATCGTGTTGAGTCTACCATATGGCCGCCATACATACGGTCATGGTTTGTACATGCGTCCTTTGCATCTCCTGTTGGCTATGGTCCTGTGGTACATTCTGGGACATTTCCGCTTTGCACTGAGGAGATGTCAGTACTACTTTGTGGGTACTGCTGTACATACGCCTATGGTTCCTGTACTGTATGCCTACGCATGTTATTACACTCCGCCTGTGACATGTCACCTACATACACATTTTACAGTGGCACACACATTACACACACACAGCGGAACACACGACAACCTCACCTCACACATACACATATTGCTGCCATAGCTCTCAACCTTCCATTTCCAAGACGAGGAACACACACATTCATAATGTGGAACAAATGGGCAAAATGTGGAACACATACTAATGGCTTACTAACAACTTCTGCTAAGAAGGTCATAGGATGGTTAAAATATGCTGATTTACTTACAAAGAAGAACATTTAATGAATTACTATGATTAATTTCTATTTACCAGGATTTCATTTAAATACATTCCTAACAATTAATGTGTGACAGACTATTTCAATGTGGAACTTTGAGGAACCTCGAGGAACATGAACTGTTTTAGACCCCAAATGAGGTACGTTCCTCATAATGACGTACACTTGACAGGTATGATTGCCGCTTTTGCACCGACGGTTGCACACAGTACCTACGTTGGCCGCATCGCCGGCGGCGGTGTGTACCTCCGCACTCATATCCTATGGATATGACACGCACATATCCCGTTACTGTACCGTGGCCTGGCGATCATCCCGACCCACGGATATGTATTGATGCAGGTTGACATTTCCATGGCTGGCGTTCCCTGCTCTGCCCACCCTCCCGGATGATCGGGTTGTTGTTCACTATGTTTACTATGTGGAGATTTCGCGTCTTACTTATCTGTAAACTTGCATCCCTGGGTTCCATATTAACCTGTTGTACTTTATATCTGTGTATGTGTACATATATTTTTACGTGTGTAATGATATCTATTTCCGTATCTGTGTATGCACATAAATACATATGAAGTCGACTTGCGGCGAAAGTGGCAGCATACGGCTACGCCGTCTGCTGTAGAACCGGCGGCTTGGTTGAGGTGTTGGCGTTCCATGCTCTGCTGGCTATTGGGTGTGCAGTGTTTGGGTGGTGCCTTTGTTGGAGTCACACATAGGTCCGCCCATACGGTACACATTACGGGCGGACACGTTTGTGTGGCGTCCATTTCACTGTGTGTGCAGGTAAGGTGGTGTCAGTCCATGGGGCCTACGCTGTCAAAGTATGTGCTATGCGTTCCCTCTTTGCCAGGGCGTAGGCATATTGGGTACGCCTCCGTCTACCTACTGGGGCTGGCACAGTGTGTTCATGGCACTGAACGCCCTGTGCCTGTGCTTGCCTTGGCAGTTGTATGGCTTGGTGGCCCTACACCATTATGTCCCTGCAGCAGCTGTTTCCGCAGAATCATATTGTGTAGCATACAACATACTATGAATATGTGGGCACATGTGCCTGGAGAGTACTGCAAGGCTCCACCGGATGTATCCAAGCACCGAACCGTGATTTCAACATCCCAAACACACGCTCTATGATTATTCTGGTTTGTGCGTGTGCCTCATTATGGCGTTCTTGCATGTGTGTGTGTGCATTTCTGATGGGTGTCATCATCCATGGCTCCAGTGCATAGCCAGCATCCCCCACAAGGTGACCTTGTCTGATGTCCCCCCTGGCAAATACCTGATACAGCTGTGAGGCATGCCAGATATGGGAGTCATGGTAGCTTCCAGGGCTGCCAGCACACACATCCATGATAATGCCCTGCGCATTGCATACGACCTGGCAATTGATGGAGGGGTATCCCTTGCGGTTTATGTAGCGTCTACCCTGCTCCCCAGGCGGTGACTTGATTTCTATGTGCGTACAGTCTATCGCACCCAGTACCTCCGGGTATTGTGCCACACGGTGGAAGTGGCGCATATTGCTAGCCAACTCCTCCTGAGATCTGGGGAAGTTTATATACTTATGGGCATGTCGTAACATGGCATCCAGGAACTGTTGTAGTACCCTGGATGCTGATGCCTGTGAGATACCCATTATATCCCCGGTTGGCCTTTGAAAGGTACCTGTAGCCAGTATTCGCAAGCTCACACATACCTCTGTGTCCACTGGGATGGGCTCCCCTCTGTTGTCTCTTGTTCTCAGGCGTGGCCGGCACAGCTCCACTATTTGCTGTAACGTGTCCCTGTCCACTCTGTAGCGCTCTACTATCTCCAGGTCTTGCAGCCCCTGGTAGGTCACCCTTGGTCTGAACACTCTCCTTCTCCTATGAGGCCTACGGTAGTTGTCGGCACCCTCCTCCGCAACTCCGTCTGTCTCTGACACATACCTATGCATCATGGCCACGGCGGCTCCCAACATATACATATTAAAAGTTCCCCGTGTGTTTACACCCTACGGTGCGGCATTTGGGAAATCGCGCTGTGTGTTGTGTGCATTCACACTTTATACTGTTGTGCTGTATACCCGGTGATGTCATTGGGTGTGTCTGTGCAGCTGTATCTGTGGATTATCTTCGGTGTTTTACCGTTGCAACTGCAATGGTATTGCCTTTAGTGTTACATTACAGTTGCCTGCATTGGCTTAGCTTTGCATCTTACATTACTGTTTCTGCACGTTGCACCTACTATTGCCTGCAGTGCATCCTGCAGGCACATGGCATATGATGCATTTTGTCTGCCGCCGCCGTAATGCTACCTCTGTACTTGGCTGTGCTATTTCGGTTCTTTGCTCTTTGCATTTCTACTACATCCCCTACTATCTTTGCAATCCTATGCCTCCCCTTTCTCGTTTTGCGGGAGTCTGCATGCAGAGTTGTCAGCTGCTGCCGTCTGCCCTTCCTGGATTGATTGGAGTTGATTGCTCATTACGGCTCCAATTACACTGCTTCCGCATTTCCTCATATTCTCCGCATTACCTTCCTATATCCATGGTTGTTGACGGGGAGGCCGTCACATGACTGGGTTGGGGAACATAGTCATCCTCGTGCACATGCATCTGTGCGCGCATTATGTACTCTCAGCGCATCTATTTCCTCACGCCGTCCTACTGCTGTGATGTGCATTGTACAGCCCATGTTTGCTGGCCTCCAATGTGCTTCCTCCTACAGTGGCACACCCTCTGCGATTGACATGTATTCCGTGTAGGCCACTCCTCGGTATACTACCGCTGCGCCCGTTGCTCCATCCTTACACGGCGCCGTTTTGCGATTCACTATTATCTGCCTCATTTGCATGGCATTGACTGCTAATACATGGTTACAGCGCCGAACACTGCCGCCACTCCTTGACAACCCTTGCGCTGGGGTTGAGGCTTTCCATACATACTATGGTGTGTGGTGGCTGTGCATCTGATTTGTATTATACTGCTCTTTTAGGACATTCTCATATTATTTCATTGTTTTGCACCTTCTGTGCACATATCCGGGGGTTCTGCTGTGGTTTCTCGCACATAACATTTATGTCATTATTTACAGTTTGTGCATGTTTTCTTTGGACATTCTCGGTGCCTTTCGCCATTGGCATATTGCACCTGTATGATACCTGATGTTGACAGCCTTCCATTACTCCTTGGTCATGTTTGGGTAAATGTAAACCGTTTTTTTTGGTTTACATTGCCGTGCCCTTACGCTACGCCTGCCCAACTTCGTGGATCGCTATTTGCCTTCATTTGCATGGTGCAATACCGCACACAGTGTGTTTAGCATACCTACGCCGGCGAGAACCGCGCACGCCGGTAGTGCACGTGGGATTGGTTCATACCTGAATCGCTCGGTGGCTATATTTGGCTTTATAACGCCGACGCTATGTGGGCGCCTGGCGCAAGGTTCATGAATCCCGGGGAATGTTTTTGCAAAAGGTTATACAGCAATTATGACTTGAAAAGCTTATTGAAGCAATTTCTTTTAAGACAGATTTTTATCATAAATTTATTTTAAGGGTCTCACAGGATAATATTACTCTGCTGAGTAATATTAACAAGTGAAATTTTAATTTAGCAATGGTTGTTATACCATCAATAGTTATGAAATAAAACAGGTGATTAATAATAACTGGAAACCTATTTTGTAAAATGTGGACTTGACTAGGGCTATAGGTAATATGCATAGGTATACTTAAATATATAAAAAATAAAAGTAAATACTTAAATAAATACTTACTTACTTAAATAAATTAAAAAAGTGCTGGGACATTTTCAAAGAGGCAGTTACGTCAGATGAACAAGTGAACATAAATGATTACATGGAAGCAGTAATAGCTTACATCACTAAATGTGTTGATGATGTATCTCACATCAAAAGCATCACAATCAGAGAAAACCAAAAAGCCATGGCTCAAGAATAAAGCCTATGATCTCCTGAAGGCAAGAAATGCAGCATTCAGGGCCAAGGACAAGAATGATCTCAGTGAAGCCAGAGCAAACCTAAAAAGGGACTTTAAAGAGGTCAAGAGGGAATATGGAAAGAAATTGCAACATTAGTTCCAAACATGAGGGATAACAGGAGTCTCTGGAAAAAGATATACCAGATTACTGACTATAAAACCAGGTCAGCTCAGTTTGAAGATAACACTGAATTCCTGGACAGGTTGAACTCCTTCTTTGCAGATCTGAAGAGAACAATGTGGCTCTTACAAGGCTACCTATCGACCAGGAGGAGGGGGTGCTCAGCCATAACTCCAATGAAGTGGGATCCCAACTTAAGAAGGTGAACCCGAGGAATGCTACTGGTCCTGATAAAATACTTAGCAAAGTACTTAAAGACTGTGCAGACCAGCTATGCTCAGTTCTAACTGATATTTTCAACACCTCTTATTCTTTGTAAAGTTTCCTTTTGCTTTAAGGTGACAAATATTGTCCCTCCTCCAAAAAGCTAATCCAGCATGCCTGAATGACTACAGACTGGTTGCTCTAACTTCAAATGTCATGAAATGCTTTGAGAGGCTAGTTAAAGAAATCTGTTGGCAAACCTACAGTTCGCTTATCGGGCTAACAGATCCACCGCAGATGCTATTTTAATGGCACTCCACCTCTCACTCGTTCATCTGAATGGAAGAGACAACAATGTCATGCTGCTGTTTATTGACTTCAGTTCAGCATTATCTACAGTGGTTCCAGTGCAGCTTATTGACAAGCTTGTACATCTTGGAGTTAGCACACTCATGTACAACTGGATCCTTGACTTCTTAACAAATAGACTGCAGAAAACATGTGCGGGCAACAACACCTCAGGATGCAAAATACTTAACGCTGGTGTTCCTCAGGGTTGTGTGCTAAGCCCTCTGTTGTTCATCATACTCACTCATGACTGTTCTACAAAATGCAACAGAAATCACATCATTATGTTTGCAGATGACACCACAGTCTGGGCCTCATCAAAGGGGAGGATAAAACAGCTTACAGAGACAAGGTCTGATGTGTTAAGAACAACCTTGACCTGAGTGTCAATAAAACAAAATAAATCATTATAGACTTCAAGAAAAGGTCAACAACACACTCACCACTCATGATAAATGGTGAAGAAGTAGAAAGAGTCAAAGCTACAAAATGTTTTGAGGAGCACATTTAGGAGGATCTCTCTTGGACTGTGAACACTGAACAGTTGGTCAAAAAAGCACATTAACGCCTACACTTTCTCAGAAGGCTCAAAAAAGCAACGCTCCTAACTATTGTTCTCACCACATTCTACAGATGAGCAGTTAAGAGCATTCTCACTAGTAGCTTCACAGTTTGTTTTGGGAACAGTACAATAACAGAAAAACAGAAGCTACAGAGAGTGGTGCTAGTTGCTGAAAAAATCATGGGCACCAACTTACCATCAATCCAATATCTCTTTGCAGAAAGAAGCATTAAATGTGAATCCAAAATAATTTGTGCCCTCTCTCACCATGCACATGGCTGGTTTATACAACTGTCTTTGGGCAAGAAATATCAGAGTATCTGCTGCAGGACCACCAGAAACTTTAAACAGCTTTCTATCCAACAGTGTTGAGACTTATAAACTCTGATACCAGCCACTGATTATTTAATCAGTAATCATTCACAATACATAGCTCAGCTGAAAAGTGTGCAATATCTCTTTTTTTATTCTTTGATGTAGCAATATTTCTTATTCATGTGCAATTGCCTGCTAATTGTTTGATGCAAATGAACAAATGAGGACAATCTTAACTTGTGCAATCCTACGCTGTCATGCTGCTATATACAGTATTCTTCTCATGACTGCCAGGGGGGCTTGTGTGTTTTGCTGTTATTATTGGTTTATTTATCCTTCTGTGGGTCTTGTATTGAATATGTTTTTAAATTGAAATGTTGTCCTGTTGTTCTTGTTATCTTTGCTTCCTGTGTACTCAGCTGATACCCAAAATTTCATTTAGGCTGTACCTGGGTAGTCCTAAATGGCAATAAAGTTTACTTTAACTTTGACTTTGATTTATAAGACTGGATTTAATACTAAGTCTACCTTTAAAACAGGGATGCCAGTTAACAAAGGTTACCCTAGTAGTAGAAAATGGGGTAGGTATTACTGCAATTTCACAATTTGACAATGGTCCAAATGTTTATGGTGTATGTGTGAAAAAATCTTTCAGAATACTCAGTCATTATACTTGTAATTCTTATGAAATAATTTATATAGATAAATTATCAGTTTAATTTCTCCAAGACTTTTGAGTTTCTAATACCATGACAGGAATGGACCCCATTCCTAAATTAAAAGTATGATTAAAGTTTATAAAATTAGTATTGTTTCAATCTTTGATGTTAGCCAAAAGTGTTCATTGCAGCACTTGCAATATGCCCAGATCTGATCCCTTCTGCAATTCATACAGAGTTACATGTATTGGTACCATATCTGCATATGACTGCAGTTTTTATTTATGAAACACATTGGTCCTACTACTATTGGAACTGCCTAGGTATTTTTCCACATTGCCCTCATTTCTGTCTGAAAATTCTGGTATTTTATGACTTTACATCTCTCTGTACATAAGACAGTATAATCACTGGGTGTAGCAATTTCAATAATCAATACCACTTTTGTCTTTTTCATTGACTACTCTATCTGGTTTTCCTGCATCTTTTTTTTCAGTCATTGGTAATGGGTGATTAATGTGATATAAAGTTCATCATTCTCTGTAATGTTTTGGAGGTCATGCTTCTAATGCTTCTCAGCTGCTTGAATATTGTAATGTTTGCAGAATCTCCAGTGCAACAGCTTTGCCATATTATTATGCATTTCAGTATACAGGCCCTCCATCATTAGTGTATCACACCCAGCAACAAGATATGCAAATGTTTACAATTTTGTTTTAAAGACTCTGCATTTGTCAGTTTCTCTGATATGTTCAATGGACTTTGTAAGCCACCATGTACATAGTCCACTATATTGGGATACCAGTATTAACCTTTAATCTTTTGGTTAAATTCTCTTCTTCTTAACCATACCTGTGCCATATCCTGATTGACACAAGGGTTGTTCTAGGAGTTTGTTTTACTTGCAACTATATTTATGCATTTTCTGCATTTCTTACCTTCTCATCTAATCCTTCTTCAAATAGTCTTTCTTTTTTTTTTTTGGCACATTCATTTGTTGCCTGATTTTTGTCTACTTATGCTTTGATTTCCATTCTTGCTTGACACCAATATGTTTCTGCTATACTGAGCAAGGAAGCCATCATAGACTTGTTCTCCTCATGTTTTAAAAGTTTAACTATATTTGGATCTGGTGAAGTCAGAAAATAATGTATACAGTCCTGTGATGGCAGATCTACAGATGTAATCAATTTCTAGGAGGACAGACCTCCTTCAGAAGAAGAAATATATAATCTTGGTATACACTGATTTTTATATATCACTTGATAAGCATGAAGCATTTTTCTTAATTTCCTGTCCAACTGATCCAATATGATTTGGGACCAGTCAGTCTTCCCAAAACTGTAATTTAGAACAGGAAGAGCAAATTGGTTTATGCCTCAGACTTTGTTTTTAGATGTCCGGGCTGTTTTCAGTATTAATTTTTCTTCTAAACTATTCTGTACTGAGTTTTGTTCCCATTTGTTCATGTTTTATCATCGATCTTTCATCAGTTCCAAATATTTATGCACTCCCTCCTGCTCAAGTTCCTTTATATCACATTCCTATCTTAAACTGATATTTTCTTGGTGCTGAAGCTTTCCTGCTTTAAAAGTTGCATTTGCACATTTATCAAAACCAAGTGACATTCTTACATCATCTGAAAAAAGTTTTGACCACTTGCAGTTGTGTTTTTAGTTCCTCATCTGATAATATTAAATCATATACAAAAAGAAGATGAGAAATCTTTACACTTTTTTGTTGTCTGGGAGCCAAGTTGCAACCGTGACTAAATCTGTTAACTCATTTAAGCCTATAGCACCCTTTTGTATATTCCCAGTTCATACACATAGCTCCTTATAGCATCCAGGTCTTTTCTGCATCTAACTTGTTTATCTAAGCAACTACCAACTAATAACAGGCAGTACTGTAAAGTGCAAGGAGTTATTAACAAAATTACACTAAGACTGGGTGCCCTGCAAACAGAGAAATTAATCATTGTTTGTCACATATTATTTATACGTTCACATTTTATGTTCATATTTCACAGCTGTGAACCCTACGTGTTATTGATGGTTATGGTGTGATATGCCATAGTGGGAGACAGAAAACGCCATTGTCAATGTCCATTTACATTATCTTATACCTGAGATATTGCTGGTTGCTTGTTAGTAATTTTGAAAGTAAACCACATTTCAATAAGTACTTATTAGTTCAAAAAACAAGTGACTTACATCTATTGTAAAACATCGGGTGAAACCTTAAATGTTCTTCAAGAAAATAGTATTTGATATTTGCATTGTAAGTTGCACAACTTGAGAAATATTCAGTATTATTTACATTGCTAATTATACATTTAAGCAAATGTTTTGATATTTCTGTAAATATTTCAATAAATATGCACTCACAAAGGAATGTATCATTGTCACATGGAATCTTATGTCTGGTTAATAATATTGTATGTCTAGGGTTTACGTTTTCATATATATATATATATATATATATATATATATATATACATATGTATGGATCTACTTCATTTGATTGAAAGACCATTTGACCTAAACCCATTTGATCGAAATTTCATTTGATCAAATACCAGTATTCAAGGCAATTAACAGGGATTTGTCCCCCTCCCCAATGTCATGCAACCCTGGAGTCGGTATATATAGTTGGGGGGGTGAAACCCCTTTCTTCTGTGCCCCCCCAACTATATATATCAACTCCAGGGTCGCACAACATTGGGGAGGGGGACAAATCCCTGTTATATGCCTTGAATACTGGTTTTCGATCAAATGAAATTTCGATCAAATGGGTTTAGGTCGAATGGTCTTTCGATCAAATGAAGTAGACCCATATGTGTATATATATATATATATATATTTTTTTTTATAATACATTATAGCATTTATGGAAAAACTATGACTGCACTGATTATTATCATTGTAAAGTACAGTTCTTACTGATCACACTGTGACACTGCCATTTGTACATTTTTAAAAGCTTTTCATAGGTTGGTACTAGACTATCGGCCCTAGGGCCTATACAAGCCTAGCCATAACAATTCACTGGCTATTTCTTCCCAGAATATTTACTTCCCTGGTCCCCTGTCTAGCAGGGTGACTGACATGTTCCCCTGGGTGAATTACCTATCTACCATCCAATCGTCAAGGTACCTTTTGAAGTTTACTGTTCATAAAATATTTACATTTATCTATCTTCTGTTTTTTAAGTTTACTTTTCAAAAAAAATACTGTGGAATACATGCTCTGTGCAGGCTGCTAGAGGTGTGGTATTCCATATCACATAGGTGATAGTAAGTTAAGTAGACAGGATTAGACAAAAGAGAAGCCATGACAAAGTGTCACCCTGGACTACCCCTCTTTGATTTTTTTCCCTCGGATAAGAATTTGTCCTTTATTGTGGCTCAGCTACAGAATGTTTTACCACTGTTTCATTGTTGCTATAATGTACTTGATCAAATGTAGAGTTTATCTTATACATCTGTAGGCGCTCTTTTATCCATGACTGTGGGATGCTGTTAAATGTTTTATTGTAATCTGTCCATGCCACAGTACAATTCTTTTCCTTTTTGCAGATTTTCTTTGTGTTTCACTGTTGCAGTCATTACATTTGGGTAATCCTCCTGGCAGGTTGCCCTCAGTCGGCCTGAATTCCAAATTCCTGGGTCCTGCGTCGGCTGCTGTCGCCCCTTCCCTAACGTCAGGTCATCAGGGGTATAAAAGATGTGGCTGACGCCATTTTCTTTAGTGTTTCTTGCCGAGTGGTGCCCGAAGCAGAAGCAGTTTGCAAGTGCAGGTCGGCCAACTCTTGAGATTTTCGTGTTCGAGTTTCAGATCCGAAGTCTTCAATAAAGCTAAGTACCCCACTGGGGAAACTTTTTTCTTGCTCCAGTCCAATGTCAGAAAAAGTAAATAATTGTATTTCTTGTGGAAAGCAAATACCTCATAAGGACTTTCATTCTTACTTTATTCCTTGCCTAGGCCCTGATCACAACGTTTCTGGTTGTCGGTTTTGTGCTAGATTTAACCAATGCACTATTAAGCATCGGTATGATTTTGCTTTAAGCTATTTTGGACGCCAGTTTAATTATCCAGAAATGTCATCGGATAGCCATCCGACTACTGGAGTTCACAAAAAATGCAAAGAAAAGGCAAGTGATAGACAACTGAGGCCCAAAACCGACAACAAAGCTTCTCCTAAGCCAGTCGCCGGTTCGCTGGTTCTCAGTGAGGTGCTTTCGCAGCCCCTGACACCCACTACTTTAGAATTGCAGGCCGCTACCGACTCCCACGTGGAGTCAGCCATGCCGCTGGAATCTCAAGGTATTGGAGCCTCAGGTACTATTCCTTCAGATTGGTCCAGAGCCGCTGAGCAGGCACCGGCTTCTGAGGGTGTATTCAGACCTAAACATCTTTACATTAAACCAACCTCAGCTTCAAAGGCAAAGTCTAAAGCACCTTCTAAAGCAAAGAAACAAACTCAAGAGCCACATGGGCAGGCTTCTATGCCCAAAAAACAGATGCTCAAAATGGCCGAAGACTTAATTACCTTGATCAGGGGTTCCCATCCTCCTCCTGATAAGAGGCCTAGGCAAGAGACAGACTATGAATCTTCAGATCAGGTTTCTATTTCTTCTGATTCCTCTTCTGATCAGGAATATTCTCTTCCCCCCTATGAGGATTCTGATGCTGAAGAATCTATACATTCAGTTTCTCCTCCAGAGGACTATTCTTTTGGGGAAAACTTGCATACCATGAGGGAACATTTCCACTGGGAGAGCCAAGATTTTTCAGAATCTAAGAAGAGGCTCAGGGATTTCCTTTTACTACCTCAACACAGGCCACTAGCCATTCCACCTGTGTTAGATATTGTAGATGATGTGTTTTCGGAGTCTAGTCTTACCCCTGACTCCTTACCTCCAGCTCCTGTTAAGCCTGACAGATATTACAGGGTCCCTAACTGTCATCAATTCCTTTTTAAAAACCCTGCTGCAGACCCAGAAACAATTTCACAGGGTCCCAAAGGTGTTAAGGCTTCAACTGCAAAACCCCTACCCCCTCTGACAGAGATTCTAGGGCACTGGATAGATGGGGAGAAACAGTTTACACATCTGCTACCTTGGCTATAAGGGCCTTAAACTGTCAGTTTCATATGCTCAAATATCAGCAACATGTCATGGCATTGCTTAAACAGAAAATGTTATTAAACTCTGAATGTGCAGAAAACAAGGAAATGCAGGATTTATTGCTTGCAGCTGAACAAGTTGGAAAGCATACTTTGCATTGTGGTTTTGATTCTTTGGAGGCCTCCTGCAGGGTCGTAGTTATGGGTTCTGTAATTAGGAGGCATGCTTGGTTAAAGGAACAAAATCTGCCTGATCATGTCAAAGTTAAATTATTAGATGCACCTTTACAGCATGATACTTTGGTTTTAAGGCAGAGGAGGTGTTAAAGAAAATGGAGAACAAAGCTATATCAATGCAAACTGTCAAAGATTTTTTACAAGTACAGCCACCTAGGTTTAGTAGACACTGGCCTACAAAGAATTGGTCCTTTCCTGTGTCAGACAGACCTCAAAGGGGCAGATCCAGATGCCCTAGAGGGAGATCCCAGGTGCCAGGTTCCTACAGGTCAAAGCAATGGGGTGTTTCGACCTCCAAAGTTGGAGAACACAAATCACAACCATACAGGAAACAGTCCCAATGACTTCCCCCTGCCTGCACTAAGCACTTATCTCCTGGCAGCACCATTAGGGGGAAAAATAGCACTTTTTTCTCAAAATTGGCACATTATAACCCAGGACAAGTGGGTTCTAAATATCGTGTCACAAGGGTACAAGTTCCATTTCCATACCCTGCCAAAGGCAAACGGCTGGCCAGATCTGCCAAAAAATCAATGGACAGAGGCAAAAAAACAAGTCTCATCCCTCATGGACATGGGGGCCATTCAACAAGTACCAGAGCAAGAGCAGGGACAAGGATTTTACTCAAGACTGTTCTTAGTACCCAAAAAGGACAAGGCCTGGAGACCAATACTGGACCTATCTATTCTGAACACATTCCTGGATATACCAAAATTCAAGATGATAACTTTGCAGCAGCTTCTGCCCATGCAGGGCAAGGACACTTGGCTGGTGACTCTAGAACTAAAAGAGGCATACCTGCATGTCCCAGTCAGACAATTATGCAGAAGATACCTCAGATTCAAGGCTGGCTCAATGCATTACCAATTCTCTGCACTGCCCTTTCGCTTATCTACTGCGCTCAGGGTCTTTACAAAGTGCCTGGTACCAGTAATTGCATTCTGCAGACAAAGAGGAATACAAATATATCCTTACTTGGACGACTGTCTAATTCAAGCAGAGAACAAGGACATTTTTCTACAGCATCTGGCATTTGTGAAAAGACTTCTAACATGCCTAGGGTACACAGTCAACGAAAAGAAATCCAAACTATTACCCTCCCAAGAGATAATATTCCTGGGTGCAAGCTTAAATATAACTGCCCAGATCACTTATCTCACACCAGACAAACAAAGGCAACTGACTACCTATTTCAAAATGTTGGCAACAAAGGCCCAGTTATCTGCAAGAAAAATTCTACAGGCTTTGGGCTTCATGGCATCCTGCATCCTACTAATTCCATATGCAAGACTGCATATGAGGAAACTTCAATGGTACCTAAAAAGTGTTTGGTCTCATCATTGCCACAGCCTGGAAACAATGATTACTCTCATTCCTTGCCTACAACAGGAGTTTCAATGGTGGACAATGGCTTGTCACCAAAACAAGGGACAGCCATTTACATTACTCCCAGCCAGGCAGACACTAACAACAGATGCATCAGATTATGCCTGGTGGGCCCAGATGGCAGGAAGATGCATTCAGGGCACATGGTCCTCAACCCAAATGCATCTACATTTCAATCAAAAAGAGATGCTAGCTGTTCAGAATGCCCTGATAGCCTTCAAGGGCCTACTTCATCTGGGACAACTACTGATAAAGACAGACAACACCACAGTCATGTGGTATATAAACAAGCAGGGGGCACACATTCTTACCCCCTTTGCAGACTAGCCATGACTTTGTGGGACACAGCATTAACTTACCAAGTACATCTGCAGGCACAATTCCTGCCAGGAAGGAAAAATACTCTGGCAGACGAACTAAGCAGAAACCTCATGGATCCCCACGAGTGGCAGCTGGATCCACAAGTCTTCAGCATGATAACAAGGAAATGGGGATGCCCGGACATAGATCTATTTGCCTCCCCTCACAACTACCAACTAAAAAGATTCTGCACAAGGACTTATCACAGACAAGCATGGAAAGTGGCTGCCCTATCTTTCAGCTTGAAAACCCTATCAGTATATGCCTTTCCCCCACTGCCTCTCCTCCCCAAGGTACTCCTAAAGGTCAGACAGGAAAAGCCAAAAATGATACTGATTGCCCCAGACTGGCCCCGCCAGTACCAGTTTCCAATCCTAAAGAACTTGTCTCAATGCCCAGCTTGGACCTTACCTCAAATACCTCATCTACTGTCCCAGCAAAACAATCAGATCCTGCACAGCCAACTCAGGACTTTAAACCTGGCAGCATGGCGGATAATGTAGTCATACAAAACACACCTCTCAGTAAAGCTGTGATGGATGTAATGTTGGAAGCCAGAAGGCCTAGTACTAGAAAATCTTATGCTGGAAAATGGAAGAGATTTTGTGCTTGGAACCAGGCACAAGGAATGGATACAGCTGTGCCAAATATTCCTCAGATTTTGCAATACTTAACTGAGATGCTGGACAAAGGCCTATGTTTTTCATCTATTAAAATTCATGCCTCTGCCATTTCAGCTCATTACAATACAGAGCTACCAATCTTTTCTCATCCCTTATTAAAACAGTTCCTCAGAGGAACCAAAAATGTAAGGCCTCCAAGGAGATCACCAGTGCCTGCATGGGACCTCAACTATGGCTTGGAAAAACTTACCCTGCCTCCTTTTGAGCCAGCTGCTACTGCTGATATAAAGTTTTTATCTTGGAAAACAGCTCTGCTCCTAGCAATAACTTCTGCAAGAAGAGTTTCAGAGCTACAGGCACTCATGGCTGTGGAACCTTTTATCATTTTTTATCCAGACAGGGTCTCCCTGAGGACAAATCCAACATTTATGCCTAAGGTGGTGTCCAGTGTGGCTCTTAACCAAACTATTCATCTGTCAACTTTTTATCCAAATCCACAGAACAAGGGGGAGAGAATTCTGCATTCTTTGGATGTACACAGACATTTTAGATTCTACTTGGACAGAACCAAAAATTTTCATAAAGACAGAGCAATTACTAGTGGCATATGCTGCAGGATAACAAGGAAAGGCTATCTCAAAGCAGACTATTTCAAAGTGGATAGGCCACTGCATTCATTTCTGCTACTTACACCATGGCAAGCCAGTGCCTAAGGGCATTAGGCCACATTCAACCAGAGCTGCAGCCACTTCAGCAGCCTTTCTCAGGGGAGTACCAACCAAGGACATTTTAGAGGCTGCTACTTGGAGTTCACTGCACACCTTTACTAAGCACTATCATATGCCACTCTACTCTAAATCCAGGGCAGGCTTTGCCACTGCAGTTCTGCAGGGCCTCATAGCTGCTCCTAATGCTGTTTAGCTCCAGCCTCCCAACCATAGGTTTGGGACTCTACCCAAATGTAATGACTGCAACAATGAAACACGAAGAACATAGTACACTTACCATAAATGTAGATGTTCAAGTGTATTTACTGTTGCAGTCCAGGTTACCCACCCACCATCCCCCTTTCTTCTGATGGAACCTATCTTTCCTTCTCTGATTTATACAACTTATGTGGTGCATTTGCTTGTAGATGAAGGTAAAGTTTATATTAGTGCATGTATTTATATATATATATATATATATATATATATATATATATATGTATAAATTCTGGCTACCCTTTTAGGGGGCACCTGATATCTGGGGCAAGAAATACTAAAGAAAATGGTGCCGGCTGCATCTTTTATACCCCTGATGACCTGACGTCAGGGAAGGGGTGACAGCAGCTGACGCAGGACCCAGGACTTTGGAATTCAGGCCGACTGAGGGCAACCTGCCAGCAGGATTATCCAAATGTAATGACTGCAACAGTGAATACACTCAAACATCTTCATTTATGGTAAGTATACGCAACTGTACTTTCTCCATTACAGCACTATTTAACAAAAAATGATCCTTTGATCAACATGACTTTCTTCTTTTACCCTTTTGTTCTATTGCTATGACTGAGTTTTCTTCTAAATGACTATAAACTCAGTTGGTATCAATTCCAGTGTATAGTTTATACATCAACGGAAGGCACATTATTTTTTGATAGTTTTTAGGATAGCTTGCAGGATTATTGTTCAGGACCATCATTTTTCCTGTTGTTACCCAAGTTGGTGTCTATTCAGGATGTGCGTATAGGTAGTTCTTACTCAGGGCTAAATCTTCTTTTAAAGATGTTAATACTTTTAGCAAGAAGTTAGATACTGCATCTGGGTCTGTGGTTTTCCAGTTAGGAGCTTTCTTAACTTTGTTAAATTATTTTCTGGCCTTTACTTCATTCCATTTCATATCCTGTACATTTGAATTTCATAATGTTTCTTTTATTTATTTTATCCATTGAAAAAACACAACAGCCAAAACTGAAAAAATGAAAGAAAAACACCATGAACAAGAACAGTTGTTTGTGAATTGGATTTTAGTAGCACCAAAACACCATCTGGTACTTCGGCCTTCTTCCTTCAAGGATCCTTGATGGTGTTTTGGTGCTACTAAAATCTACTTCACAAACAACTGTTCTTGTTTAAGGTGTTTTTCTTTAGTTATTTCTTTTATCCATTCAGTATCTCCATTATGTTCTATAGGATCTTCATAGATATTTTTACGAAATGTGTCTATTTCTACTCTTTTTGATGGTGTTTCTATTCTTTTTGCTTTGTTTCCCAAATCTCAATAAAAATGTTTGGGTAATCAATGAATTGCTTATTTTGTACTTTTCTTTTATACTTATTTGCATATTTCTAAGTTTTTCTGCCTGTGCTAATATTTTTAGTTTATTATTTTCAATAGTGTATACTAGTTCTGGTCTGTCCTGATACATGCTGCTTTTATCGCATCTATCTTTCTATGTATTTTTGTCGATCTGTTCCCAATTTTGTACTCTTCTAACAGTGACACTTCTTGTCTTAACTGCTTTATAGTGTTCTCTGTTTGATGCTTCCATGATGGCATTTGATTGCTTCCCTTCTTTTCCCTTATTGCCCTATATTTTTGTGATAAAACTTTATCTGTTATTAATTTAGCTGCACAGTAATATATCCTATTTATTTCTGTTATATCACATGAATTTATGTTAATGGTCTTGATTACTGTGCACATTTGTTTTATCAAACTTGTAACATTTTAGGTCTTATTGACTTCCTGTAATCTATTTCTTTCATTGATCTTAATATGTCTATCCATCTGAATTAAATCAAGCTATTCTTCTCTTTCTTTGTCCTCCATTTCCTGAGAACATTCTATAGAAAGCTCCAGAACATCTTCCTGTGACATATTCTCTTTAGCTGTATCCTGTGTCATACATTGCTCTTTCCTATGAGAACTTACTGGTCTATTACTGTACAACATTTGACTGCATCAGAGATGCCACTATTTCCCGCACTTCCCTTGATGTGCAACTCTAACTGAACCTTTGTAGTGGTTTCTTACTGAAGGCTTCATAGTATCTTCATGTGGCAAGTGATCAGATACTTCCTGTTCCACCTGTTTCTCCTTAAATTGGGAACTCATTGTTCCATCATGATGTGACATAACCAGGGATGTATTTTCAACACTAAATCATTCACTTCACAAGTAATACATAACTTCAGTTTCTATTTCTTTAACTTATCCATTACTAATCCTCTTTTCTACTTTCCCGCTTTTTTCTTAATTTTATATTATGACATTTTCCATATCTGGATGCCTTTGCCTGTTGTTCTTTTATTAGGTTTGATTTCTCCTTTGCATAAATATTGTACCATATTAAATCTCTTTTTTCTTTACCATGTACATATTTCTTTTTCAAATATCTCCCATTCCACATCTTTCTCCTTACTTTAGAGACCCATTAATCCATCATGCTGTGACATAACCTGTGTTAGATTTTCTGCACTAAAGCCTTCACTTCACATCTATTCCATTACTTCAATTTCTATTTGTTTAACTTCTACTCTACTAGCCTTCTGTTCTACACTCTCCCTTTGTGTTCTTATTTTTTGTATTGTGAAATGTTTCATATCTGTGTGCCTTTGCCTGTATTCTTCTTCCAAAATCTTTAGAGCTACTTTTTTGATATTGTTTGGCTTGGCTTTCTCCTTTTCATAAATATTGTACCTTTTCAGATCTGTCTTTTTTTCCAAATGTCCATGTTTCATTTTTATCCTTTTCAAAAATCTCTAGAATTTTTGTTTATATTTTTGCACTTCTTCTGTTGCATCTTTTTACAAACAGTCCAAAGTTTCTTGGTCTATATAATTTTTTTCATGGATCTGTTGTATTAATGAACACAATCTTGCATTTGACGCTGTTGACAGTTTTTCTTGTGCAAGTACTTTTCTTTCCTCTAATTTCTCTCTTAATATTTTTGAATATGTTATATCTGGAAATTCTGGGCTTCTTTCATAATAGTAATAATGCATAATTATAATTTATTTCTTATCCTCAAAAGTCTACTCTGTCATATTTACGGCTCTTTTTTGCTTGCTGTTTTTTTTTTTTTGCATTTTTGTGGACTACTACATCCTTCTACAATGGGGCCCCTCCTCTGTCTGCCTGAACTAACCCCATTGGGCAAATGTTTTTGTATATCATGGGGCTTGTTTTCCCAGCTGTCTTTTTTTTATTTTTAATCTCCTTTTGTCCATGATATATGCTATATTTAATACGGTCAATAGATCATTGCCGTCTTGCTGAGATTTTGTAAAAACAGGGTCTGTCTTGTGAAGGTAATTACAAGACTTGAGGATGAATACAGTTCCAGCAATATTGCTCTCTTTTTTGCTGATTTTATCATTTCTCCATTATTTCTATTTAGATAAATTACCAGGAAAGTTATAGCTAGGATATGTCAGCACAGGCCAGCTATTAAAAATTAGAATAAGGATAATGTGCTTTATAAGCATAGTGTCGGTTGTGACAATTTCAAAATGTTGTGCTATGGGTCTCAGACTAGGTAATGATGTTGTGCTATGGGTCTCAGACTAGGTAATGATGTTGTGCTATGGGTCTCAGACTATGTAATGATGTTGTGCTATGGGTCTCAGACTAGGTAATGATGGTCAACAGAGGAGGAAACTTTAATAGTCTAGAAAAAAAGAACTGAAATGGAAATTGAGACTGTAGGCAGACTTCCTGTTCTTGATGAAAGTATAAGTATTAATAGTGCTTTAAAACTTAGATTGTTAACAAAGAAAAGTCTACCTGACATCAATAGGTGACATATGTTTGGCTGGTGCTATATATTAACTAACTGTCTATTTTTAATCAGAAAAAGTTATTTGAGTGAATTACTGTGTTTTTATCAGTGAGCACATCCACTCATCTATGAATTGTGCCATGCCAAATAGAACCAAGATGATCTCCTCCAAAAAAAGGAATCCAATCTGGTGTTCCCCTGCCATAAACAAACTTTACAACAAAAGTAAGAAACTGTTGCAGAAAAGAGGAAAACCCCAGGATGCAAAAAACTCCCTTACCAGCCTCAGTAAGAAGCTGAGATCCCTCATAAAATCCTCCAATGCTAGTTATGAAAATAAAAGCCAAAGATTCCAAAGACAGCCACAAAGTGCTCCACACCTATGGTGACTCTACACTTATAGCCATCTCAAATAACATTCCTGAACTACACTCCCTGACCCAACAAGCCCTACTATCCACTGAACAATGGCTCGCTCACAACTAACTGATCCAGACATATGCAAAAAGGTGTTTAAATAGTTGCTTTTCTTATTAATGTTATTTAGATGAAAGTGCATATGAAATCACTGTTGTGTTCCTTTTGTGCTAAGCGTTTTTGTTATCACTATTAACCGTTTCCTTTGTTCAGCTAGTTGCCCAACACAATGTGTCTGAAATTCTCCAGGCGCAACTAACACCAGGTAAGACTGCAATCCAAATTGTAGCTTGCTACAGATCCCCCACCGTGTCCCAAGATTCTCACTACACCTTTCTAAACATACTGGAAAATATTAAGATAGAACCAAACACCCTAATACTGGGTGACTTCAACTACCTTGCCATTAACTGGGAAAACTACTCGTGTACCAACACTTTTGCCCAACGGTTCTTGGAATTCATAAATTCCAATGCCCTGGATCAACCAATCCATAGTCCTGCCAGGAGCTCCAATATCCTAGACCTGGTCATTACCAACATGGGAAATCGATGCTCCACACCTATGGTCACCCCCTTGTTGGTCAGGTCTGACCATAAGCTAATCACCCTTGACATCCACATCCCTCCCCCGCCCCCAGTAAGGAAACCTTCGTAAAAAACTTCTTCAAAGCCAACTTCATGATACTCAAGTCAGATATGACAAACTTCACGACACCCATGTAGAAGGGAACTGAAAGTTCGACTGCTGAATTCTACACTAAGGCACTGTACGAGCACATCCACTCATGCATGAATTGTGCCATGCCAAATAGAACCAAGATGATCTCCTCCAAAAAAAGGAATCCAATCTGGTGTTCCCCTGCCATAAACAAACTTTACAACAAAAGGAAGAAACTGTTGCAGAAAAGAGGAAAATCCCAGGATGCAAAAAACTCCCTTACCAGCCTCAGTAAGAAGCTGAGATCCCTCATAAAATCCTCCAATGCTAGTTATGAAAATAAAAGCCAAAGATTCCAAAGACAGCCACAAGGCATTCTATAGCTATGTCAAGAATCTAAATGGCAATGCTCAGATCTGCTCTGAGCTGCAACAGAATGGCATTAAATATACTGATCCCAGGGATATTGCCAATATCCTGGCAGATCGATTCAGTGCCAACTTCACCCCTATCTTACCCCCTAAAGGGCCCATCTCAATACCGAAAATTTGCCAAATTCCAGTAATAACGGCCACACAGGTAAAAAATGCACTCTCCAAAGCTAAGAATACAGCATCCATCGGACCAGACGTCATCCCGGGCTGTGTACTACATGAACTACAAAATGAACTGGCACCTCACCTAAGTGTCATGTTTAATCATAGCCTTACCTCAGGCTTAATGCCCACTGAGTGGTGCACAGCTACAGTTATCCCACCAACAAGGGGGATCCACATTGGATCCTGGGAACTAACGCCCCATCAGTCTGACAAGCCTGATCTGCAAGGCCATGGAACGTATTATCATGGAACGTATAAACAAAGACAATGACTCTACACTTATAGCCATCTCAAATAACATTCCTGAACTACACTCCCTGACCCAACAAGCCCTACAATCCACTGAACAATGGCTCTCTCACAACTAACTGATCCTAAATCCCAAAATAACCAAACTCCTTCTTTTTCTTCCCCATCCTCTTTCTCATCACAAAACCTCCTTTTTGATTACATCTTCTAACAATACAACTATCCAACCTGACACCCACACAAAACTCCTAGAGATCATTATCAATGATGAGCTAAAGTTCAATCTACACATACTCCAGTGTATAAAAATAGCAAACCAGAAACTATGTCTACTATAGCAGAACAAAAAATTCCTAACACCTGAATCTAGACTTACCCTGGGCCAGGCACTCCTCCTCCCCTCCCTCTTATATGCTGCCCCAGTTCTTACCAGTATCCAGGCCTCCACTCTAAACAAACTCCAACAGACTTACCATAAAATAGCCAGATTCATTACTAACTCCCCATACAACTCACACTACTGCATTTCTTTAAACTCTCTTCAATGGCTTGAACTTCCCCAATTTCTGCTATCTTATCAATTTCATATGCTACACTCTATTCTTTATAAAACCTCCTTCTGTCCATCTCTATCTTCCTTAGTCTAAATATACATCCCATCCTGGACTCTCCATACTTCTAACCAACAATTACTTGATGTCTACCACCCAAAAAGGTCAGTAGGCAAACTACTCTACAAACACTCCCTTGCCCATGCTTGGAACAAACTTCCCCTTGACTTGCGTTCAGTCTCCCACACCTCACACTTTAAAAATGAACTAAAAGCTTATTTTCTTAATTCCAGGATCTGCCCTTGCCATGACCCTACCTAGTCTTCCTTCCCTTTATGTATCCTCAAAAGGTCCATACTTAGTACCTCAATACACCTCTCTCCAATGTGTCTACTATGCATTTGCATAATTTTATACAAACAAAAAAAAATTATTGTTGACCTATTGAACTATATCAATGTAAAATTATGTTACTAAGCTTCTTTTTAATGCAACTTTAACTTTATGCATGTAACCCAACATATGTGAATCTTTTTGTTATAACTGCTATTATATCAATATTGGTTAAAATTGTACTTGTTTAAAAATGTACTACTAGAGCTTTCCTCCTCGGGTCTCCACTGAAAATGGGCCACAAGCCCAGTTGGACAAACCCAGTTAACAAAATGTCAATAAATAGATAAATAAAATAAATAAGACTCTGGCAACCTTCAAGCATAGGACCCCACCCAGTTTGGGTTCATGAAGAGCCAATCATGACTCCTGAACCTGACTGACTTCTGCAAATCAGTCTCCAGAGCTGTGGATGAGGGTAAGGCAGTCCACACAGCCTATCTGGACCTCACCAAGGCCTTCAACACCACCCCCCACTCTGGAAGCTGGGCATTAATCCCTACATCACTCGATGGGTTGCCAGCTCTCTTACTGACAGAACTCACACTATAAAAGTAGTCAACTCCAAATCCAGCTCCAGACAAGTGACAAGTGGAGTACCTCAGGGTTCAGTCCTGGGACCACTCTTGTTTGGCATCTACTTCTCTGAAACACAGGCCAACACTAAGGGACTCTGGCTAACAACATTCACAGATGACTGCAAACTGGGAGCCATTATTGAATCCCCAAATGATGTGGATATTCTACAAAAGGGCCTTACAGAAACAGATGCTTGGTGCCAGAGCCAATGGCTCAAGCTCAATATCAAGAAATGTATAGTTATCCCCTTTGGGAAAAAACATGTACGCATGAATTACCATATAGGTGTCAGTACACTAAACACTGAAAGTGTGATAACAGACTTAGGGACACAGGTGGACAGTGGTCTCACCTTCAATAACCACATTGCCACAACAGTCAGAAAATACTTCTATGTGGCACACCTCATCACTAAGGGCTTTTCATCATGAAAAAAGAAGGTCATTGCCCCACTGTACTCATCCCTCATTAGACCCATTATAGAATACAATGCCCTGTTTGGTATGTACCTCCACAGACATCTGCAACAACTGGAAAGGCTGCAGCAATACCTCACTAAAAGAATCACAGGCCTAAAGCAGATGCCTTATGCTGACCATCTAAAAAACCTCCAGCTATACTCTGTCGCATATCGTCAACTCAGAGATTATCTCTGCTTAACATACAAGGCCATGACAAACCTAGAGCTGTTGGACATGCTACACTTAAAGAAATCCCAGTCTGTCAGAGCCACATGCTCCAGGGATCTAAACCTTGTCATCACCCCAGGGATCACATCAGTCACCCTGCTAGACAGGTGTCCAGGGATATTGTGGGAAGAAATAGCCAGGGAATTGTTATGGCTAGGCTTGTATAGGCCCTAGGGCCGATAGCCTCGTACCAACATATGGCTTCGTTTGCAAGGACTGGGTAAGGTTTTTCTAAAGACCAGGAAACATTTACTTTAACTTCTAGATAGAAAAAAAACAAACAACAATAGGACCTTAATTATACAGACAGTCTTTTCTATCTGAAAGTTGCTAACTGGAAAATAAAAGCTAGTCTCTTTTTCTGTGAACAAGTGACTAATGTGTTTTTTCAATGTATTATTGTAGGTTGTCCTACGTATACATTGTACTAATCTTATACAAAATCAGAACATAATTTATCTGGATAAAATAAAAATGTTTATTTGCAAAATGGGTACCTATACATGCTGTTACATACTATATTGCATAAATATTCCAAATCAATAATCCATCAGTTTTGTATGTGTATTATATAATGATGTTTGATATTATGTCAATGTCATTACCATGGCATTGGTGTTCCTTATCAATGCATCATGAGTATATTGAAACCCTTCTTTCTAAAATAAGTACACTGGAATATAGCTATAAAAATGTAAATACATGCATCATGCTAACTTGACAAACAGAATGTGTGACAATGTTAAACAATTTTGAATCTATGTCTCACACTTCCTTCTCTGTTTTCTACGTAGATATCCTTATTTACTTCATGAAGAATCCATTTCTAAAAAGAATAATGTTAACAGAAAAGTACTGACATCCCCATTTTTATAAGGAAAACTATGTTAATCATTTTCACTTAACAATAAATAATTATGCATCATCTGAAACCAAACTCAGATGTTATGAAATGCTGTCTGCAGAGAGCAGTTAACTGAAACTTGGTTCAATAACTGTTGTCAAAAAGTAATAACTTCTGCTGACATGATATACTTTCTAATGTCAAAGTCATCCGAGGTTTTATGATGACAAATGCCCAGAACCATCAAAAAAAGAAGATAACTTTGTGGAAGTCTAACTATGATTTGTGTAAAAGTGATACAAACTATGATTTTGACAATATGTACACACCATGACAGCTAGAGATGCCTTTGATAGCATATGGGGAATGCATTTTTCAGCTCCTCAGGCAAAAGCAGAGACATGATGACAGCAAAGGAGAGATAAAATGCCTTATTATCACTTTATAGACAGCAGTGTTGGCTCTGCGTATACTTAATACAGAAACCAGAAGACAAGCACTCATATTACAGTCTCAAATTTCAGACAGTGCTTTCAGTATTGATAAGGATTATGAAAACGATGCAGTTTGGGACTTTAATTCAATGTTGATATTCACATTATACTGTCTGAATTCACTTAAATGTATTGAAATGTACTTGTGTATTAACGGGCTCTGTGTCAGCTTGCAGTGGTGCATTATAATGAAAAGCATGTCTTAGTTACTGTAAACGTCATCAAAAAAGAAACAATCATTTGAATATATCATTGTTAAAGGGAATTTCGGAATAAATAAATATTTGTTAAATGTGCACCTTAATAAGAAAATGAATCAAAGACAACCTGCAAGCTATGTGCTTTGAAGTGTCCTGTGTTAAGTGGCATCAAGCAAGGGACAAGTCATCATATGCAATATATCAAGAGCTGCTGCAATGATTTTTAAAAGCAGTTTGCTGATCATAACCTTATATTAGTAGCAGACCATTATCTGAAGTCATTTGGTGAAAAATTAACTACATTCCTGCATAGCGTCACGTGTTAGACAAATGGAAGTGTGACCTATAGAATGCTTTCACTGAAATAGGAGATACTAGTGAAAGGGGAACATCTCATGAAAGAGTGAATCTCCTAGGAGGATGAAATACAAATGACCTCAGCAATGACTTTAAAATGTAGCTAACCTCATTTCAAGTATCCCTCCTAGACATGTCCCAGCTACTGCCTTATCAGTCTCAAAGATTCAGAGTGCATCAATTTATTTATTCTTTTAGATACTAATAGTGACAGTGAAATGAGGCCAAAGGGAGGCAGCAGTTTGTTCAGTACAAATCAATGTTAATTTAGGTTATGCACATCAGACAATTATAGGGCTATTCAAGCAATTTTCTTTATCATATAAAGGAGGTAACAGTCATAATTCCAGAATGATTTTGATTCATTGTTCACAAGACAGTGATTTTTATTTTGCTTCACTGCTGAAATGTAAACTGCAATCTCATTCAAATATACTTGTTTTTAATAACTCCAGTGACTAAAACAAAGGGGTACAATGCACTAATATGAAGTTTGGCTTTCACAGAGAACTAATTTAAAATGCATTATGGCTTCATGACTTGACACAGGGAATAAACATCTATCGGTATATCCGATGCACTGTGTATAAGTGCCATACAATAGTAACAGCTGTTTACTGTGTCAGAGCTTTCAGCTCTCTTCAGTGATGCCTGGTATACCTCTGCTTTAAGAAGTGACCTTTTATAAGTTTGTGAATAAGAGAAATACATCACACATTCATGATATAAAGAGCATGTTAAGATATGAATGGAAAGCAGAATAAATGCCTTTTCAATATGATGAGGGCAAGAAGTGTTAACTGACAGCTATCAGTTTCCTAGCCTGGGGATTAAGAAATACTGAATTCATGCCCAAGCCAAAACTGTTTACTATGTGTTCATGATGAGCCATGAAGTTCATTAGCAATGCATGTAGCCAGGCCAGTGCGCATAAAGATGTGGCCTCCTACATAGCTGCAGTATGGATGTTGGATCAAGTTGTGTCTACAATGAAGTATGAGCGGTCATATGACTCATTCAACAAGCAAGATGATAGTAGTTGTGAAACTGCACAGATAGCTGGTGATACAACGTATGTAATTATCTGTTTTCTTATCCAAAGGAAGTGCGCACGCGTACACACACACAAACACACACACACACTCACACACACACACACACACACACACACACACACACACACACACACACACACACACACACACACACACACACACAGACACACAGACACACAGACACACACACACACACATGTATGTTTATGTGGAAGTTGTTAGCTTTATTGAATCAGGATTTTGTCACTGGGGGAATTTAATGAAGCCTACATGGACTTTTTTTTCCATGTAGAGGTAGTGGCGCACTGCTTACATGAAAATAAGCAGGTGTGCAATCCAGTAAACAGTGCTGAGCAGTGCACACGCATATAACTACATGAAAGTATCCATAGCATGCAAATCACCTCATAAGCAGGTGAGTTGCATACAAATGAGGGAGGTAGAATGATCCAGGAAGCAGATAGGCAGTCCGGCAGAACCTGTGTTAGTGTCCGTAATGTGCATGAAAAAATTCTGTGCACAGGCTATAAAAAAACAATAGGGGCCATAAAACTTCAGGTAGATGGGCAGAAATAATATAGCAGACACAGACGTGTGCAAAACTATCCACCGTGTGTGTAAAACTATATGGAAATAATTTAAAATAATTTATTTTTTGAATAACCTGGGTATGTTTGCATGGCGAGCCACAGTGCACAAGCATGCTTTTACAAAAAAAAAACATATTTAAAAATAGTGTATAAAACAAAGTTATTAGTATGTGACAGTAATGTATTATAGGACCCTGGTGGAATGGTTCTGTTGCTAAGGAGGCAGTACTTGGAACTGTGTTGTTTCCAGTTTGTGGCACGGATCCCTATGCAAATGAGCTGGGGTTACTGACTAGCACAAATGGGTATCCATGTCTGCAGATCCCATCCATGTAAGCACAGAACTATGTTGGTGTCCACAGTAGAGGTAGCTGACATCAAAGGGGTGTGTGTCTGAAAACTTGTAAGCTCATTGGAGCTCAGTGGTGCCTATTTGCATGGCACGGCACTCTGCTAAGCAGGGAGGTGTGTACAGTGCCTGCTAAGCTTTGCTTACCTTCAGGGCTTGTGTTTCATCATGTTTGAGTGTGTTTCCATGATGCACTGCCATGCTGAGCACAACTTTTCATGGTGGCGTGTACACTGAGTGCTGAGCACTGTTTACCTTTGTGGTGCAAGTTTGTTAGGTGTGCTGCAGTGCTCAGTGAGGAAGGCTGTTGCAAAAAAAATGGCTGAGAAATGCAATGATATCTTAATTGCTGAGGACACCTGTTTCACTTAAACTAGGGTCATTAACAGTCCTTAATGACATACTTGGCAGGTGGAATGCATGGTAGGTAGCCAATCACACAGGCTGCACCTACAGCAAAGCACTTTAATTGTTGATACACCCTACAATCTGATTTCACCTCCATACTCTACACAAGTGGAGTACACACTTGGGAGTTTTAATTGAAGGATTGCTAAGGGCTGCTGCAGGTTTGCTGCATCTGTATGTGCTAGATGCTGAGGTCAGTGCTGCTGCTGCTACTGACAATAGACCTAGACTAATAAGGAGAAGAGTGTTCAGGCCCAGGTTAACCTTCCAGGAGCTACATGAACTGGAGATTGAAGAGCACTACAGGGTGGACAGGGACATAATACAAGAACTCACTGAGATCTACCAACCCCAACTCAGACCCAGAGCCAACAGAAGGGAACCCATCCCAGTAGAAACAAAGGTATGTATAGCTCTTAGGATACTAGCTACAGTTACTTACCAAAGACAAACTGGGGACATGATGGGGGTCTCACAGGCATCAGCATCCAGGGTACTCCACCAGTTCCTGGATGCCATGCTACCACATGCATTGAGTACATTTATTTCCCCCTCACCCCTGAGGTGAGGGTCAGCAGTATGCAACACTTCAACAGTGTAGCACATTACCCTGAGGTACTGGGTGCCATAGATTGTACTCATGTACACATCAAAGCACCACCCGGTGAGGAGGGTAGAATCTACAACAACCAGAAGGGGTATCACTCCATCAGCTCTTAGGTCGTGTGGAATGCCCAGGGCATTATCATGAATGTGTGTGCTGACAGCCCTGACAGTTATCACAACTCCCATATCTGGCATGCATCACAGCTGTACCAGATGTTTGCTGGGGGGACATCCACATGGCCATTTACTGGGGGATGCTGGCTACACACTGGAACTGTGGATGATGACACCCACCAATAATGCACGCACATCCACCGAAGAATGCCATAATGAGGTACACACACAAACTAGGAACATCATAGAGGACGTGATTGGGCTGCTGAAGTCACTGTTCCAGTGTCTCAATATATCTGGTGGAGCCCTGCAGTGTTCTCCAGCCACATTTGCACACATGTTCACAGTGTGTGCCATGCTACACAATATGATCCTGCAGAAACAGCTGCAGCATGATCAGCAAAAGGAAGGGGTACACAGCCCACCACCAGTGCCTAGGTCACCACAGCCACACATTACACAGAGGGACTCTGAGGAGGAAATCCCTGAGGTTGTCCCTGCAGGCAGATGTAGACATGCCCAGTATGCCCTGGCCTTGGCTATGAGTCAATGCATAGCACATGCATTGACAAACTAGATCCCTAGGGACTGACACCTTACTCTGACTCACATACATATAGTAAAAATGATGCCAGCCAGCCCACACAACCTGTACCTAACCATATATTGGCTATGTATTGAGTGCATCAGATAGACTCAGCCTCAAGCTACAGGTCTGACAACTGCTGCATTTGCAAGGTAAGTCACACACCTACTCATCACTTGTAAGGGGTACTGCCGCATGTATGCAAGGGAATATAGTGGGCTACTGGGCTACTTGGGAAGATCTAACAGCTACGTGGGACAACAGGTACTCTGTCAAATAATATGAGCTCCATAATATGCACTAGACCACATGGCTGAAAATTCCACTACATTATTCAAGAGAGACGGCAAACAGTGGGGTCACATGACAGTCACACAACTGTCTATGCCAGCAAAGCATGGGTTGGTTGTGCCCTACCCCAACACATCAGTGTACCCATAATACTTCTGTAACAGTAAATTTGCAATGATATAATAGCAGATCACCAATTCCAAGACTGTGACATAAAACCTGGCCACACGCTTTATGTCTCACATAATGCAGGGGTGACAATGTATGTCTGTAAGCTGTTGATTGTGTGATGAATGACACATCCCTGTCTGGTAGCCTGTGTGGCTCAGTAGGCTAGGGACATTAGCATGGGTGATGGTGTTGATGGCTTGAATATGGCAGTATCCACACCTTTTGTATGTGAGGTAGTCATATGGTTGTGTCCCCACACTGTCATACCCCTCAATTTGTTGTGGCATGAAAGCTGAACAAAGCCAGACAGAATGAGGGACAAGGAACCGAAACTAGAGACAGACATTCAGATGCTCTGATTCACCTAGAAGGTGACTAGTATAAAAGTGGGTTGCATCAGTACTGAATATCTGAAGGATATAAAGTCCAACACTCAAATGTTTGTCTGTAGTTAGTACTATTCACTGACTGCCTTATACAGCATTTTACTGGAACACCGCAAATGTATGAGGAACAGGCCAGACATATGGGGTGAAATGCTAGACATTATGAAAAAACATGTACAGTGAGAGGTATCCAGACTGTCATCCTGTATGTGGTGTTACATTATGTACCCCACTCACATATTAATTAAAGCACACAGCCGGGGAATGCAGTGGACGATGTTAGGGAAGTGCTGTACTGCGGAAACAAGTGCAGCTGCCAATGTCTGTAGCACACAAAATCCCAGCCTGGGTACAGGTAGCTCTAACCTGGAGTCACCTTGTACGTACTGACAGTCCCATTGGGCATGCTCCTACACTTAGCTAACTTGAGTGTAATTCTGTTGACGCTTCCTCACAAAAACCTGCTATGTGGAAATACGTCAGTACCTACAGACAGCTACCTCTTCTTATCTGTCTGACCCTATCCCCCTCCCACATGTGTAGTGTATCTGTCAGTATGTACCCCATATACATATAATACCAATATATACACACCTATATATATATATATATATATATATATATATATATATATATACATATTACAATGATGCATAGACTCTCGACATATATCTAGAGAAGTCATACACCCATCAACATTTATAGAGACATCCCTGTTATACACATTTATATATATATATATATATATATATATATATATATATATATATATATATATAGGGATGTCACATATCAAGACAGTTGCCCAAAGGAACCAAACCAAGGCTGCAAAAGTACATAATCCACTCACTCACAGACCCCTATGGCTGTGGAATGTCACCTTGTAGACAGACACAGGTGAGCAGATGTGGCACTGTGCAATGGTTCAATGCATACCATGGGCAGGCAACATTGTTCATGGACACATGTTTGCCCATCTAACTGCAACTAGAAACATACAGCCACACTACTATCTGTGAACACATAGCAGGAAAAGTGACGGGTACCCCACTCCTAGAATACTAGATACAATAACATTACCAAGCAATATCACTCTGCAGGCCACACACGCTAACACAAGGCATACTTCACAAGTACTGCACCTGCAATCACATGTAAAACAGATGTAACCTGTGGTGCATCTGATAAGTACTGTGAACTGTGCTGTGTAACTGTAGGTAGGTAGGGTTTCTAATCCCACATCAGCCAACTCTGTGTGTGAAAAATATATCCCCATGCAGCACTATGCACAAACCCATATGGGCTGTCTCTCTGCAATGGTTATGTATTTTATGGCCCTGTGACAAGCTGACGGCCTCTATATTGCCTTCCTCTACAAGGCCTGCTGATGTCATCCACCTCAAGAGCACTGGCTAGCAATCTCTTATCAGATAAGCTCTGTAGTGTATGCGATAAATACAGCAAGCTAAAATGTGTAATTGTAGATAAGTAGCGGTTCTAATCTTACATCAGCCAATTTTGTGTGAGTAACTATATCCCTATGCAGCACTATGGACTAGCCATATGTGCTATCTCCATGCAATGGTTATACATTTTATAGCCCTGTGACAAGCTGTTGGCCTCTATATTGCCCTCCTCTATAAGGCTTACTGATGTCATCCACCTCAAAAGCACTGGCTGACAATTTAACATCAGATAAACTCTGTGGCACATGTGATAAGTACTGTAAACTGTAGTGCATAATAGTAGATATGTAGGGATTTTAATCTCACATTATCCAACTCTTTGTGTGTAACTATATCCCTTTGCAGCTTGAAAGGCGTGGCCTTATGGGCTATCCCCATGCAATGGTTATGCACTTTTTGGGCCTGTGACTAGCTTCTGGCCCTAAATTGCCCTACTATTCAAAATCATAACTGGTGTCCACAACTTGTCTCATCTGCACTTTTTGGCCCGGTGACTAGCTGCTGGCCCTAAATTGCCCTCCTGTACATAATCATAACCAATGTCCACCACCTGTCTGACCTGAACACAGGATATTTATAGACGTGTCAACTCCAACACCACACCTTCAAGATTTGTAAGTTCAGATAACCCAGGTGACAAATAGCCAGGGTAGCAGACCTTAATCACAAAGCATGACTGCATGAATACACTGACTGCCCCCATTGTCTGTGATAGACTGTTCTATACATCTGCATCTAGAGTGCCATGCACATATACTGCTGTACCTTGCTGATGTTATATCTCTGCTGTGCTGCCATGCCATCCTGTGCTGCTGTATTCCCACCATGCGTCCATAGTGCATCACTTCAGACTCCTGAAACAAAAACATACACAGGTCCATGATACAACTGACATTTTGTAACACTATCACCAGTCAGACATCATGCAACAAAGATATACAAAGGGTGATGTGTATTCATGACACATGCCAGCATACAGCAACTGTTGTAGTCCACAACAAGTGGTATGGCAAAACAATACTGCACTACACAAGTACATGTCAAGTGATATAGACACCCTGTGCATCAGACACATAGTAGCATTTGCCTGCATCAATGGCATGGATGGCAGGGATGTGGCACAGGTATCATCACATGCACAGGGTGTGGTGTGGGAGTGCCAGAGGACTAGGCTGTGAAACAGTTGACAGCATGTGTGTGAGTCAGGAGGGGTGCGGGCTAGATGGGCCATTGAGAGGTGCCATGTGTGTCTGTAGGTGACCTGCATGTGACAGTGGTGTTTGAGTGTGTGCATGTACACAGTCAAGCCCAGTGCTAGCTCTACACATGTGTAAGTTGGACAGCTAAGGACTATACATAATAGAGTGGACAGTTCACCATCTCTGGCCATGAGCACAGGAACTGGCTCTGCCAAGAGTACCAGTGGCACCACTATACCCAAGGTCAGATGCAGTGCTAGTATCTGAGGGTGACTGAAAAATACTGGGGATGTGTCCTCCATGGGACCCACTCAGGAACACATGTCCATGGTCTGAAACATTGTGGTGTGGACAGAATACTTCCCTCTATAATGCTGGAGGTACTGTCAATATGGGAGCGTACTGTGCATGGCCACATGGACTTTCAGCAAATGATGCTGCTAACGTATGTCCACGTGTCTGACACCCAACTCCAACCAGATGTTCCAGCACAGACAATATGTAGTCCAAGACAGACACTGTCTCAGCTCAGCATCTGCCCACTGCATCAGTGAACCGATCCAGGGCGTCCCCAATGTGGTGGAAGCTGTCATGGATGTCAGACTGTGCTGCATCCATAACCCTAAGCATCCATCTGGTGTTGCATTAAGAACATGCCTATGCCTCCATGATGTCCCAACACATGCATTGAGTGACTTGAGATGTGATACCAGTGACAGGTGGTGGATGGACAGCAGTCCTCCTTTGAGCACCCCTGTCAATCTGCCTGTGTAGGACCTCTCCAGCTCTCTGTCAATGGCCAGTGTCTTCACTCACTGATGCAATTGTTGCCACACTTTCTTGTTCAATGTCACCACCCTCTGACTTTCCAATATCTGCAGCTTCTGGGGACTGGGTATATGTGGGCATACTGACTGTGTGTAGTGCCAGTGGGGGCAGAAGATGAATGCCAACCTCTGGGACAGATTCAGCACCCAACAATTCCACCTGTGCCTCATTTTGGCCACCATCATCAGAGTCCAATGAGAAACTGACATCCGGTTGTGAGGAGTACAGACTCCAACCCCCCTGGTCACCTGTGAAAAGCAAGATAAAAGCAGTACATTACTACCTGCACTTTTAGGTATGGTAATCCACACAGACTCATATAAATGAAAATCCACAACTGTGTTACCAGTCACACATCTTCTCATCTCTGCTCCCACGTACAACAGGCAGTCCTGCCTGTAAGGCATGAAATATGGCACTATACGTGATAGACCTACACATAAATCCCAGTACACTTACCTTAAGAATTATATGCAAGTACTAGTGTCAGTCTCTCAGGTATGTAACATCTCCTTTTTGTGTTTGAACAGGCATCTTGGAGTAATTGCCTCATGTATACCAAGCTGTGTAGCCACTCATAACTATAAGTGCAGACGTGTCGATGGTCATTCGAATACACATCTGTGACAAACCAGTCTATGAACCGTACTTATCTGTTCCAGAATGGGATATACAAATGTTCTACTCTGGCTAAACGCATCATTTGTACATAGGGCAATATGGCAGCCCTTAATTTTCATAGGGCATATATGATCCATAAAAAACTGTATTACACCTACCAGGTACAGGACCATGGAATTGGGCTACTACTGATGGACCTATGAAAAGGTGAGGGAGAGGAATTGTCAGCCCCACCAAATGTTGCAGCACTACAAGGTAATATGTGCATATATCCACATGTGCATTACCTACTGTGATACAGGCCGTATTGCTGACATTCTGAGAATGTGTGCACAACTGTGCATAAACCCTAACTCCCTTCCCCCAAAGCAGATAGACCTAATACCCATGTACAGGTATGTACAGCCTGCCACAATGACTGATACATTATTACACTGGTGAACACAGTACACTTACTTGGAAGCTCCTCTGCTGTGGACAGTGTGGCACCCACCTCCATGATGTATGGTGTGATGGATGCATGGGAGCTGTTATATATTCCTAGGTTCACCAGGAACTCCTCTGTGGATGTGAGTGGATATTCTTTTGCAGGCCCTCCAGTGGTGGCACAATACCTGGTAATATCTGCTGCCTTCGTCATGCAGTATTCACCATGACTGTGGCCCAGTGTTGGACCTGCTCATAGGTCCTGTCCTGTCAGCCAGTCTGATTGACATCCAGCACAAAGTCTGTCCACAATGCTGCCTGCTGCTCCTGATTATGCCTCCCTTGGACTACAAGATCTGATAGTGCTGTCTCAGTCCATCCACTATCATGTCATTCTTCACCACTGAGAAGCAGGCATGTCTTCTGTGGTACATGGTTCATGAAAGACAACAAAAGGGGAAAACATTACAGGTATGTGGACATCCAGTATGTACAGTTCCAGCACACCCATAATGGCCTGCACTATCCAGTGCTCCCTCACACATCATACCCCACAGTATGGCACCACTCTATGTGTGTGGATACCACCAAGATAGTAGCCCCCCACTTTGTAATGTTTGTAGTGATGTGTTCTTCTTTTTAGGGCAAGCAATTTATTTCCCAGGGAGAGAAATTGCTGAGGTGGGCATTTGCTGTTATGAGAGTTTGCGTTTTAAGGGCCAATGAAAAGGCGTTCGATGGAACACCTCTTTGAGGATATAATATAGACCCTTACTGCATACATACACCCCTGCTAAGCCACTTTGATCTGGAAATACAATGCTCCTCACTATCTACAAACCACACCTGTTAGTAGGAACCTCTCTCTATTCCAGCTGTTTAGCTCACATCTGGAACTCCAGCACATTTCTCTTAAGTACAATAGCAACTTTTCCAGGTTCAAGACCAGTCTAAAAGCAATATCAATCTGAAACCTCTGCCTTTCCCTGTGGAACATTCAAATCAGATGCATGAAAACTTACTTACTATATCTATACCTTTTTCACTCTGAATCACTAACACTTGCATATCTTAGCTGGTGGTAATGGCCTAATATCAAAAATTGCCCTCACTTTAATGATAGCATACTATTAATGTATGCTGTTCTACCTCTTCAGCCAAAACCTGCTACTGTTTGCTTCCTCTGTAGTATCCTTCCATAACATTTTCATCTCTCTAATACTAATCAGCTCTCCATGTTTGGATTTGATAAGGAAAGGTCATGACTACTTAAACGTGTAGACTTCTTTGAGAGGGTCACCAAGGCAATTGCAAGGGTAAAACAGTGCACACTGCATATCTTGACATAGCCAAGACATTCAATACAATAGCCCATTCAGGCATTGTTGACAAGCTCTCTGAGCTAGGCATAAGTCCCTACATAGGTCAGTAGATTGCCAGCTGGCTCATAGACAGGTAGTAGGACCCGACAAGTCATGATCGGTGAGACCACATCAAAAAAAGACCAGTCACCCTATGGAGTACCCCAGAGCCCTGTGCTGGGTGCAATCTTGTTTGGCATGTACTTCTCAAAAGCCAGGACTAATATTCAAGGGCTTAGACTCACCAGGTTCACAGATGATTATAAATTGGGAGCTATTATAGATTCCCCCAAGACACAAACATCTAACACAGAGAAATGACTGGTTCCAAAGACGTGACCTAAAGCGCAATAACAAAAATTGCATTATAATGCCCTTTTAGAAACTGTCAACCCAGTAGTAATGGATCTGGGAACATACGTCAACAGAAATCTGACCTTTGACCGAAATGTAGTTAGGGTAGTAAGAAAATCATTTTATGTTGCCCAGCTTATAAGTAGGGGTATGGCATCCAGGTCCCAGAAAGTTAAGTACCACTCTACTAGCCATTATCAAACCTTTCATTGAATAGAATACCCCCTTTGGCATATATCAAACCAGACATTTGCAAAAGTTGGAACACTCACAAAGGTTTCTCACCAGGAAAATTCAGGCCATGAAAATCCTGTTCTCCACTGATTGCCTAAAGGCTCTGCCTCTGTATTCAGTCTCCTATATGCTGATAAGAGGGGATCCCTGATTGATTTGCAGGGCTTCTTCAGACCAAGCCCTGATGGATCTGTTGCACATGTGCAAAACAAACAGTGCCAGAAACACTAGATCCAGGGATCTGAACTTCATTTGTGATCTAAACAGAACATGCTGGAGAGATAGATTTGTATCCAAAAGAAACCCTACACTATGGACTAGGCTCCACATCCATGTAAATCAGAGTTCATCCCTGGACCTATTCAAATTAAACCTTGACAACTGGATGAGAAGTCTTAAATTTATATCTGGTCTGGCCTCAATGTATCTTATGAACAGAAGCCATCAATATCTAACCAATGAATCTTCAACAGCTAATCCCAACCCATTCTGACAGTCACATATCCACACACCCTCTTTCACCTTCAAACCTGTACCCACATCCTATATAAAACTACTCTTAAACAAACTAAACCATACTTTTTTTTCAGCTGATGACCTTCCAATTGAGTAGCTAAAATAGCAGCCAATAGTGCTGTCTATCCTGTCTCAATCCTTATAAAAAGGTAAATCCAAGACTTCCATGTTCCTTCTCTTTGAAAATGTCACACATTATCCCTCTGTACAAAGGAGAAAATTCAACAGACAATAATAACTTTAGATTTAAATCAATCTTATCTCCCCAAATCAAAATACTTGAAAAATGCATTCAAAAACAATTGCTAAACTATCTCCTGCAGGAAGAATTCCTATCTCCTACACAATATGGCTTTTATCCTTCCCATAGTACTAGCACTGCACTTCTAACCTATATAGATGCTAATCTCTTTCTTACTTCTAGAGGCCTTTGACACCGTTTGTCACTGGAAACTTCTACTTCAAATGTCCTCACTATGTCTCTTTCAGCCCCACCCTTCTGTGCCTCAAAAGCTACCTGTCCAATAGTTATTAGTCAGTAAAATGGCAGACCATGCACTCTACTTACCTCCCAGTCACCACCAGTATACCATAAGGCTCTGTCCTTGGTCCCATCCTCTTTAACATTTTCACCAGCAGCCTCTATATATCCACATAACAGGCCACCCTAATACAATACTCAGAGGATTGCACTCTCATTTGCACATCTGACAACATGGCACATCTCCAAAAAATTACTAAGAAAGCTTTAGCAGCCACTGAATCATGTCTTTGAAACTCATAACTCATGCTCAACATAAACAAGACCAAACTACTTTGTTTTTCCCCAAATCCCTCACTCATGAAGAAACAAATTTAAAGTCCTCTCTATTGATAATGCAATCACCAAAGTCACATCTCATAGTAAATTATTATGGTTGATAGTGGATGGTAATCTTACATTTGACCTGCATATACAAAATTGCATAAGAAAAATTCATCAAAAACCAGGGATGATTTACAGAGCCCAGAATGTTCTCATCAATGAACTAAGACTACACTTGCCACTACAGTAAGTATCTCCTCCCCACACTTCTTTATGGTGCTCTGGTGCTCTTATCGTTACTAATTTCCAGGCTTAAATTGGTTAGAATTGCTTCATCAACTGACATACACACAGCTTCTTACCACCTATCCAGCATCCGTCTGCCTGTCCAGCACTAAAAATCATTCTACACACCTATTCCCAGTCAGTCATTGCGATCCAGTGACCAAAAAATCCTGTCTGTCTCCAAACCTATCAAATCAACTGGGTATTGGCTGTACTTGCACAAGGTTGGTAAGGCCTAGAACTCCTTACCTGTTTCCATCAGGTCAATACCCTTTCTCCCATCTTTCAAAACCACTCTGAAAGGCTTACTGTCTAAAATCTGTCTCTGTTCTTGCTCAAAACCAGAATAACATATAGCCTTAAATGTGAACAAGTACCTTTTTATTCCTTATAACTGCTTACTCTGCCTTCTTCACTTACTTCCTTACTTCTATGAAATTCTCTTCCCTGACTTTCTTCTATAAATATGCCATAAACTTGTTTTACCACACTTCATATTGCAATTCTTGTTTGTATTTGACTAACTTACCTTTTATTTCCCTAAAAACTGTCTAAAATTTCTCTAAATATTAAATGATAATCATATAATTTGGATTGAATCTTAATCAATGTTTTTATAGTATGTCTAATTTATTATAATTATTTAAACTACAGATGTTTTTGTTTTATTTTTAAAGATTGGAAAATTATTTGTTCATAAAATATTTTGTAATAATTTGGAGATTTTCTCCCCAGGTCTCCACTGAAAATGGGCTTCTACTCAGTCGGACTTTCCCTGTAATCAAACATCTACATATAAATAAATAAATAAGTAAATAAATAAGCCTAACTAACAACCCCCATAAAAACCCTTAGTTACCCCATGATATAGACAGCCATGATACTTGGGACCCAAATGTCTATGGGTGTGTGGCTGTAAGGGCCCTAGTGGTCATTAGCCTAGTAAAACCTATGAATATGTGGACCTACATCCTTAATTTGCCTTCCTGCACAATACTCCTCCTTGTCTTATTCTATTACTCTGCCTATTTTGGTATCAGAATTCTCATATTATTTCTCACCTTTATATACTGTTGTTTGTTTGTCTTTCAGCTTTTTCCCGGTAAGTGGTCGCCATAGCGGAACTCCGGTCCGCTAATGATTGGTAGTAGATTTTTTACGAAATGCCAGCTCGACACCCAGCCTTCAACAAAAGCATGCCCATTTATGCACGTATGTCTTTCGAACGCTACCCAACCATGGGGAGGACATGCAGACTCCACACAGAAGGCATTCCCAAGCCAAGCTGAGAATCGAACGGGGAAACCTCTTGCTGTGAGGTAACAATGCTACCGCCGTACCACCGCAGCTCTATACTGTATTATTAGAAATATTGTTGATCAATATGTATGTATACCTTTAAGAAGCTTTCTAGGGGCTTGTACAAGTGAATAAATACTGAGCACATGCCAGCCTGACTGCCATTTTGTAGTAATCTGTTGAGATGTAAGCATGTATGTCTGTGTAGCCTGTCAGTTAATCAGTTTGTTTATATTTTGTACTGCTGATATCCATTCTGATTTGATTCTGTGTAATAAAGCATGCATTCAAACTACCCCATCTGTTTGTCTTCAATGGTAAAACAAGAGAAGTGACATGGTGTCAGAATGGGATCCTGAAATCCAGATTCAGGATTGTGAAGGTACTCAGTTAAAGTTGAAGGAATATAGAGGAGTGGATCATCCCCACTTGACGTTTAATTTTCAAAAACAGGTCAGAAACAAATTTTGAGGTATCAGAGCTTACTTAAACATTTTCTTGTTTGCAAAATATAAAACGAATCACTCAGAATGTTTTAAATAATTTTCTAAGTAAATGAAATGTCTGAAACAGTGACATAGTGAAAAATATCAGAATTACTACAGAAAAGGTTTGAAATAAAGTCTGAATCACATAAAAATTAATAAAATAAGGAAAACAACCACATTTTTTCAAAGTAGCTCATAGCATATACTTTTTTTTCACATTAATTAAAGCTATTCAAGATATCCAAAAATATTTAGAGAGCTTGCATGTTTGTGCACTATTACAGTACAGTTATTTCACAAAATGCAGCCATTTCAAAGCATATATATCGCAAAGTACAGTATTTCAAAGAGTTTATTGTGCATTTGAATATTATTACAAGTACTGGCTGTGTGTGCATGTCCATACATAATTACAAGGGCCATTTTTTGCTGCATTTGGGCATACTTTGTTGGCATGGTTGACGGATTTTAGAAACCAGGTCCACTTGTATTTGATAATAATGTTGTAGAGAATTGGAGAGTGTTTAAGCAAGAGTATGATATTTTCATACAAGCTGCATTTTCTGATAAAGATGACCTCAAAAAAGCATTTATTCTGCTTAATTCAGCTCGTTCAGAAGCCATACAAAGAAAGCATTCATTTGTGTATGCAGCTGTATTTGCAGGGAAGGGGGAAAACTGCAATATAGTGGCACAGGCTGAGTAAAGGGAAGACTCTAAGTGCTAAAAATGTAAATTTAGAGAAATTTGTAACCCCCAAATGAATGTTACAATGGAAAGTCCCTTACTTTACACAATGGATCAAAAGGCTGAGGAAACTTTTGCAGCATATATTACTGACTTGAAAAAGAAAGCTAAAACATGCATATTTGATTTAAGGGATGGGTTGATAAAAGACAGACTTATGTGTGTGTATATTAAAGATGATGCTGTGAGAAAGATTTTGCTTTGTGACAGTGATTTAACTTTGAATAAGGCCACTGAGATTTGTCAAATATATGAGCTCACAGAAAAGCACACACAAATGATTCCATTATCTTCTAAAGCTCATGTTGATAGTATGCAGCACATGGATAAAACAAACAGGCCCAAGCACATGGCAGCAACTGTAAGCCTTGCAACAGTCACTGGGAAACCTAGTAGCTTTCTAGCAAATTCCAGAGTGTGTACAGTCTCAAGCACAAGAGTGAACCAGCAAACTCAAAGAATGTGCCTCTACCCAGTTTCATAGTCAACTGTCATAATTGTGGTGCAAGTCATGAGCCCAAAAGAGAAAAGTGCTTAGGTTTCAGTAAGCTATGCCACAAATGCAATAAGTGGAATAATTTCAAAAGATTTTGCAAATCAAATAAGGGCCATTCTTTTATTAAAAGAGGATGTTCAAAGAGAGGAGTTGATCAATTCGAAAGCTGTGACCCTACTTTTAATGTTGATGGTGTGTCTGTGCTTAATAAAACAGTCAATGCAGTCGATTTATGTACAAGAATGAAGTATTTTGTACTGTTCGGATAAATGGAAGACCCATAGAAATAAATGTTGACACAGGTTCAAAGTGCAATGTTATGTCAGCAGAAACATTTGCTAGAGTATGTGCTAGTGACAAGCTTGATTTGGAAAAGTGTGCGAAACCTGCTGCTTATGATGGTGAAGAAATTCAAACTGAAGGTTCAGTAGTGTTTTCAACTTAACAGCTATGACTTGCAATTTTACGTGGTCAAAAGGCACATACAGTCATTATTAGGCCTTAGAGAGTTTGAAAATGGAATTGCTTTCATTTAATAAGGAAGCCAACCATGTAAGCTTAAAAGACCACTGTTTTAATTTCACTCAGACTATTTTTTCTACCTATGCTGATCTTTTCAAAGACAAACTAGGCAAACTCCCAGTTGTGCACTCCATGAAGTTAGTCCCAGAAGTCAGTCCAGTTGTCAGGAGAGCCTGGAAAGTTCCAACAGCTATGCAGAACAAAGTCAAGGCTGAGCTAGTTAAAATGGTGCAGCAAGGTGTAATTTGTCCAGTTGATGAACAACTAAATGAATATCCCCCATGGTCGTAACTCATAAGAAAAGCTCAGATGATATCAGAAGGTATTGATCCATGAAATTTGAACAAGGCACTGAAAATACCTCATCATCCAATGCATACAGGTGAAGAAGTCCCTGATCACATGCCAAATGCCACAATTTTTTTCTGTCTTAGATGCAAAGAGTTTTTTTGGCAATTTTGCTAGACCGAAAAATCTTCATTGTTAAGCACTTTCAGTACTCATTTTGTGAAGTACAGATTTTTGAGAATGACATTTGGGATAAATTCTGCTGGTGAAGTCTTCCAGCATGCAATGGAACACATTTTTTTTAGGGTATAAGTGTGCTATTACAGTAGATGATATTCTGGTAGGAGGTAATGGTGGAACTGAGCATGGCAGAAACCTCAAGAAAGTTCTGGAAAGAGCACATGAAGTGAATCTTAAGCTGAGTCTTCAGAAGTGCAAATTCAGGCTATGAGAAATTACTTATGGTGGTCAATGATTTACCAGTTCAGGCCTACAACCAGATCCTTCCAAGCAAACAGCAATTCTTGAGATGCCAGCTCCAGACAATGTTCAAGCCTTACAATGTTTTCTTGGCATGGTTAATTACCTAGGCAAGCTCATTCCATACTTGAGTCAAATATCAGCACCTCTCAGAGAGCTGACATGCAAAGATGTATCTTGGTCATGGTTAGAGAACACCAGAGAGCCTTTGATGCCCTGAAACTGAAAACTGCCAGTCTATCAATAATCAGATACTATGACATTCACAAACCAGTCAGTCTTTCATGTGACGCTTCAAAGTTTGGTCTTGGTGCAGTCATTCTTCAAGAGGGTAAACCAGTAGCCTGTGTGTCAAGAACTCTAACCCAAACTGAAATGCAATATGTGCAGATAGAGAAAGAACTCTTGGCAACTGTGTTTGAATGTTTGAAGTTCCATGATTATATTTATTGTAGGCCTTTTCAGATTGAAAGAGATATACAACTTCTAGTCACTATTTTGAGAAAGCCTATGTATACAGCTCCAGTCAGATTGCAATGCATGATGCTCAATTTGCAAAATTATAGTTTCAATCTTGTCTACACAAAAGGCAAACTTCTTTTTCTTGCTGATACTTTATTCAGATCACCCAGAAATACCACTGAACTATATGAAAATGAGAAACTTGATTTTGAAGTCATAGAAGTGAGAATTTTTTCTTCCACACATCTTGATGAGCTTAAAAGTTATACTGTCTCAAATACAATTCTTCAGAAGCTCAATCACTTTATCAGTCAAGGGTGGCCATAACTTGTATACCTGATGACTTGCAACCTTATTTTCCTTACAGAGATAGATTTTGTTCAACAATGGTTATCATCATGAAAGATCCAAAAGTGATTGTTCCAAAGTCCTTGCAACAAGAGAATATTACCATTTTGCATTGTGGCCACCCAGGAACAGATTCTACCAAAAAAATGGCAAGAGGACTAGTATTGTGGCTTTCTATGTCACAGGATATTGAGAGAGTACTTTGTCTCCTCACAGTAAGACGTTGTCCTGTTCGATTGTCAGCTAAAGCGTCTTCTGTGTGGTGACATGCGTGAATGGGCGTACCTTTGTTGAAAGGTTGTGCATCAGGGCTGGCAATTCGGTATGTAAAAATCTACTGCCAATCATTAGCAGACTGGAGTTCCACTGTGGCGACCCCTAACCAGGAAAAGCTGAAAGATACAACTTTCATCTTTTTCTGTATGTAATAATACCAAGCCACATCAACAGAAAGAACCGTTTCAGCTAAACCAGATTCCTGAACTAACTTGGTCGACAGTAGCCACAGAGATTTTTGAATGGAATTGTCAACATTACTTGGTGTTAGTAGACTCTTATTCCAATTGGTTCATGATTGACTTACTTCCTAATCTAGCATTGAATCGTGTCATTACTAAGAAGAAGCATCATTTTACAGTCCAAATCAGATATACCTGTTACTCAGGCTGCTGCAGAGAGATTGACCTACTGCCAGCTATGATATTGAGAAAAGATAAGTGTTTATTCTCATTTTTGTCTGCATTATGATTTAATATCTCTGTAATCTGTACAACTATACTTATTCTTCTTCTTGTGTGTTATAGCTGTATATCTTAGTGTTGACCTCAGTTGTATTGAAATCCTTTGTCTGGAGGCCTTGTCTGTTTTCTTGGTGGCAGTAAGTTTTCAGAACTGGTTTCATCTGGCCAAAGTATTCCTGCATCTGTATTGTTTGGTTTCTGTTCTGTGTTTTAAATCAGATATACCTGTTGCTCAGGCTGCTGCAGAGATATTGACCTACTGCCAGCTGTGATATTGAGAAAAGATATGTGTTTATTCTCATTTTTGTCTGCATTTTGATTTAATATCTCTGTAATCTGTACAACTGTACTTATTCTTCTTCTTGTGTTATAGCTATATATCTTAGTGTTAACCTCAGTTGTAGTGAAATCGTTTGTCTGGAGGCCTTGTCTGTTTTCTTAGTGGCAGTAAGTTTTCAGAACTAGTTTCATCCGGCCAAAGTATTCCTGCATCTGTATTGTTTGGTTTCTGTCCTGTGTTTTAAATCAGATATACCTGTTGCTTAGGGTGCTACAGAGAGATTGACCTACTGCCAGCTGTGATATTGAAAAAAGATAAGTGTTTATTCTCATTTTTTGTCTGCATTTTGATTTAATATTTCTGTAATCTGTACAACTGTACTTATTCTTCTTCTTGTTTGTCTCCACCCACCCTCCATGTTCTTGTTTTGGTGTTAGTGTTGGTGGCTCTGGAATTGCCCGCCCCTCCTGTAAGTCTGTATTTGAACAAACCTCCTGAGTCCATCTCATTTGCTCACTTAACCGAATACAGTGAAATCATATTCTGAGTCTAGTGTTCACTCTACATAAAACAGAGAGAAGATTTGAGAAGGCCATCCCACTTAGGTTCTTCCTTCATCTCTCCTTGCACTTTATTAACAAAAAAAAAAATGCATCTGCGTTTACTGTATTTGTGTTCCCTCCTACTTTATTTTGCTTTTGTCTCTTCTTAAAAGTGCTCAATTTTATTTATGTTGCTGCACTTATTGCTGCTTGGTAGTAGCCTGATTAAATTGTAACTGTTATTCTAAGTCTTTTGGTTTAAGCACTTGGGCTTCATACCGGTTGTTTTACATTAAGCAGGTTTGTGGTCTGCACTGTTGTGGCAGGAGAGGTAGCTTAACATCCTTCTAAGCTGGGAATTGCTGACTGAAAGCTCAGTGCCTGCTATTCTAAAAGTGTATTCGTTCTGGTTTAAGCACTTGGGCTTCAGGCCAGTTATTCTACATTAAGAAGGTTTGTGGTCTGCACTCTTGTGGGAGGAGAAGCTGGATTCTGCCCATCTGAGCTGGGAATTTCTGGTCACAGGCTTATTGTGCCTGCTTATTCAAACTGCTTCTTTCTGAAATCGGTGCACCTTGTTGCTGTAGCATAGGACCAGATTCAGGCCTGCTGAATCTAGTTTTGTTTGTATAACTTGAGCACTGATCCAGGCCATCTTTTTTGGAGAAGGTTCCCCTCACCCTAGTAGCGGGAGTGTGCAGTTAGAACGTATCTGTTTGAAGACTGCTGGAACAGGGCTCCGTTTTGAGTTTTTTCTTGTTAATTGGGTAACTTGTTTAAATCAAATTGTTCATTTGCTAATATTTTATATATATATATATATATATATATATATATATGTATATGTATATATATATATATATATATATATATATATATATATATATATATATTTGCACTTTATTCATCTGCTTTTACTGTATTTGTGTTTCTTCCTACTTTATTACTAGGGGCATTGACTACAACTCTGAACTGTGATATATAGCAATAAGCATCTTTTTATGCACATTTAAAGTGTTTTTATTTTTATTGTATCTGCTTTATTTTCTGAAAATATATATATATATATATACTTGTTTCCCACCTTTCTAAGCTAGTAGAGTCCAGTGTTCAGGTTAGTGCTGAATTCAGGGCTGTGTTAAACATCTCTGTGTTTGCCCATACCTTACTTGGATAGAAGGAAGTTTCTCTGTTCACCTGTGAGAGAGGGGAGCTTTGAGCGGACTATCTGTTCCTTGAGGAGTGGTTTCAGCCCAGAAAGTAGTAGTTTATTGGCCATTTTGGTCTAATTTCTATCTCGTTCATTTCCCTGCTATAAAAAATGCATTTGCCCAGTTTTGTGCATCGGGCAACGCCGGTTAGCTAGGGTATAACTATTCCCAGCTAAACCAAGTATCCTCTTCAATTTTTCTCTTGAAACTAGACAAACTTTCAATTTAAGCACTCAAGCCATTTATTTCTCAGTTCGGCACTTGCTCAAACCTCATAGCAAGCACTTATAAACCCTAGTGCTATAGAAGGACAAGGCTCTCTATTCGTCCTTACCAGCCATTCAGTAAAACAGTTTACTGTACCTATCCAGGCATGTTCAAAGGGCAGTTTCAGGTGTACTCTCCAGTCCAACTGGTGAACTTGGGCATTTTGAGGCAATGTTACAACTGCCTCATGTACACAGACAACCCTCTCCTTCTACCACCAAACACTAATAGATGTGAGAGATGCAATTATACAGCCAAACTGGAGGCTAAGCTGTCTCAACCCAAGACTGGATCAGACAATCAAGAGGAGAATGGAAATACTGGCATCACACCACCAGTCTCGCATAGACCCATTAAACCAGCATCGGCAAAAAACACACATAAATACATGAAAACATACCCTGAGGCTCTAAATAAAAATTTGCAAAAGCAACAGAGCCCTCCAAAGCAGATATCCAAGTAACCTCCACTCCCCCAACACAAACCATAAAACACATACTACACAAAACCAGTGTGCCACGCAATCACAGCCCTCAAGGCAAAATAACATACCCAACATACTAGTAATGGGTGACTCTATAGCCATTCACACTGATGTCCCACTCACTAGGCTGAATAAGGAGAAGGTTACTGTTAGCTGCCTGTCAGGTGCCAGGATCCACCACATAACACAAGCACTTAGGTCACTCCAGAACAAGTACAAATACGACACTGTCATTGTCCATGCTGGTGTGAATGACCTGAGCCGTACCTCCCTGGACTACATGAAAAGACACAGGGAAGAGCACTCTGATCACGTAGCCCAGGCCGGTATGACCCTGACCCTGAGTAGCATCCTGCCCTCACCAAGAATGATACCACAGTATAAAGAAATAATTATCAATTTCAACAATTGACTACATTTCTGGTGTCATTCAAAGGGGATCCAATGTCTGTCTGCCTGGGATGACATGCTCGACAAGCCACGCTGCTTCACTAGAGATGGCTTGCACCTGTCACCCATAGGCTTTCAAATACTGGCCAAGGCTCTTGCCACCCCCATAGTGCCTTTTTTAGGCAAGGCTCAAAAGACAAACCCACCGCTGTAAATAGCACAAGTAACAAAAATCTGAGGGTAATACTACTCAATGCCAGAAGTCTAAACCTCAAAATGCACGCACTCGAGGCACTCCTCAGTATGGAGAAAATCGATATATGTGCAGTAACAGAAACCAGGTTTAAGGCTCCAGAGAGCACCCCAGCACTTCCAGGCTATAACCCATACCATGCATTTCGACCACAGAACCCAGATCAAAATACAAAAGGCAGGGGAGTATCCATATTCATCAAGGATACCCACACCTCCATGTTAGTGGCACTGCACGATGCTTCAGAGATTATCCATGTGCAACTAACAATGGGCAAAACTGAAATTCAAATTGTAGCTTGCTACAGATCACCCACCATGTCCCAGGACCCCAATTCCGCATTTCTGGAAACAATGGGTAACATAAAGGTCCTACCAAACATCTAATATTGGGTGATTTCAACTACCCAAACATTAACTGGGAGAACTACTCAAGTACTAACTCCCTTGCCCAACATTTCCTGGAATTTATAAACTCAAACACCCTGGAACAACTGGTCAACACTCCCACCAGAGGTGACAACATATTGGACCTGGTCATCAACAACATGGGTGACTGGTGTTCCACACCAGAGGTCAACCCCTCGCTGGTTAGATCTGAACATAAACAAATCACTTTGGATATCCACATTCTGCCCCCACACCCAGACAAGGAAACCACCGTGAAAAACGTTTGAAAAGCAAACTTCACATTACTTAAGATGGAGGTGGAAAATTTCAAAGCCCCATGCTAAAGGATAATGCTGTCCAAGCTGCAAAATCCTTTACTAATGCATTCTACAGGCACCTACAAGAATGCATGGATCGTGCTTATCCCAAGCAAAACCAAGAGTTACTCCTTCAAGAAAAGGAAACCAGTCTGCTGGACCCCTGCCATAAACCAGCTATACAATAGAAGGAGGAAACTAGTACAGAAAAAAGTAAAATTCCAAGAAGGGAAGCCCTGATCAGTATCAGCAAGAAACTATGATCCCTCATAAAATCTTCCAAGGCGAGCTTTGAAAGAAAACTTGCCAAGGATTCCAAAGATAACCACAAGACATTCTTTAGCTATGTCAAGAATCTAAGTGACAATGCTCAGATCTGCTCAGAGTTAGTGCAGAATGGCACAAAATACACTGAACCAACTGATATTGCCAACATCCTGGCAGACAAGGTTCAGTGCAAACTTCACCCCTCTCACCCCCAAAAGGGCCCATAACCATACCAGAATAATGTAGAGCCCTTGAAATCACAGACACTCAGGTTTAAAATAGCCCTCTCCAAAGCCAAAAACACAGCATCACTGGGACTGGATGGTGTCCCAGGCTGCATCCTATATAAGCTCAAAGGCAAACTAACCACTCACCTAAACACACTGTTCAAACTCAGCCTCTCCACAGGCTATGTACCCATAGAGTGTTCACAGCAATGGTTATTCCGCTCCAGAAAAGTGAAGCCAGAACTGACTAGCTTGGTCTGCAAGACTTTGGAGCGCATCATCATGGAACTCATTAACAGAGACATTGGGAACCTCCAAACACTGGACCCTACCCAGTTCAGCTTTGTTAAGGGCAGATCTTGCCTCCTAATCCTGGTGGACTTCTTTGAGTCAGTTACCAAGGCTATAGACGAAGGGAAAGGTGGTACACACAGCCTACCTGGACCTTGCAAAGACCTTCAACACCATTCCCATTCTGGTATTATAGACAAGCTCATCAGCCTGAACATAAACCCCTATGTCACAAGATGGGTTGCCATTTGGTTCATGGACAGAACCCACATGGTGAGAGTTGCGGGAGCTAGGTCTGACTCTAAACTAGTTACAAGTGGCGTTCCCCAGGGCTCAGTCCTAGGACCCCTCCTGTTCAGCATATACTTCTCAGAGGTACAGACAAGCACAGGAGGACTATGGATGACCAAGTTCACAGACAACTGCAAACTAGGGGCTATAATTGACTCACCGGCTGACACAGACATCCTCCAAAAGGGTCTCACTAAGACGGATACCTGGTGTCAAAATCATGGTCTCAAGCTAAATGCCAAAACATGCATAGTTATTCCCTTTGGAAATAACAAAGTACCCACAAACTACCACACAGGTGGTAGTTCCCTAAATACGGAAAATGTAATAAGGAACCTAGGGACCCAAGTAGATAGTAATCTCTCCTTTGATAATCACATTGCCAAAGTGGTTAGAAAATCCTTCTATGTGGCCCACTTAATCACAAAAGGGTTTGCATCCAGATCAAAAGAGGTCTTTGTGCCCCTCTACTCATCACTCATCAGACCCATTATAGAGTACAATGCCCCATTTGGGATGTACCTTACAAGACACCTGCAACAACTGGAAAGACCACAGAAGTACCTCACCAAGAGGATCACTGGCCTCAAACAGATGCCCTATGCAGCTCGACTGAAGAAACTCCAACTGTACTTGGTTGCATACCTCCTGCTAAAAGGTGATCTCTGCCTGACATACAAGGCCATGTCCAACCCAGAATTGATGAACATGCTCCACCTAAAGAACACCTTATCCCCTTGAGCCATACACTCTAGGGATCTAAACTTCACCACAACAATACATAGGACATGCTGGAGGGATAGATTCCTGTCCCGGAGACTTCCCATTCTTTGGAACAAGATTCCAGTCTACATTAGGCAGAGCTCCTTGCTAGCAGTATTCAAGAGAAACCTTAATGAGTGGATGGGAAACAGAAAGTTTACCCAGGGGATCATTTCAATGGCTCTGCTGGATAGAGGCACAGGGAGCTAATCTAAGGGGGCAGCGAAAGCCAACACATTCTGGCTAGGCTTATAAGAGCCTTTGGGCAGATAGCCTAGTACCTACCTATGAACCTGTGATAATCCACATAAAGTTATTTCTAACAAGGGTAGACAGTTTGCAAGACAGCAGTTCAAAAAATTGGCTGAAGAATGGGATTTTACTCATGTCACGAGTAGCCTTGAGTACCTGCAGTCAAATGGTTTGTAGAACGTGCAGTTCAAAGTGTGAAACAATTACTAAAAAAGTCAAAACAAGACAATAGTGATGTTTTCTTGAATCTCTTTTATCTCAGAAATGCTCCTCATGATAAACATCTTGGTTCATATGCACAGAGACTTCTGTTGAGACAAAACAGAACCACACTACCAATTAGTAGTACATTATTGGATGTTCTTCATGTTTCACTTTTGCAGTCATTACATTTGGGTAATCTGCTGGCAGGTTGCCCTCAGTCAGCTTGATTAACAAAGTCTTGGGTCCTGCATCGGTTGCTGTCCCTTCTTCCATGACGTCAGGTCATCAGCGGTATAAAACATGCAGCTGATGCCATTACATCAGTGTTTCTTGCCGTGCGGTGCCTGAAGCAGAAACAGTTCACAAGTGCCGGTCGACCGACTCTTGAAATTTTTATTTTCGAGTTTCAGAACCGAAGTCTTCAACTTAACTTAGCTTTAAGTACCCCATTGGGGAAACTTTTTCTTGCTCCTTACCGATGTCAGTAAAAGTTAATAATTGCATTACTTATGGAAAGCAAATACCTCGTAAAGATTTTCATTTGTACTGTATTCCTTGCCTAGGCACTGACCACAACGTACCTCGCTGTCAGTTTTGTAATTTATTTAATCAGCGCACTATCCATCATCAGTACATTTTTGCCTCTAAATATTTCGGTTCTCGGTTTAATTATCCAGAAATGACGTTGGTTAGCCATCTGACTACCGGAATTATGAAAAAACGCAAAGAAAAAGACAGAGACAGGCCGTCAAGGTCCAAAACTGCTGACAACGCTTCTCCTAAGCCATTCGCCAGTTCGCCGGTGCTCAGTGAGGCACTTTTGCAATCCCTGATACCCATTGCTTCTTACTCGCAGGCTTCTACTGAGACCCATTCAGAGTCCGATATGCTTTGAGATGCTTCACCTATGAAACCCATGGATGTCTTTACCTTGGATGGGTCCAAAGCCACTGTGCAGGCACCGGCTTCTGAGGGTGTATTCAGGCCTACAGACTTGCATATTAAACCAACTCCACCTTCTATTCTAAGGCCTAAATCTTGATCTATGTCTAAAAAAACGATGCCCAGGCCACATGTTCAGGCCCTATACCTAAAAAACAAATTATCAAAATGGCTGAAGATCTTATTACTCTAATCAGGGGTAGTCAACCCCCCCACCTTCTAAGAGGCCTCGCACTGAGCTTGACTATGAATCTTCTGATCAGGACTCTTTTTTTTCTAATTCTTCCAATGACCTGGATTTGTCCATACCTACTTATGAGGATTCTGATGCAGAGGATTCCATTCCTTGTGCTTCCCCCCGAGGACTTTTCTTTTGGGGAAACTTTACATACCTTAAGGGAGCATTTCCACTGGGAAAGTCAAGAATTTTCTGAATCTAAAAAGAAGCTTAGGGATTTCCTTCTTCTACCTCAACATAGGCCTTTGGCTATACCTCCTGTACTAGACATTGTTGATGATGTGTTTTCGGAATCCATTATGGCCCCTGATTCCCTGCCTCCAGCTCCTAGTAGCCTCAAGCTTTCCCACCTCCATACCCAGCACTCTACCAGCATTCTATTTGCAACCTATCTCTACCACTCTCATCTACAAACTCATTCAAAAACTTAAGCCTTGTACTCCTTCTGCCGACCAGCTACCTTCTGAATACCTCCAAAAAGCAGCCAAAGTAATTTCATATCTCATATCCATCCTCATAAACAGAACCATTAAGGAAGGAATCATTCCAGACATCTGGAAAATGTCCCATATTATCCCCCTTCACAAAGGTGGTAACTCATATGATTACTCTAACTACCAGCCAATAGCTCTTTTATCACCCTTAGCAAAAATCATGGAAAAATGCATTCACCAACAACTTTTAAACCATTTAACTCAAAATAACACAATAGCTAAGTGCCAGCATAGTTTTAGGCCATCACATAGCACCACTACCACCCTGTTATCCTTTACAGATGTTATAAATAGAAATCGCAATAACAACAACCTCTCATCTGCACTCTTTATTGACCTCTCAAAAGCTTTTGATATGGTAAAGCATACCCTTCTTATCAACATTCTTGAATCCTTTTCCCTTGACTCTCTGGCTATTAAATGGTTGCTGTCCTACCTAACCAATAGACAACAAGTAGTTCTCTGGGAAAATAATATATCATCCCTTCTACCAGTCACCCTCGGAGTCCCTCAAGGCTGTATTCTAGGCCCACTCTTTTGTTCTCTTTTTATCAACGACCTCCATGTAGCAATCCCACAAGCCACCTGCATTCAATATGCAGATGATTCAACATTAATATGCTCGGCAAGCTCCCCATCTGAACTACATTCTCTGACTCAGAATGTATTCAACACAGTTGAAACATGGTTCACAAAACGTTGCCTCCTTCTCAATGCTAAAAAAAACAAGCTCCTTCTCTTTACACCCACCAGTAAGTCCTCCCCTATAGGTTTCTATGTCATTTCCAATAATCGCACAACCATATACCCTGACTCTACCACCAAGTTGTTAGGAATTACTATTGACAATAACCTTACGTTTGATACCCACATAAATAATACCATAAAAACTGTCAACAGAAAAATAGGCTCCTCATATCGAATCAAATCTTTCCTAACTCCAATAGCCAGAACCAAGATTGCACACTCCCATTTAATTTCAACTCTTCTATATGCCTGTCCCATATACACTAACCTCAAAAAAAATAACCTTGTCAAACTAGCTCATGCCTACAACAACATCGCCAGATTTGCCACTGGCAATCTTTTTAGAACTCACCACTGTTTAAATCTAATGCAGCTAGGCTGGCTTGAACTTCAAAACCATCTGAATATCTCCCAACTAACCATTGCCCACAAGATATTTTATCAACCTAACAGCACTCCTATACTATCTAATCTCATAATTCCTTATAAAAATCTAAACTCCCTATGCTCTTCTAGCAAACTTCTAGCTAGCATAACCAAGACTAACAACACAGCTGGTGATTCCCTGTTTTCTAACACAGCGGGAAAAAACTGGAACCTACTCCCCAATGAACTAACGTCACTTTCTTCCTTGCCTCTCTTTAAACAAAACCTCAAAAGACACCTTAAAACACACTGGTTATGCCCCTGCAGTAACCCTGACTAACCTTCTGGTTTTGCTAATATTATTTCCGCCTCCTACTATATATTCCAAACTCTAATGCATACTTTTTGAAGCAGAACAGGAATGGGTAAACACAATAGAACATACTGGTGGAATCTATCCTGTTGATTATCACAAAACATTCTTATTTTCATAATTTTATCATACCCTTTTGTCGCTATTGTGTAAATAATTTAACACATACTTTTGTCACTTTTATATTAATGTAAATAACATCTTTTATCTCCATTTTTTATTCACTGCTTCTTGTATTTTTTTATTGAACTGCTTTCATTCACTATGTGTCAGCTATGATTTGCATCGTTTGTATTGTATTTCAAATTTATAATCAAATTGTTTACTACTGGAGCTTTTCTCCCCGGGCCTCTACTGAAAATGGAAATATATCCAGTTAGACTAGCCCGGTTAACAGATGAAAAATAAATAAATAAATAAAAATAGTAAACCTGACAGATCCTACAGGGTTCCTGAGTCCCACAAGTTCCTTTTCAAAAATCCTGTTGCAGATCCAGAAACCATTTCTCAGTGGCCCAAGGGCATTATGGCTTCTACTGCTAAAAATCCTAGCCCATCTGATAGAGACTCCAGGGCACTGGATAGATGGGGTAAAAAGGTTTATACTTCTGCAACCTTTGCATTCAGGGCTTTAAACTGCCAATTTCATATGCTAAAATATCAACAGCATATTATGGGACTGCTTAAACAGAAAATGATGTTGATTTCTGACTGTGTGGAAAATAAAAATTTACAGGAGTTATTGCATTCTGCTGAACAAGTTGGAAAACATACTTTGCAATGTAGTTTTGATTCTTTAGAGGCCTCTTGCAGGGCTGCTGTTACTGGATCTGTGCTTAGAAGGCATGCTTGGCTTAAGGAGCAATCTCTGCCTGATCATGTTAAAGCAAAATTGTTGGATGCTCCTTTAAATCAGGACCGCCTGTTTGGAAATAAGGCTGAAGAAGTTCTAAAAAAGATGGAAGATAAAGCTAAATCTATGCAAACTGAAAAAAGATTTCAAGTGCAACCTCCAAGATTTAGTAGGCACTGGCCTACTAAGGATTGGTCCTTTCCAGCTCCTTTCAGATCCACTCAAGCCAAACCCAGACACACCAAAAGCACTGGGTTTCAGTCCCAAGGGACTCTCAGAACTAAGCAATGGGGGGCCTCCACTTCCAAATCTAGAAATAACAAGACACCCCCTATGGTAAACAGTCTCAATGACTTTCCTTTAAAATTACCAAGCACTTACCTTTTAGCCGCCCCTTTGGGGGGAAAGATTGCTCTTCAATGCAAAAAACTGGGAACTCATAACCCAGGACAAATGAGTTTTAAATATAGTGTCCCAGGGATACAGATTTCATTTCCACACATTGCCAACACAAACAGGTGGCCAGACCTGCCCCCAAATTAGTGGGCAGAGGCTCAGTAACAAGTACTTTCCCTCTTAAACATGGGGGCTATTCAACCGGTACCAGAAGAGGAAAAGGGACAAGGTTTCTATTCCAGGCTTTTCCTGGTACCCAGAAAAGACAAATCATGGTGTCCAATTCTGGACCTTTCTACTCTAAACACCTTTCTGGACATTCCAAAATTCAAGATGCTGACTCTTCACCAGTTACTTCCTATGCTAGGCAAAGATGCCTGGTTGGCAACTCTAGATTTAAAAGAAGCTTACCTGCATATCCCAATCAGGGAATCTTGCAGAAGATACCTATGCTTCAAAGCAGGCTACTTGCATTATCAGTTATCTGCACTGCCCTTTGGCTTGTTGACTGCACCCAGGGTATTCACAAAGTGCCTGGCTCCAGTAATTGCATTTTGCAGGCAAAGAAATATTCAAATATATCCATACCTGGACGATTGTCTAATTCAGGCAGAAAACCAGGCCATACTTATAAATCATCTGGCATTTGTAAAAAGGGTTCTAACTTGTCTAGGGTACACCATAAATGAAAATAAATCACAACTGATACTCTCTCAACAAATTACATTCCTGGGTGCAAGCTTGAATACAACTGCCCAGAGGGATTTCCTCATGCCAGAAAAGCAAATTCATTTGGTAACTTACCTCAAACAAGTGGCCACAAAAACCCTGCTATCTGCAACACAAATACTGCAAGCCTTGGTGTCCATGGCCTCCTGCATTCTTCTAATTCCATATGCAAGACTGCATATGAGGAAACTTCAGTGGTACCTAAAAAGTCTATGGAGTCAACATTGTCACAGCCTGGAAACAATGATTCCTATCATACCTTGCCTACACCTGGAGTTCCTATGGTGGGCACAGGCCTGCCACCAAAACAAGGGACTGCCATTCACACTACCCCCTTCCATCCAAACCCTAACTACAGATGCATCAGACTATGTGTGGGGGGGGGGCTCACCTGGCAGGGAAGTGCATTCAGGGCAAATGGAACCCAAATCAAATGCACCTACATATCAATCAAAAAGAAATGTTAGCTGTACAGAATGCTCTGACAGCCTTTAAGGACTACATTCATCCAGGACAACTAATGGTAAAGACAGACAACACCATGGTTATGTGGTACATAAACAAGCAGGGGGGTACACATTCCTACCCCCTCTGCAGACTAGCCATGGCATTGTGGAACACGGCCTTGAGCTACCAAGTGCAACTACAAGCTCAATTCCTGCCAGGAAAACTGAATACACTAGCAGACGGACTAAGCAGAAATCTCATGGACCCACATGAGTGGAAACTGGAACCATGGATTTTCAACATGTTGATAAGCAAATGGGGGAGCCCAGACATAGATCTATTTGCCTCACCCAGAACTACCAGTTGGACAAATTTTGCACAAGGACTCCTCACAAAAAAGCCTGGAAAGTGGATGCTCTGTCCTTCAGCTGGAAAAACTTATCAATCTATGCCTTTCCCCCTCTGCCTCTGCTCTCCAAAGTTTGGCTAAAAGTCAAACAGGACAAACCAAAAATGATTTTGATTGCTCCAGACTGGCCACGCCAACACTGGTACCCACTCCTGCACAGTGTGTCACAAATATCTCCATGGCACCTGCCTCAGACACTTTCCTTACTGTCTCAGCAGGAGAACCAAATTCTGCACTCTCAGCTCCCAACGTTGAACCTTGCAGCTTGGCTAATCACTTAAATTCATCCTTAGCATCCCTCAGCAAACCTGTGATGGATGTCATCTTGGAGGTGAGAAGATCTAGTACTAGAAAATCTTATGCTGACAAATGGAAAAGATTCTGTGCCTGGAAGCAGTCTTTAGGGATGAGCACAGCAGCGCCCAATTTACCTCAGATTTTGCAATACTTAACTGAGATGCTTCACAAGGTCCTGTCTTTTTCCTCTATTAAAAATCCATGCTTCAGCTATTTCAGCTCACTATAACACAGAACCACCCCTCTTTTCTCATCCACTGCTCAAACAGTATCTCAGAGGGGCAATGAACTTGAGACCACCCAGGAGAGCTCCTACCCCTGCCTGGGGCCTTAACTTTGTTTTGGAAAAGCTCACTTTACCTCCTTTCGAGCCAGCTGCTTTGCAGACTTAAAATTTCTTTCTTGGAAAACAGCCTTCCTCTTAGCAATCACTTCAGCTAGAAGGATATCTGAATTACAGGCCCTTATGGCAGTGGAGCCTTTCATCATCTTTCATGCGGACAGGGTATTTCTGAGGATCAATCCATCCTTCATGCCCAAGGTGGTTTCCCGTGTGGCTCTTAACCAGTCCATTAATTTGCCAACCTTCTATCCCAATCCACAAAATAAAGGGGAAGGGATTCTGCATTCCTTGGACGTGCACAGACAACTTAGATTCTACTTGGACAGAACTAAATTTTGAAGAAAATCTGAACAATTGCTAGCGGCATTTGCTGCTGGGGCAGAGGAGAAGGCTATTTCAAAACAAACCATTTCTAGATGGATAAGCCATTGCATTCATTTCTGCTATAAGCACCATGGAAAACCTATCCCCAGGGGATCAGATCTCATTCCATCAGGGCTGCATCTACTTCTGCAGCCTTTCTCAGAAGTGTTCCTACCAGGGATATTCTAGAAGCTGCTATCTGGAGTTCAGTACATACTTTCACCAAGCATTATCATTTACTAATTTTCTCTAAATCCTGAGCTGTCTTTGACACTGCAGTCTTGCAGGGCCTTATAGCTGGTCCTAATGCTGTATAAATCCATCCTCCCAACCATAGCTTTGGGAATCTACCCAAATGTAATGACTGCAACAGTGAAACATGAAGAGCATAGTACAGTTGTGTACACTTACCATAAATGTAGATGTTCAAGTGTATTCACTGTTGCAGTCCTGGTTACCCTCCCTCCAGCCCCCTGTTTTTCTCTTACTATACATCTACTTTCTTTTACTATGCTTAAAAGCCTTTTTGGTGTATTTGCTTTTGGTTGGAGGTATATTTTTGTGTTTTTAATTTTATTTGCTCCCCATTTAGGGGGCACCTGACATCTGGGGCAAGAAAAACTGATGTAATCGTGTTGGCTGCATGTTTTATACCCCTGACGACCTGATGTCATGGAAGAAGGGACAGCAACCAATGCAGGACCCAAGACTGTGTTAATCAGGCTGACTGAGGGCAACCTGCCAGCAGATTACCCAAATGTAATGACTGCAACAGTGAATACACTCAAACATCTACATTTATGGTAAGTGTATACAACTGTACTTTCTATCTGTCAAGAACAACAGATGAGTGAAAGTCAATTTTTTAAAGAAGCACTTATCTCAGAAGTCCTATTATGATAAGACCAGCAAACTTCTCAATCCATTTTGAGAAGGGAAATAGTGAGGATGCAAATGTCCAAAAAGTTTGATGGGATTGGTGTCATAAAAGGTGTATGTCCAGAGCCAAGATCATACATTGCGCCATCTCAAGGAGCAGAATTTAGGTGGAATCAGAAACATTTGATTTCAGTGTCTGAGCCTGTATTGCAGAATTTTACCTGCGAAAGAGATTCAATATCTCAGAGTGAATTATCCAGCGCTACAGTTCCAGAGGACATGCCAGTAAATATCCCTGTTCCTGAGAAGAATCCTGAAATTCCTGAAGCAAGTTGTTCACCAATGACTGTCCCTGTTGCTAAACCCAGTTTTGATTGTTGTATCACTAGATCGGGTCATCTTTCCAGACCATGTTCCAGATACATGGCAGCTTGGGTATGAATGTTCTTCTTTCGGCTTTTCCCGGTTAGAGGTCACCACAGCAGAACTCCGGTCTGCTAATGATTGGCAGAAGATTTTTATGGTGCCGAGGTGCCAGCTCAATGCCCAGCCTTCAACAAAGGCAGCCCATTCTACGCATGTCTTTTGAATGCTACTCAACTGCGGAGAGGACATGCAGACTCCACACAGAAGGCACTCCAGCCGAGAATTGAATGTGAGAACCTCCTGCTGTGAGCAGCTTGGACATGAATGTTGTGTTTATTTCTTATTGTCTGTACAATTGCATTTTTCTTTTCAAATGTCATTATATTGTGGGCAATTCATTAAAGAGGGAGGATGTAGATCAATATATATGTATACCTTTAAGAAGCTTTCTAGGGGCTTGCACAAGTGTATAAATACTGAGCATGTGTGAGACTGACTACCATTTTGTATTAAGCTGTTGAGATGTAAACATGTATGTCTGTGTAGTCTGTCAGTTAATATAGCAATAACCCATGCCTGGATGTGGGTAATGCTGGATTTACCCACGGTTGGTGTGGTTTGGTCACGAGGGTGATGCCCGAGTGGCCAAACAAAGCCAACCGTGGGTAAATCCAGCATTACCCACACCCAGAAATGGGTTATTGCTATTATACAATGACATTATTTAAGAAAAAAAATAATTACTTTTCTTAAGTTATGGCATTGTATAATGCCTCCTTGCTGCCCTTTCACAGCTGTCTGGTATTCTGCAGCAGTTCTGATGTATTGCGCATGCGTATGCTTACGCAGTACATCAGAGATGTGGGCAAAAGCAATGGAGAAAGCAAGATCTCCATTGCTTTTTACAAACTGTTTCGCTATGTTAAATGGGTTTAACATAGTGAGACAGCTTTAAAAAAAAGCAACGGAGAATCTCTGTTGCTTATTATAAAGCTGTCTCGCTATGTTAAACCCATTTAACATAGCGAGATAGTTTTGAAAAAATCAACGTCGAAAGCAAGATCTCCACTGCTTTTTACAAACTGTTTCGCTATGTTAAATGGGTTTAACATAGCGAGACAGCTTTAAAAAAAGCAACGGAGAATCTCCATTGCTTTTTTTAAAGTGGTCTTGCTATGTTAAACTCATTTAACATAGCGAGACAATGTTGCTGTAAAAAAGAGTTATAGTAATGGAAAAAGTCTGGGCGACCGGACCTTTTTCCATTACTATAACTCGGATTTACAATGTGCACGCTGACCAATCAGCGTGCATGTTTTTGAATATTAATGGGGGGTCGTTGTAGAATCAGTTTGTTTATATTTTGTACTGCTGCTATACATCCTGATGTGTTTCTGTGTAATAAAGCATGTAAGTGAATTACCCCTCCTGTTCATCTTCAATGGTAAGCAAGATGAGCAACAAATATAATTAATATTTTTAATAACTACGTATTAGTTTATTTGACATAAACTAGCCACTTCTGCAAGGTGTCTTTCTACTTGCAGTGCATTTTTCATTTCTTTTATCACAATTTCTCCTAGCAATATTCTGTAAATGTATTTCAATCTGTTGTGCGGGATCTTATCCCCTTGTATATGAGGTACAGCATAATCTCTTTTTTAAAGTGTTTTTTTTTCTGTTGTGTTTTTTCTCCGTGTATATAATTATTTATCGGATATTACAAAATGTTTTTAAGTGTGTTTGTTTTTCTCCCCATCTCATTGCAAAATATTAAATCTGTTACGGGGCTTTCCACCTTGTTTATAATTACTCATCAACTAATGTTTAAGTATTTTTGAATCTGTTGTGGGGCTTTTTTCCCCAGCTGAAAATGGACCATTGGTTCAGTTGGACTTTCCCTGTTATCAAAGAACAAATAAATGAAAAAAATAAAATAAAATAAATAGTTGGGATCTTGAACCTCTCAGTATGATCTTTTGAAGGACAGGTCTTGCCTCCTGAACCTAGTAAACTTGATTGAGGATGTTACAGAGCCTGTGGACAAAGTCTGCTTCTGCATCATGCTATTTATCTTGATCTGCCTGTAAGTCAGAGCCAGATCCAGCACTCTTGGCCAAACTCTTTTGATACTATCCCCCATGTTGGCATTACTGAAAAGTTAGAAAAAACTTAATGTTAATCCGCACATTGTCAACTGGATTTTTAACTGGCTATCCAAGAGATCATAAGTAGTTAAAGATGCTTGTGTCCTCTCTTGGACATACAATTGTAATTAGTGGGGTACGACAGGCATCACCGCTTGGGCCTCTCCTGTTTGATATTTATTTTGCAGACATCTATGCCAAAATCCCCAAAGTGTAGTTGAACAAGTTTGCTTATGACTGCAAACTAGGCATTATCCACTCAGCTATAAATGACTCGCAAAAATATCACCACTGCCCAGCATGCAAAGACGTAAACTGTCTTGAAATACTGCACTTACTATTTTACAGTTCACAACTACTCATAACATCATCTATACATCTACTAACTCCCCATCTCTGTCAACTCTAACCCAGCCATGCAAACCAAATAGATCATTTTGCTCAACAGATATGCTGCTTCCCCTCATGATTAAGTCCAACAATACATTTGGCAACAGTCAGTTTTCACACACCAAACCTTATTCTCTAAAAACAGAGCAGCACCTCAAACATTTTAAACAGACAACTGCAGAATCTCTGGCTCTTTCCTTACAATAAACCTGGATAAGTATCTTTAAGGTAAGCATTGCTTAACTTCTATAGACTATTTGGGGTGGCATTTATGAGGAACTCCATGTTACTGTAGATAAACAAGATGTCTGCCTCATTAACCTGCCGTGGTACAATTGACAACCACATTGGTCACATACCTGTCATGCTACTCAGCAGTTTTTCTAGTATACACACACTTTTCTTGATTATGTGCTGTGTAGTATTTTGCTTAGTATCTCTCTGCAATAATATTCCTAATACAAATCTGATTAGCTCTTGGCCATGTCATCAGTAGAACCCAACCAGGAACACAGCACTTGTTCATAAATCCCAGCTATAATCTTCCACAAGTAAAACATTAGAACACTCTGCATTTTAGAATACTAATGAATCAAGCAAGACTGGATAACCATTCTTTTCCTTTTAATTACAATAATGCTTGTTTATCAACTTGGTGCAAGAATAACCTAGTAAACAATGTAAATGGGGGTGTAAATGTAGACCAAAAAAGCATTATGCTAACAAATTATTATATTCTAACAATGCTGGAGTACACAATTTATTGTTAGTGGGTTGAAATATCTGTGACGGCAACAAACAATATCAGATCATGGAGTGGACTTCCTCTTCCATATACCTTGCTGACCTGATGTTTATGGATGACAGAGTATCATGTGAACAATATTGGCCTAGAGACAGCCTTGAATGGTACTATAGTTGTTAAACAATGCAATTGGCAGCCATTGCATTTGCATTCTACAGCTATTACAGTGTCATACTGTTATACTTGACAGCAGCACCTTACCTTCCAGCCTGAAAGCATACAGCTCTACTGCAATGGTTACAGGAAGACAATCCTGATGTACACCATTTTCCTTGATGTTACTGGTATTGATTCATGTTTTATTGCAGAACAGTTGACATTATTTCTTTCTTTCAAAACATGTCTAATTCCACAATTATTGCACTATAGAGTTTATTGTATATACTTTAGTGCAATTCCTGGTATTGTCATGTGGTTTTATTGCACAACAGTTGGCATTATTCATTGCCTGCAATACAGCTCCAATTCCACATTTATTGTACTACATACTTTATTGAATATACTGCCATGCAGTTAATTCTTTACCCTTTCTTGCTTATTTCACTACAGTAAGCATAATACATCTGTACTCACCACACTCACAGACCAACCTGGCCAGGTGCCCAGTGTGTGACTCAACATTGTGAGCCCTCTCCTCTGCAGCTGTTGGGAGAGAAGCACACCATTACACATACCAGTTTTGCAGACATTAAGGTTAGATATTGGTGAAAGAGAGGCAGAATTACTTACATACTTGTGGGACATTCCATGCCTGAGCTTCTTGGACCAAGGTGTCCAAGAGATCCCATTTCCTCCATTTCAGGTCATCATGGTGGTGATGACACTGCTTACCTGTGTGAGGGATACCAGTAGCACTGGTGAGTTTTCTTGCCAGCCAGTCCCAGGTCTCCACTTTGCACTCTGAGCACTGGAAACCTCCTTGCAACAGCCAGTCTTCATGTTTTTTACTAGGAGTCCAACCATGACCCTGGAATCCAGAACGCTCAAACGCTCTGCCTGAAAGCATGCACCTTCACCAACACCAGCCATAGTACCCTTCAGAGACAGAACTCCTATAGATCCTGCTTTATTCCCACCAATTGAGCTTAATATACACTGCTATCCTGCAATTACATATCACTGGGCAACATTCAAGAAAGCATTGCGTTGCTTAGTGCGGCTGAGGTAAGAAGTGTGAAAACAGGCAGACATGGAGTCTTAGTGGAGCTTAGCAGTGTGCAAACCAGACAAGCAGTGCCAAGTAGGGTATAAACATTGGCAGCCATTATCATATTTATGCAGTGCTTAGCAGGTCTTAGCAGATCTCAGTTGAGCTTAGCAGAACCCAGCAGAGCTATAGTTTAAATTGTTCTGCAAAATGTGAATTTTAAAATTAAATACTTATTTGCCTTCCATGTATTCAAACCCTGAACCTACTACACATGGAGCCATGATTCTATCCATTAAGCTACATGAATGTTCAGGCATCAGGTGTATCTTTACATATAACACTGAGCTACCTATAAGCAGTGCTGAGCACCATGCTGCCCTGAACAAACACGAACAGCAACGCTTAAACATACATTTAAATAAATAATTAAATGCATCCGGTTTCTACTTTAAGATATCTGGACATTGTCTGGGTGCCACTTAGCATTGCTGCACATTGTACAAACATGCTTTTTTTATTTAAAAAATTTAAAATATTAACATGACACTGATGTGCAGTTTGGGGAGTCTCTTACCCATCAGTGGACATGGTTACCACTATTCCTTTCCTTACACTGATTCAGTACCCATGTCCTTGGCTCTCCCTCGGCAATGTGCCATCAATAATATGTATGGAGCATGGTCGAGGGGGAATCGGGTACATGGACACAGTAACAGTCCGTGTAGGCTCTGCACTGTACCTACATGGATTTTATTAAATTCTGGGGAATGTTTATTCAGTCAACTGAATTTGACTTGTTCCCCTACAAAAAACAATGTTTTTGCTTGCTTTTTTTGCTTTTATTTTGCATATGACTAGGTTGTTTCCTGGTATATGAAAAGTAGTGTGTAAATGTTTGGGTTGTTCAAAAGCTCTAAATAGACTATATATGTATGTATACACACATGCAGAGAAGAATAGTATGGAACGTTATAAGGAATATCTTTTTTGGCAGGTGGCTGAAAAGAGGCAGTAGGCCACATAGATAAACATGTAAGATAGAGAGGACTGAAGATTGAATTGGTGGCACAATCAGGGATGTAAAAGGCAATGTAGAAGCAGTTATGTGACATACACACAGACATCAATTTCAAGTAGCTATTTAAAAAAGATAAAACACAGACAGGAAGGGTGGGTTACAGAAAAGTAATTTCAATTATTGACCAAATCCAGTTATGACATCAGGAGAGTCTGATCACTGTGTTTGAGCCAGGGAAGCAGACAGACTAAAGATTTATCTTATTTCATATTTGCACATTGCCTCCCATGCAACCAGTGGTAGCCATGGCCAATATATGAAGTATATAACAGTTATTGGACATAATCATTACTATCGAATGAGGAGTGCCATTTCTCATTAGTTGTACATGGGAATCATTGGTGCTCCCTGGCATTCACCATGCACAGTACAATACCAAAAATATCAGTTATTTAGAAGCCCTATATGGGCAGTTGTGTGGTGCGGTATGTTTATCTATTTTTTTTTACCAGATTATAGGATGGAAATGGAAGAATACGAAAGACATGCAAATGGAAAACAAACAGGCTAATATGGAAATGCAGCAAATAAGGAATGAGTATGATAGAGGAGGGGAAGGAGGGAAATACTTTACTTTTGTGGGGCAGTTGCCCATTTTGTATCTAGGAAGAGAAGATTAAGTTGTGCAAAGAAGGAAGGCAGGTAAGAAGGTAAGATGGTTAAGTTAGTTAACAGGGGAAGATGGACATGACTGAGAGGGAGTGTATAACACATTGAGGCATGAGATAATTCATCATGCCGGGTACCATCACCATTGGGTCCTGACTTAAGTATTAGACAATGAAATACCTCAATTGATCAATGGAAAAGGGTCTCCAATTGGCCTAGTTGACTACCAAGCTCCGGTCTATAATAGCCCTACCCCCTACAATTTTGCCAGCTGCCAATGAATGAATGACAAAAGTTTCACTTCCACACACACTGCTACCAGTGGGCACAGCTGTACCAACATCCAGTAACATCATTAGTGCTTCTTGAAATACAGATACCTGTTGGTTTGTTTAAAGAGGGTATCCCTCTTATTGTAAGAATGCACATAGGTTCATAGGTAAGTACTTTGTTAGCTACCCTTATGGGCCATTTTAAGCCTAACCAATTTCCCTTTCTAAAATGAGAATCAAACCCTGTAAGACAAAGCACATTAACTATTATAACAAAACCCCCAACTCTTATTTTTTTAAGTTTAGGCAATTTCCCTTAGGGAAAATCAATCCTTGCCCTTTTTTGTCTGTGAGATAAACATCTTGATCATTATGCCAACTTCCAACCTCTCCTAAAATATAAAGACAAGTAGTACTTTGATGAGATGGTGCCCGCTCTTTAATTCATCCTCCATTCAGCCAAGGATTTCATGACTGAGCCTCCTCTTATCACTGTAATGGTGATTGAACTATTCTCACAAGCATGGAATGCCAGTTGCATGGATGACAGCCTGGTCTAAGGCTTGAGTCCTATACTGATGTCATTTGTAGCCCAGCTTTATAAGCCCTTGGCTGTAATCCTTAAGCAGGAGGTAAACAAATATCTTTGCCTCCTCCTCATATCACCTCTGTGCTTTAAAACAAGAACTATCCTCTGCTTCTCCAGTTATAATGTCTCAAATTGAAAACTCTCAAGGGAAAAAATGGCAGAGAATTGGAACCCAAATCAGGCCCGTTGTCACCAATCTGCTGCATAGTGATGGGTATCAATGAGAACCTCATGTACATAATGCATGGCAAATTCAGAAAACATAGGTACTGTTTTATTACAGTTACTAATGGCACTTTAAGGTGTGAAACATTGCAATCCTCAATCCCAGTGTATAATATGAAATAATTAAGTACTACACTGACATGATGTACACACATTTAAATATGGAATTGCAGTTCTTGCTCTAAAAGCACAGCATGGATTGAGCATGAGGTGCTACCCACAGTCACGCAGGTGTGTTCTCAGCATTGAGAAGAAATCTGCAGGACGTTTAGCAGGTTTTCCCATCACATAAATTGAGTGATTCAGAAATAGCAATGAGCTGAGACATAGTTAACAGAAACATATTACCCAGCCAGGTGCTGTAATTGTAGAAAGAAGTACAGAGCCTCATCATGATAATGAAGAAAGCACTGGAGCAGAGAGTTTGAATCCTGTATAAGACGACTTTAGAAAAAAAAACTTACTTCATCCAGAATATAGCTGTTTGTATAAGGTACGTGTTGCTTCTTAATACCCCATTTGTTTGTACTACTGATGCTTTTAACTGCTATTCAACCTGTTGACTTTAAGGGATATAAGTTTGTCAGTACTTATAAATGTCTCCTCTGATGTGTATTGAGAGGAGAGTTACAAGGATTTAGCAAACACTAAATAAACTTCAAGATCATTAAGTTGAATAGAGGCACACCCATGAGCTCATGTTCAGGGCACTGTTCAGGACAATTTTAGTGTAGTATGCATTGTAGACATGTCACTGGAGAACATATTTGTAACAGTGATGGTAACATTCATATGTCCTTGGCTAATTGCAATCCTGTGATTGTTCTGTGGGGGACATCTGCTCAGTAAACCTGGATGCCTTCATTACTTACTGTCTCTACAACATCTCAAAGTGCAGTGCTGAATGTTATGATACAGTTGGACTGTCCTGAGAGAGTGTCCATCACAGACATAGTCCTATTTCTCTGTACCCCTTAGTCACTATACATCTTAATTAAATCTGTCTGACTTATGGTACACAGAGACATCTGGAATTCAATAGCCGCACCATTCTGCACATGGTATAGTCATAGGGTGTTAGTTTGTATCATGTTCAAAGTTATAAAAAATTCATTTGCATGTATAGATGTGGTGCTGGATCATACTTAGACTAGATAGTTTGTGTTTTGGCAAATTCCAAATGACTCTTTATCTGGCACCAGCAATGTTGACTTAGTTTTGCCAAATGCTGAATGATTTCCAGTCTCTGATAATGATATCAATGATGAAATGACACAGTCAGAGAGTGCAGAAGGTGCATTGGACAAATATAATGTGACTGCGCATCCCCAGCACACACAATGGAGACAGAGTCTATGCCTATGGATACCCAACTTACCCAGAGATCACAAAGAAGATGTGTTGATGGGAACACTGATGATAAGTGCAGTATGCTGGACCCCAGTAAACAGTTTTCTGAATCTGCCCATAGCACTCATGGGTAAAGAGGTCTATATAGGAGGTATTAGGTATTAATGGTGCTTACCGGAGACATGGCTACAGCCATCCCACTGAGGTTGATGTGTCAGTGGCTTTAGCCCAACGTGTGTCTGCAGGGCCATTGTGAACCCACATGATAGTTCAACCATATGTTAGGTGCAAATAATGAAGGTGATCTGAGGATGTGCATAATTACCTATGAGAAATCATGTCCCTTATGTGTGATTCTTTGGACAAAATTAATCACTCACTGAAATGTGCAATGTCTTCTGTGACTCATCTGCCAATGCTGATGGGTCAACAATGGTGCCATTCATCTGATAAATCCAGAGATGTTAGCCAACATGGCAGTGGACAAGTAACACCCTGGTTTTGTAGTGGTAGCACTCTCATAGCAACATGTATTATAAAGGTTTCTAGTCCCAGGAAAGGCCATCCTCATGGTCAAGGCCATCATCATGTTGGCACTTCTCCTACCATATGTCATTCAAGATCATGCAGTACACCAACAACTATCCAGTGTCATGTTATATCCAGTCCAACTCCTGGTATTGCCAGCTCTTTTGGGCAGGGGCATGCACAGGAAGCTGATCACTCTGCCATGCATGCCCTGGAACTGTCCATTACACCAATCTGCAGTGTTGCAACTACCACTGAAACTGTATCCCTGCAGACCAGCACTTATACCACCATAGCCCCCAGCTTATCACACACCTTCACTGACATAAACCCTTCTCAACATTAAACCCCCCTCCACTCCAATATAGGCATTTCACATAAAAACATTTTTTTTCTTTCATACACATCAACACTCAAACTCACACATTTCCCTGAGAAAGACATGCATTCCTGTACTCCATTCCACACCTATACAGATGATGATAACTATACCCTACCATTTGGACATTGTTACTTGGATTTTCCATGTCTGATGCACAGCATGACCAGCTTATGTATGGGTAAGCACAGGCTGATGTTATTTTTACATGTATCATTTTTATGGTAATATTCCTGGTTATATTTTGCATACCATGTTGTAAAGTTATGTGCAAACTTCTGCCTCTTTTTCATGCTACTACTGCAACTGTCCCTGCCTCAGTATGACATGATCATCCCTTGGTGCTGACTTCTCCTCTGATTCCTCATCAGACTCCACCTTTTCTGTCTGCTGTGCTGGGAACTTTTGGCCAAGCAAGTGCCCACATTGCAGTTACATCTTTTTAAGTATAATATTCTGTACCATTGCATACACATACACTATATTTGTACATTAAAGGTTTGTTTTAATAAATTCTGCTCTAATTAACTCTATACAAAAAACAGAGCTCACGTTTGAACTTCTATTGGGAGTAAATACTTTTAAGTTTAATTGCTTCATGAAAGATTCTCAAATGTTCAAATAAAGTCTGATGAACTATATAAAGTGACATGCACATCAGTCAAATCACCTGTCTCACCTCTCTTCATTATGTCAATATTGAGAATTATACTCACAAATTCTAAAATCTACTTCAGATAATAATTGTCAGTGAATGTAAACATCGACAGCCAAAAATGTTAAGTAAGAGATGGACAAATTATTTTAGAGCAGACCATCCCCCAGGTCTGAATAGCACTGTGAGTATTAAACCTATTTTGAAAGATAGGCATAACAACATTTAAATACATGTGTACTCACCATGTGGAAAATAAGCTATTTTTATGATTGAAAATATATTTATGTTTAGTATTCTATATGAGAAGTATATTTTATAAAAAAGATATGTAGTTTAACTAAGTACATGATTTTTTATGTGGGCACTTTAATGGTTTCTGTAAAGTTTAGAACATGTGATGAGTGATGAATTTGATTGGCTGCTATTAAGTATTTAAACTTAGAAAGACTGTGTGTTTTTAGAAACTGATGAAGAGTTTTACTCAAAATCTTTGTCGTATAATAAAGACAATTGTGGTGGATTTTCTGCTGTTTCTGTTTTTTTTTTAAGTAAGAGTACAAGGTTACTCTTTGTTGACAGAGATTATATAAAAATAGAGGTTTAAGAACAAGTATAATAAAACATAAGCTTAACTTTTTATCATAGCAATTTTTTGTTTACATCTGACAAAAATGGGAACAAATTATATATTACATATATCTTAGTTCCTCACTGACATAGACTGATGTTTCTCTTTTCTTGTCTGGATGCACATAAAGGATGGTTCCAACCTTGCTGGCTTGTTGCACAGGGGTTAGAACATTTGTAACATTAAACCAGGGGTCATGAGTTCAAATATCATCAAGGTCTCTGCTTATGCCTTAACCTCTGTACAAGGGTTGTCAGAAGTCCCTATTTGAGTGGGACTGTCCTGAGATCAGCAGCTCAATCCAGAGTCCCTCTCTGCCTGTTAAAATCCCTGCCTCTGCTTTGTGATTTTTGATTGACTCATATACTGGCATATGGGCCAATCATAAATTGCAAAGTGGAATCACTTCTGTTCGATGCAAAACATCTGGCTGTTCCGCTTTGAAAAGAAGAGGGTCTGCTATGCGATTTTTGATAGGCTTGTATACTGACATGCGGGCCAACCATAAATCACAAAGCAGAATCATTTCTGTTCAATGCGAAACAGCATGCAATTCCACAAGAAAGACCAGGCCCTTTTTTTTGTCCCTACATGCCCATTTAGAAATCTGGCAGCCCAGCTCTGTGCAGAACAAGGTAATTATATGTCCACCTGCCTTGGCAGACTACTATGCAAATTCCTGTACTGTATCATAGCAGAACTCATTTATACAGACATAAGAAACTTAATTTGGTATGCACATGTGACTTGAGATGTAGTCGGCATCACCTCCTTAACTCTGGTCCCAGTTTAAACAACAGTGCCTTTTTTTCAAACATAATCTGTCTGTTAATCAGAGCCAGATCTAGCACTAGGCAACCTGGGTAGCCCCAGCTTATATATACATAGGGTCTATATTAGAACACAAAACAATCAAAATGTCGAGTGTTGTAATATGGAATCCTATGAATCGAAAATTTAAAACATTGAATAGTTAAAACATTTGCTGTTCAAAAACACGTACACGCAACACAAGCACACCAAACAAATCCACACACATACACCTAAACTCTTACACCTAACCCTACAGTAAACTATACATACACCACTAACTATCCACTTACCTTAACCCAAACCTTAACCATAAGGGCCATCAATATTGCACAGTCATCTCACCCACGCCCTAACCCTAACTCACCTACCCTGCCCTAATCCTCACATCCACACAATCGCACACTTACCTGACCCGCGCCCTTACCCTAACTCACCTAACCCGCCCTAACCCTCTTGTCCACACAATCGCACACTTACCTGAACCCGACCTGTAACTTTCCACCACAGCACTGAAAATACCGAAGCAACAGAAATGGACAACTAAATTCTTTCCCCAGGAAAAAAATGTGGTTTTCTGTTTCTTCTATATTTTCAGTGTTCACTGAAAATGGGTCGATATTAGAACATTCGACATTTTGAATGTTCAGTGTTCTAATATAGAACCTATATATAAATATATATATATATATATATATATATATATATATATATATATATATATATATATATATATATATGGATTCACTTCATAACATTGAAAACTGAAAACACTGAAAATGAGAAAACTTCATAATATAAAAGACCAAAACATTGAGACTTCAAAACACTGAAAACTCAAAACACTGAAACTCAAAACACTGAAAACACATATCATACATATACTGAGTTTAAACAACATAAATCATAGCACTTTCCACCAAGTGTAAGCAGGGGGGCAAGCCCCCCTGCACCACCCATGTGGAGGGCTGCACCCCCCACACTCCCTGCTACTTAAAAATATCAACTCCAAGATTGCACTTAGTGTAGTGAAGTGCAATCTTGGAGTTGATATATATAAGTAGCAGGGGTGTGGGGGGCGCAGCCCCCCACATGGGGTGTCCATGAACGTTTGAGGTTTCAAGATTTTGAAGTTTCAGTGTTTTGGTTTCAGTGTTTTGAGCTTTTAGTGTTATGAAGTGAATCTGTATATATATATATATATATATATATATATATATATATATATATATATATATATATATAAAAATTGTAAAAAAAAAAAAAAAAAAACGGATCTTTCTGTAAACATAGCAAGCATTAGGACCCTGCAGGAAAACTTCCTTACTTCACAACTTCTGTAAGCCCCGGAAGCCTCCTCATTAAGATGTCCTAATGTCATAAGGACCCACACAGGAAGAACATGTAAGTGCACAGCTCTTCCTTTTAAAGTATGTGCATGTGTGAAATGCCCCACTAGGGGGCAGTATCTAGTTAAGTAATTCTGCTCAGAGCCAAACCCAGCATACCAAATTAAGTTTCCTCTGAGGTCTGTCCAATTGTTGGAGGTGCCTAGCAAGGTACATACCAAAGGGTGTATTGTACTCTATATCTGGTCTAATAAGGGAGGTGTACAGGGGAGTTATAACCTCTTTTTTTTCTGGGCATTGCCTCCCTGTCACTATACTCTGTGACATGCAGACTACTCAGAGGTGATCTCTAGCTAGCATATATGGCAACTGCGGATCTAGCCCTGATGGATATGCTACACATTAGCAAGACAAATGGTACTCACTGCACCCTCTCTAGTAACCTCAACATTTGTTTATTCATTTATTTTATTTTATTTTACATTTGTTGAACGGGCTAGTCTAACTGGATACATGTCCATTTTCAGTAGAGGCCCGGGGAGAAAAGCTCCCCCACACACACACACACACACACACAATATAATTATAAATGTTGCAACAGTACAAACTTGACGCAGCTGTTATTAATAAAAGTACAATACTAATGGTGAGCATAATGCAAATAGTAAAGGTAATGTACAAAAAGTTGAAGAACAGAGAGTCTCCTGCTAAGTTGTTGGATCTGCTAGTACTAATAAGTAGTTTATTTGAGGAGCGTAGATTCTTAAGATTGTTGTAAGGGGTAATGAGAGTAGAGAGTGTAGGAGTATTGGTAGGGTGATACAGGCTCTTATGGGTAATAGCAAGCTGGTGAAATAGAAGCTGATTTTGGAACTCTAGCCATCCTAGTTGTTTTAGATTACTACAATGATGAGTTCTAAAAGGAGAGCCAGTGGCAAATCTACCAATATTATTATAGGAAATTGCCAGTTTGTTGATGTTGTTTTTTGAAAGAGTAGTGTATATAGGTGAAGCATAGAGTATAGTGGAGATTAAGTGAGTTCTGGCTATAGTGGTCCTGGCTAATGTTATAAGAAAGGGTTTGATTCTATTGAGAGATCCCAGTTTCTTGTTGTCTGTTTTTATTGTGCTGTTAATATGAGTATCAAAGTTCAGGTTGCTATCTATAGTTATTCCTAAAAGTTTGGCGGTTGGGTCAGGAGATATGAGAGTGCCGTTCTTAGACATGAGTGTGAAATAAGCTGGGGTTGATTTTCGGGTTGGAGTAAAAAGTAGAAGTTTAGCTTTTTTAGGGTTCAGGAGGAGGCAGCGGTTTAAAAAAACATTGCTCTACTGTATTAAATGCTTTTGGGTAAGGGACTGTAGCTCAGAAGGAGAATTGGCTGAACAAATTATAGTGGAGTCATCTGCATATTGAATACAGGTGGCATGAGGAATTGCTAAGTGGAGGTCATTAATAAAAATGGAAAATAGCAGTGGTCCTAATACAGAACCCTGAGGAACACCAAGGGAAATGGGGAGGTGTGTAGATAGATTGCTGTCCCATAGTACAGCCTGCTGTCTATTGTCTTAGTAAGATTTGAACCAATTTAAGGCTGAAGGTTCAAGAGAAAGGGATTTCAGTATATTTAAAAGGAGCTGGTGATTAACCATATCAAAAGCTTTAGATAAATCTATAAAGACTGCAGAGGAAAGAATATTGTTGTTACGGTTTTTATTAATCCAGTCTGTAAAGGATAGCAGTGCAGTGGTGGTACTGTGGAGTGGTCTAAATCCATGTTGACAGTTGGCAAGTAAGTTATTTTGGATAAGATGGTTAAGTAGTTGCTTAGGGATGCATTTTTCCATTATTTTTGCCAGTGGGGAGAGTAAAGCTATAGGACGATATTTTGAAAAGTCATTGGAGTTACCACCTTTATGTAGGGGGATAATGTGAGAAATTTTCCAAATAGCTGGGATAGTTCCTTCTCTTATGGTTCTGTTTATCAGTATGGAAATGGGATAGGCTATGGCTTTGGCTCCTTTTTGCAGGTATTCTGCTGGTAGTTGGTCAGCTGAGGGGGCGGTAGGTTTTAGTTTTTGGAGAAGAGAGCAAATAAAGGACGTAGAAACAGATTGTAACTGAAATGATGGAAGTGGGCAAGTAGGAGAGGTTGGTAGATTTGAGGTACCTGGAGATAGTTGACTAGCAAGAGTTTGGATGGCATCTGTGAAAAAAGAATTGAAGGCATTGCCAGTTTGTGTTGGATTCTCAAGGTTGGAGCCTTGAGGGTTAGGTGTGATAGATTGACCTGGGTGTAGTAGTTTGTTAACGCTAGATCAAAACTTATGTGGATTCTTTTGGTGAGTTTGCTGTAGTTGGAAGTAAAAGTTTTTTTTTTATCTAAGAGGATAGCTTTTTTTGTAATATTTCTAAGTTGTCTAAAGTATTGGTGGTCTGTGGAATTCTTAGTAGTGCACCATTTAGCCCAAGATTTGTTTCTAAGGAGGATTTTTTTGCCTAGTAGCTATTGTGAGCCATGGGGCAGGTTTAGCCTTATTTCTAATAGAGCATGATGGGGCATGATGGTCAAGGATGGCTATGAATGTGGAATTAAAGTATTCCACTGCTTCATCTAGTGGGAGGGATTTTAGCAGTAACCAATTACAGTGTTTAGGTTCTGATTGGAATAGTTCAGGATTAAAACATTTTTTGGTCCGTAATGTCCTAAATGTATTTGGGTAAGTTATGTTGGTTTTGTGTCTGATGGTATAAGTTAGTGAGTGGTCACTTAGATCATCAGGGAGGGTTCCTACTTTGTATGTTTAAAGAGGAGAATTAGTAAGAATCCAATCTAAGGTGCTTTCTTTGTTATTGGGTTTATTGATCCTGGTTGGGGAGGTAATAGTTTGTGAGAAGCCATATAGGTTAATATGGGTAGTAGGGTGTACAGTACTACAGGACTTCCAGTCAATATTAAAGTCTCCAAGGACTATAGTTTCTTGTGGAAGATTAATAGACAGCCAGTTTAGAATATTTTCAATGGTATTAATGTTATTTCCAGGGGGAAGGTAAATACAAGCAATGTATATGGATTTACATGTGTTGACCTGAAATTTGGAAATGAGGATTTCAGCATTATTATACACAGGTGGTCGAAGGTTTGCAGTGGTAACTTGTAGCTCTGTTTTGTAAAGGATGAGAAGCATATTAACAGGACCTGCTGGAGAGACAGGCTCATCTCCTAGAGGCTCCCCCCTACTCTGGAATAAGCTTCCAATTCTAGTAAAACAAAGCCCTTCACTGACCCTTTTCAATTGTAATCTGGATAATTGGATAGGGAATTGTACATTCACCCTTGAGGTTTCACCTGTGCCCCTTTTGGATAGGGATGGCAGGTGTTGAGTCGACTCTACTAATAGCACTATTAAAAGAGGGAAAAACAACCTGGCAAGGCTTGCAAGGGTCTCATGGCCATTAACCTAGTAACCTCCTATTATCCTATGATTCTATGAGCCTTAATATCTAAGGGCAGGCAAGTGCTTAAACCTCCACTCCAATTTCCAGGTCTTCCCTAATTTTATTTATTTATTTATTTTTGTTAATCAGAAGGATTATAATATGTTAAAGTCATGCATAGAGTTTCAAAGCTTTGCTGTTTAGTGTTAGTGTTGCAACAGGTGGCACACTTTCTTTGGTGCAGAAGATTGTGAGTTCTCTTTCCACACCTGGTAGAATGATTGCTGCCACTGCTTTTCAGTAGAAGGGGGAATGGGAGTATTGCAGTCTTCAGTGTGCTCTCCCATGGATGAGATGTCTTGTAACTATGAACCTGTTGGTTTGCCAGTCATTCCCTTTTGCAATATTACCAGCACACCTTTTTTTTTCTTTTGCTCATTTAACATAGGCAATTTATTCTTCACGGGCAGCAGGCAATCAATTTGTAGATGATACACTGAAATGCAAAGTTGTTTGCCAACAGTAACCTCTTCATTAGGTGCAATAATTTAATGTGGAATTATGCAGATGACTTTTATTTCGGCAGAGTTTGTGCATATAAAATGGTATTGGCGTATTGTAATGATAGTTGACTGGCCTTTTATGGTTGAAATTTTCTGAAATAGGTAGTTTTGTCATTATACTGGATAATAAGTTTTGTTTCATTGCTTACTGGAAAAATATTAAAAACTCCAAATTTAAAACACACTCAAACAAGAGGTGCTGCATTATACAAGGAATGCATTTTAATACAATCAGAAAGGTGAATCAAAGAACACATGCATGTATGCATGGTCCTAAAAATGTGTGCTCAGGGTCCACAGTTAAAAAAACAGACCAAAGGTAAACGTAATCTACCACTCGCCAGATTCATTTTCTATGAATGTGGGGTACAATGTAGTTAAAATGAATGTGAGATTCAGGGGCAGAAATGTGTATCGTTTTTCATGCTAAGTGGTTTCATTGTGAGAATGTATTGTTTTATTTAGCAAATGACTATCAATGTTTGTGCTATAAAATTTGAAAAAAAAAATTTAAATTAAAACCAAATATCTGTAATCATTGCAGAAATAAAAAAGAAAATTGTATGCATGCTGACAGGTTTAAACATTGTTTATGGTAAATGGGGAGAAACAGCCAAGTAATGAGACAATGTAATGGCAGTGGTGGGGCAGTCCTTTAACATGCCTAGGGCCCCATTTGAGCATGATCCAGCTCTGCTGTTAGTTACCCTTCTGTTAATAGTTCATCAGTCCCCCCTGTCCACACACGCACACACACACACACACACACACACACACACACACACACACACACACACACACACACACACACATGCACATACATTCTCTGGGTTCCCTAGTTTTGCAGCTGTAACACATATTTTCCCTGCATAGAAAAAAATACCTACATCAATACTGCACTTAACCTATACATTTTAGATAATAATGCCAGTCAATAGTGGCTTTTTCAAAAGTAATCTTTAGGTTCCCTCCCATTAGAAGAATGCATCACTCCCCCCTCACAGGGTATATATTAAATCATCAAACGCTTAGGAAAGCGAACAAAGATTTATCGACCCCATGTAAGCAAAAGCTTACAAACTCAAATGCTTAGAACAGCGATTTTTTTTCCAAAGGGGAAATAATTGCTGCTCCAAAAAATAAATAAATAAATACACTTAAAACATAACATAAAAAAATGAAGAATGCACTGCAAGTAGAAAGACACCTTACAGAAGTGGCTAGTTTATGTCAAGTAAATAAATACGTAGTTATTCAAAATATTAATTATATTTGTCGCTCATCTTGTTTTACCATTGAAGATGAACAGGAGGGGTAGTTCATTTACATGCATTATTATACAGAAACGGGTCTATATTATAAGATCAACAGTTGAAAACATCAAACATCTTATGGTTGACACTATATGGTCGATGGCTTCAAACATTGAACTTATAAAAACAACAAAATAAAAAGAAAAACATACCCTAATGGGTTAAAGCAGGGAGCAAGCCCCCTGCACCCCCCACACCCCCCTACTTAAATATACCACCTCTAAGATCGCACTACAGTGACGAAAATGGCAAAGTAACAGATGCAGCCAAGTGATTTCTTTCCCAGGGAAAAAATTTGCTTATATGCCGCTTCATCATTTTGCCTTTTCGTCTTTTCAAGTTCGACCAAGACTCATTCGAAAGAGTGCGTCTTCGGTCATCTAATAGAAACCCCCTTTTAGTTAGCCTACTTGTGCAGCTGTAACTTATACTGTTCCTCAGTTCATAGAAAGATGCAACCTCTAACAATATTGAAGTTAACTAATATATTTTAAAGTAATGCAAACACCACAAATGAAAGTTAAACTGAAAACAAAAAAGATTTTCTGCAGTCAGGAAATATTCTAAGATTGTTTTTTGGCCAAACTACAATACTGTCAGGTGGAAAATCTTGCTACTAGATTATGTTGTTGTCTATTTTAATAGTATATTATTCGAATTACTGAACTGTATGCCCCCCCCCCCCGGCTTAAAAGAGTGCAAAATAACCCTGATCTTTGGTTTACTCCTATCACCAAAAATTAATGAGGAATATAGAGAAAACTTGGAAGGCATGGCTTAATCATAAAACAGAAAACAATATTCAACAACATAAATACATAAGAAAAAAAATATTAAATAAAGCTTGACAAAAACTTTACTAAAGAGATGCTACAAACATTTTAAGCAATTTTGGGCCACCATATCTGAAATACTCCACCCTGGCTCACATAGACAACCAGACACCCAAGCCCAACTGCTCACTGGAAGAAGCAGCTAATAATTTTAATGATCACTTTACCTCTAGCATTGCTAAGCTACTTTACAACCAAACTCAAAACAAATTGACCTCCTCTAATAACCTGACCTCATCCCACTCAATCTCACCTCCAAATTCCATTAGTGTCCATTAAAACAATCAAGAAATATCTCTGACAAATTAAACCAAGTACACTATATCCAGATGAAATTCCTGACGATTTCCTAAAAATAATAGCCAGATGAAATTCCTTTCCAGTATCCATTCTCATAAATAGGTTTATTCAGGAATCACATGTCCCAGCCATATGGAAAAAATCTCACATCATCCCACTTCACAAGGGAGATAACTCCAATCATATATCTAACTTAGACATTTTGCCATCCTCTACCCTCTTTCAAAAATCCTTGAAAAATGCATTTATAATCAATGGCTCATTTACAAGGTACATCCTTACCCTTGCTGTAAATATGATGAATGCTATTAACCTAGCCAGAGATGAAGGTCATCTGGTTTCTGCATGTTTCTGAATTTGTCAAAGACCTTTGATACCATTTCCCATAGCTTCAATAAAATAGCAAAAATTGTCTCTAACTAATCAGATAGAACTCATCACTGCTTATCCTTAAAACAGTTTACTTGGCTTGAATTACACAAGCAATTTCCTTATACCCAACCACTCCTAGTCCACAAATTAATATACAAGTCATAACAAAGCAAAGTCCTGTTATACTTACTGCATAAATACACCCCTGCTAAGCCACTTTAATCTGGAAACAAAATGCTCCTCACTATCTACAAACCACACCTGTTAGTAGGAACCTCTCTCTATTCCAGCTGTTTTGTTCACACCTGGAACTCCATCACATTTTTCTTAAATATACTAGCAACATTTCCAGTTTCAAGACCAATCTAAAAACAATGTCTATCTGAAACCTATGCCTCTTCCTGTGCAGCATTCAAAATAGATGATGACTACATACTTACTATATCTATGCCTTTTTCACTCTGAATCACTAACACCTCCATATATTAGCAGGTGGCGATGGCCTAACATCAAAAGTAGTTCTCAGTTTAATGATGCCATACTATTAATGTATGCTCTTCTACCTCTTCAGCCAAAACCTGCCACTGTTTATTTCCTCTGTAGTGTCCTCCCATAGCATTTTAATCTCTCTAATACTAATCAGCTCTTCATGTTTGGCTTTGATAAGGGAAAGTCATGACTACTTAACCTTGTAGACTTCTTTGAGAGGGTCGCCAATGCAATTGACAAGGGTAAAACAGTGCACACTGCATATCTTGACCTAGCCAAGGCATTCAATAAAATACCCTATTGACAAGCTCTCTGAAGTAGGCATAACTCCCTACATAGCTCAGTAGATTGTCAGCTGGCTCATAGATAGGGACCAGAACCCGACAAGTCATGATCGGTAAGACCACATCAACCAAGAGACCAGTTACCCTATGGAGTACCCCAGAGCTCTGTGCTGGGTCTGATTCTGTTTGGCGTGTATACATCAGAAGCCAGGGCTAATATTCAAGGCCTTTGGCTGACCAGGTTCACAGAGGATTATAAATTGGACGCTATTATAGATTCACCCCAAGACACAAACATCTAGTAATAAAGTTTAACCCAGCCAAATGACTGGTGCCAAAGGCATGACCTAAAACTAAATGCCAAAAATCACATTATAATGCCCTTTTAGAAACTAACAACCCAGCAGAAATGGATCTGATAACATATGTCAACAGAAATCTGACGTTTGACCAACATGTAGCTCGGGTAGTAAAAAAATCATTTTATGTTGTCCAACTTATAAGTAAAGGTATGGCATCCAGGTCCCAGAAAGTTATAGTACCACTCAACTTGGCCCTTATCAAACCTTTTATTGAATACAATACCCCCTTTGGCATGTATTGAACCAGACATTTGCAATATTTGAAACAGAATGTTCTGGCCATGAAAATCCTGTTCATCACTGATTGCCTAAAGGCTCTGTCTCTGTATTCAGTCTCCTACAGACTGATAAGAGGGGATCCTTGCTTGTATTACAGGGCTTCTTCAGACCCAGCCTTGTTGGATCTGTTGCACATGTGCAAAACTAAAAGCACCAGAAACACTAGATCTAGGGATCTAGATCTAGGGATCTGAGCTTCATTTGTGATCTAAACAGAACATGCTGGAGAGACAGATATGTATCCCAAAGAAACCCCAAACTATGAAATAGGCATCCATGTAAAACAGAGATCATCCCTGAACCTATTCAAATGAAACCTTGACAATTTGGATGGGAAGTCTTAAATTTATCTCTGCTCTGCCCTCTTATGAACAGAAGCCATCGATCTCTAACCAAGGAATTTTCAGCAGCTAATCGCAACCCAGTTCGATAGCCACATATCCCCACATCCTCTTTCACCTTCAAACCCGTGCCCACATCCTAAATAAAACTACTCTTAAACAAACTTAAACCATGTTCTTTTTCAGCTAATGACCTTCTAAGTGAGTACCTAAAACAGCAGCCAATAGTATTACCTATCCTGTCACAATCCTTATAAAAAGTTAAATCCAGGAATTCTACATTCCTTCTTTCTAAAAAGGTCACACATTATCCCTCTGCACAAAGGAGGAAATTGAACAGACATTAATAACTTTAGACCTAAATCAATCTTATCTCCCCTCATCAAAATACGTGGAAAAATGCATTCAAAAACAACTGCTAAACTTATCTCCTGCAGGAAGAATTCCTATCTCCTACACAATATGGTTCCATCCTTCCCATAGTACTAGCACTGCCCTTCTAATATATATAGATACTAATCTCTTCCTTACTTCTAGAAACCTTTGACACAGTTTGTCACAAGAAACTACTCCTTCAAATGTGCTCACTAGGCCTCTATCAGCCCATCCCACTGTCCTTGGTCCCCTCCTCTTTAACATTTTCACCAACACCCTCTATATATCCACATAACAGGCCACCCTAATACAATACTCGGATGATTCCACTCTCATTTGCACATCTGACATCATGGCACATCTCCAAAAAATTACTCAGGAAGCTTTAGCAGTCAATGTTTCCCTTAGATCTGCTAGTTTTCTCCTCTCCAGCACTTTTACTAGCTTGTTAGTTTAGCATTTTACCAGACGTCTTGTAGCAATTATTGTCGTACACAAACATGCTACCAGCACTAAACGTTCTACAAAGAAACAGCTCCAGTACTTATAAATGCCCACCCTTCCAGGCATGTCTAAGGGTCAGTTCCCTGTGCTTTCTCCTATTAACCTGATGAACTTGGGCATCCTGAGACAATGTAGCAACTGTCTCATGTACACTGACAACCCTCTCCTCTTACTCTCCAACACTCAGATTTGTGAGAGATGCACTTATATATCCAAATTGGAAGCCACACACTCTCCAGCCAAGACTGGAATAGCTGGTCAAGAGGAGAAGGTCAACACTTGCACCACACCACATGGAACACATATCCCTCCAGAACACACTCCAGCATTGCCTTCACATAAAAACACAAATCACACACCCCCCTTCACGGAGGCTCTCAATAAAAATCTACCCACACAGCAGAGATCTCCAAGGCAGAAACACACTAGACCACCACAACACAACACTAATCATGAGACACATAACTCTTCTAAACCGTGTGCCACTCAACCAAAGCCCCTAAGGCAAAACAGCATGCCCAGCACACTAGTCATAGGTGACTCGATAATGAGGCACACTGCTATCCCACTCACTAGGCTGAATAAGGAGAACGTAAGAGTCAGCTGCCTGTCAGGTGCCAGGATCCACCATATAATGCACGCACTCTTGGCCCTCAACAACAGGTACAAATATGACTCTGTCATTGTACATGTGGGTGTAAATGACCTGAGATGTGTACCTTCCTGGACTACATGAAAAGAGATATGGAGGAGCTCTCAGATTATGTAGCCCAGCTGTGTATGACCCTAGCCCTTAGCAACATCCTACCATCACACAGAATTATACCACAGTACAAGCAGAAAATGATTGATTTCAACAATTGGCTAAGTTTCTGGTGTCATTCTAAGGGGATCCAGTATCTGTTTGCCTGGGATGACATGATTAACAGACCTTGATGCTTTGCCAGAGATGGCCTGCATCTGTCACCCCTGGGCTTCCGAATACTGACCAAGGCTCTTACCAACCCTATAGTGCCTTTTTTAGGTGGTGTTCCAAAGACCAAATTACCACTGCAACAGCTACAAACAAATGCAATCTGAGGGTCATGCTGCTCAACACTAGAAGTCTAAATCTCAAAATGCACTAGCTCGAAGTACTCCTTAAAATGGAGAACATTGACATTTGTGCTGTAACAGCGCTCTGGTTTGAAGGAAGCAGAAAGCACCCCTGCACTACCAGGCTACAACTCATTCCACACCTTTCGGACCCAGAATTTGGACTGAAGCTCCAAAGGCGGTGGTGTTTCCATAGCCATAAAGGATGTGCACACCTCCAGACTGGTAGCCCAACATAACGCATCTGAGATACTTCAGGTGCAGCTAACATTTGGTAAGACAGCAATTCAGATTGTAGCCTGCTATAGGACCCCAACCATGTCCAAAGACTCACACTCCACATCCCTAAGCTCCCCAGATAATATTAGGGTCCAACCTAACACTCTCATACTTGGTGACTTCAACTACCCCTCCATTAACTGGGAAAACTGCTCATGTATAAATACACCTGCCCAATGTTTTCTGGAATTCATTAATTCCAATGTCCTGGACCAGCTCGTTCTTACCCCCACTGCAGGTAGCAACATCCTTGACATGGTCATTACTAACATGGGAGACTGTTGTTCTATACCAATAGTCAACTCCTCCCTGGTTACACCTAATCACAAGCTAATAACCTTGGAAATCCACATCCCTCCCACCCCCCCACCCCCCAACAAAGGTTACCACCATGAAAAACTTCTCCAAAGCTAACTTTGAGCTCCTAGAAACAGAGGTGGCTAACTTCATGGCACCCATGGAAACGGAGAATAGTTGCCTGACCGCCAAATCATACACCAGTGCACTGTATGAACATGTACACAAATGCATGGATCTTGCCATACCTAATGAAACTAAGATGCTCTGCTCAAAAAACAGGAAGCCAATCTGGTGGTCCCCTGCCATAAACAAACTCTACAACAGAAGGAGGAAACTGATGTGGAATAATATGAAGTCCCAAGACTGGAAAAACTCCCTTATCAGCCTCAACAAAAAGATGATATCTCTCATCAAATCCTCTAAAGCTAGCTATGAAAACAGAATTGCAGCAGATAGTAAAGACAACCACAAGGCCTTCTCTAGTTATGTAAAGAATCTCCATGGCGATACCCAAATTTGCTCAGAGCTACTGCACAATGGTACCTCCTATACCGAGCCAACAGATATTGCAAATATACTGGCGGACAGATTCAGTGCTAACTCTACCCCTCCATCCCCCCCAAAGGACCAATCACAATACCAGTAGATTGCCAGTATTACTGCTGCACAGGTTGAAACAGCACTGTCCAAGGCCAAGAATACATCTTCTATGGGACCTTACAGTATCCCTGGCTGTGTTCTACATGAACTACAGAGTGAACTGGCACCTCTCCTGTGTGCCCTGTTCAATCACAGCCTCACCTCAGGCTTTGTCCCTACCAGATGGTGCACTGCTTACAGTCATCCCTCTCCACAAAGAAGGAGCAACTACAGACCCTCTGAACTATCACCCCATTAGCCTAATGAGTCTGATATGCAAAGCTATGGAACACATCATCATGAACCTAATAAACAAGGATATAAGGAATCTCCAAACTCTGGATCCTGCACAGTTTGGTTTTGTGGAGGGTAGATCATACCTGCTCACCTAGGTCAACTTAATTGAGTAAGTCACCAGAGCTGTAAATGAAGGTAAGGTGGTTCATACAGCCTACCTTGATATGGCCAAGGCCTTTGATACCATTTCCAACTCAGGAATCATAGAAAAACTTACTAAGCTAGGTATCAACCCCTATATCACTAGGTGGGTTGCAAACTGGCTCACAGATAGAACCCACAGTGTGAAAGTAGCTGACTCCAAGTCAGACTGCCGAACAGTTATGAGTGGAGTCCCACAGGGTTTGGTCCTGGGTCCTCTCCTGTTTGGTATCTACTTCTCTCAAGTCCAGGCCAACACAAAGGGTCTCTGGCTGACAAAGTTCATGAATTATTGCAAGTTGGGAGCTATTATTAACTCTCCAAGTGATATCCTACAGAAAGGAGTCAATGAGACCAACAACTGGTGTGATAACCCTGGCCTTAAGCTCAGTGCCAAAACATGTGTCTTCATCCCCTTTGGGAAAAACCCAGCTCCTTTGAATTACCACATTGATGGTAGTTCACTGAACACAGAAGGCATTATAAGAGATCTGGGAACACAGGGTGACAGCAACCTCTCTTTTGACCACCACGTTGACACTGTGATAAGAAAGTCCTTCTATGTGGCACATCTCATTACTAAGGGTTTTGCATCCAGGAAGAAAGGAGTCATTGTCTCCCTCTACTCTTCCCTCATTAGGCCAGTCATCAAGTACAATGCCCCATTTGGCATGTACCTCACTAGATACCTGCATCAACTGGAAAGGCCACAAAAGTAGCTCACAAAGAGGATCCTAGGCCTTATACACTTGTCCTATATGGACAGACTCAAAAAACTCCATCTATTCTCTGTCTCATATCGCCTACTTAGAGGCGATCTCTGCTTGACTTACAAAGCCATGTCTGACCCAGCTCTGTTAGAAATGCTACATCTAAATAAATCCCAATCACTCTGCACCACTCACTCCAGAGACATCAACCTCATTACCACAATCAACAGAACGTGCTGGAGAGACAAATTCATAACCCAGAAACTGCCCATGCTATGGAATAGACTTCCCATACATGTCAAGCAGAGTACCTCACTGACCCTCTTCAAGAGAAATCTTGATGAGTGGATGGGAAATAGAAAATTCACCCCAGGAATCACTCCAGTGGCTCTACTCGACAGAGGCACTTGGAACTATGGTTGGGTGGCACGATGCCAAGGTAATCCTATGGGCTAGGCTTGTAAAGGCTCCAGGGCCATTAGCCTAGTACACGCCTATGAACCTATAAACGTATGAAACATGGCTTTGAAATTCACAATTCATGCTCAACACAAACAAGACCAAACTACTACTTTTTCCCCAAATCCCTCATCATGAAAAAAAAAATGTAAAGTCCTCTCCCTTGATAATGCAATCACCGAAGTCACTTTCATAGTAAGTTATTAGGCGTGATAGTGGATGACAAGCTTACATTTCACCTGCATATACAAAATTGCATAAGAAAATTTCATCAAAAAACAGGAATGCTTTACAGAGCCAAATATTTTCTCATCAATACAACTAAAACTACACTTGCTACTAGAGTAAGTATCTCCTCTACACACTTCTTTATAGTGATCTCAGCCTTACTAACCTGCATGCTTTGCAAAAATTAAAATTTGAATGATGCTATAACAAAGTTGCTAAATGTGCAGCAAATGATCCTTTCAGAACCCACCACTATATAGCACTAAAAATCCTAAATTGGTTAGAACTACCTCATCAAGTCACATAAACACAGCTACTTACCACCTATCCAGCATCCATCTGCCTGTCCAGCACTAAAAATCATTCTACACATCTATTCCCAGTCAGTCATTGCGATCCAGTGACCAAAAAATCCTGTCTGTCTCCAAACCTATCAAATCAACTGGGTATTGGCTGTACTTGGACAAGATTGGTAAGGCCTAGAACTCCTTATCTGTCTCCATTATATCATTACCCTTCCTCCCATATTTCAAAACCACTCTGAAAGGCTTCCTGTCTAAAATCTGTCTCTGTTCTTGCTCAAATCCAGGATAACATATATCCTTAAATTTGAACAAGTACATTTTCATTCCTTATAACTCCTTACTCTGCCTAACTTCCTTACTTCTAAGAAATTTTCTTCCCTGACTTTCTTCTATAAATATGCCATAAACTTTTACCACACTTTATATTGCAATACTTGTTTGTCTTAGACTAACTTATCTTTTATTTCCTTAAAAGCTGTCTAATATTTCTCTAAATATTAAATGATTGTCATATAATTTGGATTGAATCTTAATGTTTTTATAGTATGTCTAATTTATTATAATTATTTAAACTGCAGATGTTTTTGTTTTATTTTTAAAGATTGTAAAATTATGTGTTCATAAAATATTTTGTAATAATTTGGAGCTTTTCTTTCCAGGTCTCCACTGAAAATGGGCTTCTACTCAGTCAGACTTTCCCTGTAATCAAACACCAACAAATAAATAAATAAATAAATTATCCTAACAGCCCCCCTAAAAATCCTTAGTTACCCCCGGTATAGACAGCCATGATACTTGGGACCCAAATGGTTATGGGTGTGTGTCTGTAAGGGCCCTAGTGGTCATTAGCCTAGTAAAAACCTATGAATATGTGCACCTACATCCTTAATTTGCCCTCCTGCACAATACTCCTCCTTGTCTCATTCTATTTCTCTGCCTATTTTGGCTTTAGAATTTACATATTATTTTCACTTCCATATATTATTAAAATATTGTATATTAATATGTATGTAAACCATTAAGAAGTTTTCTAGGGGCTTGTACAAGTGTATAAATACTTAGCACATGCAAGCCTGACTGCCATTTTGTAGTAATCTGTTGAGATGTAAGCATTTATGTCTGTGTAGCCTGTCAGTTAATCAGTTTGCTTATATTTTGTACTGCTGATATCCATCCTGATGTGTTTCTGTGTAATAAAGCATGCAAACAGACTACCCCACATGTTTGTCTTCAATGGTAAAACAAGACGAGTGGCATGGTGTCAGAATGGGATCCAGAAATCCAGATGCTGGACTGCAAAGGCACTCAGTTCAAGGTGGAGGAATATAAAGGAGTTGATCATCCCCACTGCACGTTTAATTCACAAAAACAGGTCAGAAATGAATTTCAGGTGTCAGAGCTTACTTAAATGGTTTCTTATTTGCAAAATCAGAAAGCTCTAAATTAATTTCTAAGTAAATGAAATGTTTGAAACTGTGACATATTGAAAAATATGCGAATAACTATGGGAAAGGTTTGAAATATAGTCTGAATTGCATAAAAAAATAATAAAATAAGGAAAATGACCACATTTTATCGAAGTAGCTCATAGCACATATGGTTTTCTTATTAATTAAAGCTATTCAAGATATCCAAAGTATACAGAGAGCTTGCAGGTTCGTGCCCTATTACAGTACAGTTATTTCACAAAATGCAGCCATTTCAAAGCATATTTCGCAAAGTACAGTATTTCAAAGATTTTATTGTGCATTTGAATGTTACAACAAGTACTGGCTGTGTGTGCATGTTCATACATAATTACAAGGGCCATTTTTTTCAGTGTGTTTGGGCATACTTTGTTGCCATGGCTGACAGAGTTTGGAAACCAGGTCCACTTGTATTTGATAATAATGTTATAGAGAATTGGAAAGTGTTTAAGCAAGAGTATGATATTTTCATACAAGCTGCATTTTCTGATAAAGATGACCTCAAAATGCATTTATTCTGCTTAATTTAGCTGGTTCAGAAGCCATAGAAAGAGAGCATCCATTTGTGTATGCAGTTGTATTTGCAGGTGAGGGGGATCCACCATACAGTGGTATCAGCTGAGTCAAGGGAAGACCCTGAGTGCTAAAAGTATAAATTTAGAGAAATTTGTAACCTCCAAATGAATGTTACAATGGAAAAGCACTTATTTACACAACAGATCAAAAACCTGGGGAAACTTTTGCAGCATAAACAAAGCTAAAATGTGCAGATTTGATGATTATAGGGATGAGTTGATAAAAGACAGACATGTGTGGTATTAAAGATGATGCTGTGAGAAAGGGTTTGCTTTGTGATAGTGATTTAACTTTGAATAAGGCCACTGAGTTTTGTCAGACATATGAGCTCACAGAAAAGTGCACAACTATGCTTACACACGAGAAATGCATGCTTCCAGCATCTTCTAAAGCTCATGTTGATAGTATGCAGCACATGGCTAAAAAAAAAACAGCCCCAAGCACATGGCAGCAACTGTAAGCCCTGCAACAGTCACTGGGAAACCCCATACCTTTCTATCAAATTCTAGAGTGCTTACAGTCTCAGTGAAGCACAAGAGTGAGTCAGCAAGAAATGTGCCTCTACCCAGTTTCCTAAGCAACTGTCATAACTGTGGTGCAGGTTATGAGCCCAAAAGAGAAAAGTGCTTAGCTTTTGGTCAGCAATGCCAAAAATGCGATAAGTGGAATAATTTCAAAAAATTTTGTAAATCAAATAAGGGCCATTCTTTTATTACAAGAGAACATTCAAAGAGACAAGTTGATCAATTAGAAAGCTGTGATCCTACTTTTTATGTTGATGGTGTGTCTGTGCTTAATGAAACAGTCAATGCAGTAGATTTATGGACAAAGAATGAAGTATTCTATATTGTTCGGATAAATGGAAGACACATACAGCTAAATGTTGACACAGGTTCAAAGTTCAATGTTATGTCAGCAGAAAGATTTGCTAGAGTATGTGCTAGTGATTAGCTTGATTTGGCAAAGAAGCTTGCTGCTTATGGTGGTGAAGAAACTCAAATTGAAGGTTCAGTAGTGCTTTCATGTTAACAGCTATGACTTGCAATTTTACATGGTCAAAAGGCACATACAGTCATTATTAGGCCTCAGAGACAGTTTGAAAATGGGACTGTTTTCATTTAATAAGGAAGTCAACCATGTAAACTTAAAAGACCACTGTTCTAATTTGACCCAGACAATTTTTTCTACCTATGCTGATTGTTTTGAAGACAAACTAAGCAAGCTCCCAGTTGTGTACTCATGAAGTTAGACACAGAAGTCAGTCCAGTTGTCAGGCCAGTTTTTAAAGCTCCAGTAACTATGCAGGACAGAGTCAATGCTGAGCTAGACAAAATGGTGCAGCAAGGTGTAATTTGTCCAGTTGATGAACCAACTGAGCGGATATCCTACATGGTTGTAACTCATAAGAAAAGCTCAGATGATATCAGAAGGCATTGATCCATGAAATTTGAATAAGACACTGAAAAGACCTCATCATCCAATGCGGACAGTCAAAGAAGTCACTGCTCATGTACCAAATGCCACTGTTTTGTCTCTCTTAGATGCAAAGAGTTCTTTTTGGCAAATTCTGCTATACCGAAAATCTTCATTGTTAAGCACTTTCAGTACTCCTTTTGGCAGGAGCAGATTTTTAAGAATGCCTTTTGGTATAAATTCTGCCAGTGAAGTTTTGCAGCATGCAATTGTTCAGGGTATCAGTGTACTATTACAGTAGATGATATTCTGGTAGGAGGTAATGGTGGAGTCAAGCATGACAGAAACCTCAAGAAATTTCTGGAAAGAGCACGTGAAGTGAATCTTAACTGAATCCTCAGAAGTGTAAATTCAGACTACGAGAAATTACTTATGCTGGTCTCTTATTTACCAGTTCAGGCTTATGACCAGACCCTTCCAAGCAAACAGCAATTCTTGAGATGCCAGCTCCAGTCAATGTTTGAGCTTTACAATGTTTTCTTAGCATGGTTAACTAACTGGGCATGTCCATTCTAGACTTGAGTCAACTATCAGCACTGGTCAGAGAGCTGGCATGCAAAAATGTATCTTGGTAATAGAGCAACACCAGAGTGCATTTGATGTCCTGAAACAGAAAATCGCCAGTCCACCATCTCTCAAATACTATGATGTTCACAAACCAGACACTCTTTCCTGTGATGCTTTGAAATTTGGTCTTGGTGCAGACATACTTCAAGAGGGTAGACCAGTAGCCTATGCATCCAGAATGCTAACCCAAACTGAAATGCAATATGCACAGATAGAGAAAGGACTCTTGACAATTGTGTGTGCATGTTCAAAGTTCCATGATTATATTTATGGTAGGCCTATCCAGACTGAAACAGATCACCGACCTCTAGTCACTATTTTGAGAAAGCCTATGTATACAGCTCCAGACAGATTGCAATGCATGATGCTCAGATTGCAAAAGTAGTTTCAATCTTGTCTACACAAAAGGCAAACTTCTTTATCTTGCTGATACTTTATCCAGATCACCCAGAAATAACGCTGAACCACATGAAAATGAGAAGCTTGATTTTGAAGTCATGGAAGTGAGAAATGTTTCTTCCCTACATCTTGATGAGTTTAGAAGTTATATAGTCTCAGATTCAGTTCTTCAGAAGCTCAACCACTTCATCAGTCAAGGATGGCCATATCTTGTGTACCTCATGACTTGCAACCTTATTTTCCTTACAGAGATAAGATTTTGTTTAACAATGGCATCATCATGAAAGGTCCAACAGTGATTGTTCCAAAGTCCTTGCAACAAGAGTATATTACCATTTTGCACTGTGGCCACTCAGGAACTAATTCTACCAAAAGAAGGGCAAGAGGACTAGTATTTTGGCCTTCTATGTCACAGGATATTGAGAGAGTACTTTCATCTTGTTCTGTATGTAATAGTACTAAGCCACATCAAAAGAAAGAGACACCAGATTCCTGAACTACCTTGGTTGACAGTAGCCACAGACATTTTCAAATGGAATGGTCAACATTACTTGGTGTTAGTAGACTTCTATTCAATTAGTTTGCAATTGAATTACTTCCTAATCTAGCATCCAATGTTGTCATTACTAAGATGAAGCATCATTTTGCAGTCCATGATTGTCCACACAAAGTTATTTCTAACAATGGAACACAGTTTACAAGCTAGCAATTCAAAAGATTTGTTGAAGATTGGGGCTTTACTCATGTCACAAGTAGCATTGAGTACCTGTAGTCAAATGGTTTGCAGTACGTGCAGTTAAAAGTGGGAAACAATTACTAAAGAAGACAAAATGAGACAATAGTGATGTTTTCTTGAATCTCTTGAATCTCAGAAATGTTCCTCATGATAAATGTCTTGGTTCACTCGCACAGAGACTTCTATTGAGACAAATCAGAACCACTCTACCAATTAGTAGTACATTATTGGTTCCATTTGTCAAGAACAACAGATAAGTGAAAGTCCATTTGTTAAAGAAGCACTTATCCCAGAAGTCCTGTTATGATAAGACCAGTAAACCTCTCAATCCATTATGAGAAGGGAAGAAAGTGAGGATGCAGACGTCCAAAGGTTTTGGTCGGAGTGGTGTCATGAAAGGTGTGTGTCCAGAGCTGTGAGCATACATTGTGCAATCTCAAAGAGCTGAATTTAGGTGGAATCAGAAACATTTGATCCCAGTGTCTGAGCCTGTATTGCAGTATCCTACCTGCGAAATAAACTCTATATCTCAGAGTAAGTTATCCATGGCTCTAGTTCCAGAGGACGCTCCAATAAATATCCCTGTTCCTGAGAAGAATCCTGAAACTCCTGATGGAAGTTATTCACCAATGACTGTCCCTGTTGCTAAACCCAGTTCTGATTGCTGTATTACTAGATCAGGTCACCTTTCCAGATCATGTTCCAGATACACAGCAGCTTGGACATGAATGTTGTGTTACTTTCTTATTGTCTGTACAACTGCATGTTTCTTTTCAAATGTCATTATATTGTGGACAATTCATTAAAGAGGGAGGATAGAGATCACTATATATGTATACCTTTTAGAAGCTTTCTAAGGACTTGCACAAGTGTATAAATGCTGAGCACATGCGAGCCCGACTGCCATTTTGTATTAAGTTGTTGAGATGTAAGAATGTATGTCTGTGTAGTCTATCAGTTAATCAGTTTATTTATATTTTGTACTGCTGCTCTCCATCTTGATGTGTTTCTGTGTAATAAAGCATGTAAAAGAACTACCCCTCCTGTTCATCTTCAATGGTAAAACAAGACGAGCGACAAATATAATTAATATTTTGAATAACTATGTATTAGTTTACTTGACATAAACTAGCCACTTCTGCAAGGTGTCTTTCTACTTGCATTGCATTTTTCATTTTTTTATCTCAATTTCTCCTAGCAATATTCTGTAAATGTAATCAAATATGTTGTGGGGGATCTTATCCTCTTGTATATGAGGTACACCATAATCTATTTTAAAGTATTTTTTCGGTTGTGCTTTTCTCCATGTATATAATTATTTATCAGATATTACAAAATGTTTTTAAGTGTGTTTGTAGAGATTTTTTCCCCATCTCATTGTAAAATATTTAATCTGTTACAGGACTTTCCCCCCTTGTTTATAATTACTCATCAACAAATGTTTAATTGTTTTTGAATCCGTTGTGGAGCTTAATATAAAGGAGAGCCTTATGTGATATTATTACAAAAAACTGGGTGATGATCAGTGAAGACACAACTATGAAGTTTAGACTAGGACACTCCCCTAAGGTAGTTTTAAAGAGAGGCTGGACCTTAAAGATGGTTTTGGAAAGACCCAAAGATTTGTACGTTCCAAGTGGTGGTATGTATAAATGTGGGAGATGCACAAGTTGTAAATGTATTGACACCACCAATAGGTTTAACATGAATAATATTAAATACACCATCCATGGTAAATATAATTGTGACACCACTGGTGCTGTTTACTTGACTAGGTGACAATTATGTTGTGGTTTCCACATAGGAAAAACTGAGAGACACTAGAAGCAGTGCATCTACGAACACCAGTATGAAATAGAAAAGTCCAGTTTAAACTATGCACTGGCCAGGCACACTGTCGCAAACCCAGGGCACACCTTTTTATTCTTGGTCATTGAACAAGTAAAGAAGGATGTAAGGGGTGGCCCTTGGTCATTGAAGTTAGAGGAAAGGTAGTGTTTGTGGCAGTTGAAACTCAATGTTTAATTAATTAATGTGCAATTTAAAATGTATTTTAAAATTAAAATCAATAGACAGGTGATTTATGCGATTGTTTTTGCACCTAAATAATTAATTTTATGTAGATATATATATATATATATATATATATATATATATATATATATATATATACATATATATATATATATATATATATATATATATATATATATATACGGTTTGTTTTTCATGCATATATGTTGCAGGTATGTTTTCTGTTGTTTATATGCAGTCCCTTGGAAGAGTTTGGCTTTACAGCTGACTGGCTGTTTTTTATACATGGTTTTGGGTGAATTAACAAATATTTATACATACCTTTAAAATGTATGTAGGCTCAGAGGAAAGGATGTGATGTTATTGTACTAGTTTTATTTACATTTTAATGAAACAAGTATTCTTTGTCTGAAGAAGTTCACACATTTTGTGAATGAAAGCGTTAACGAAATAAACCTTTAGAAGTTCTGCTGGTTTCTTCTTTTTAGCCATTGGATCATTAGGACTGCAGCCAGGAGCACAGCATTTGTTCATAAATCCCAGCTATAATCTTCCACAAGTAAAACATTAGACCACTCTGCATTTTAGAATACTAATGAATCAAGCAAGATTGGATAACCGTTCTTTTCCTATTAATTGCAATAATGTTTGTTTATGAATTTGGTGGAAGAATAACCTAGTACTCAATATAAATGGGGGTGCCGATGCAGACCAAAACAGCATTATACTAATAAATTATCAGGTTAAAGATGATGTTATAATATTGTCACAAAAGTCCAAACTGACTGTGATACACCATGTCAGAAATATTCCATTTAATTTAGTATAATTTCCATAGCAAATGAATACAGAGAAGCACTTTTTGGTATTTCTGATGTAGATATCCCACCACTGCCTACCAAAATATTTAACGCCCCACCACTGTCAACAGTAATCAAGGAGCCTCAGTCTTAATCACTAGCACCACTGGGTGACATAGACTGGGATGATGACAAGTAAACACACAGTATTTCCAGATGCAGCTCTTTGCATCAAGTGCAATTTCCCTTAAGAGCGCACAGAGACCACAGTCAGTCCGGGGCTGGTTTCTCCCTCTTTCTCCAGATCCCCAATAAGACTCGCCACTGGCACAGCTATAGGGTTGAGATCTCAACTGAGTGGCCATGCCAAGACCTCCAGCATCCTCTCTGTCTAAGCAGTGCTTCATGTCCCTGCTCAAGTAGCTGAAACACACACATTTTGAGGTATGATTTGCACACACACACACACACGCACACACACACACACACACACACACACACACACACACACACACACACACACACACACACACACACAAGGGAAAGGCAGGCACAAGTTTACTAGCTATGTCCCCTTTTGCCCATGCTATAAGGTAGTTATCACTGCCACCAGCCACGTCCTTATCAGCTACATTAAGGCCCTTAACAAGTGGTGTCCAATCTTAGAGTGTAACGTTACTATCAATGCAAATGGTAGTTTGCCAAGAGCAAAGCTATTAGCAGTTGCCCACAGTCTCACCAAATAAATATGCAAGCACTCTCAGAACTTAAATATGTCTCACAAATATCAGCCACAGTGAAAGGTTTAAATATATTTAATAATAAATAATAAAAGAACAAAAAATACTCAGTATATAATCACAGTAATATCAGAGTTCAACAATCACATGAACTATTTAAAATAACATTGCAGGACAGTCTCAAATAAATAAAGAAAAAACATTTAAATTAAACTTTGATATATTCCTGACTGTATCTAAGATAATTAATATACCCTACTTAACTTACTTACAGAGCAACAAGGCAGATGTGGTGGGTGAAAATTCTTGTCAGGTCAAAGACAAAATAAAGAATATCCAGTCTCTCTCAGAGAGTTTATTAAATTAATAGCCCAAATATTACTGCTAGGATACTGTGGCTTGCAGGATGACATCACTTCTTGTCACCTCACTCTCTCCCAGGTTAAATTCACCCCAGGGATCACGTCAGTCACCCTGCTAGACAGGGATCCAGGAAAGTAAATAATGTGGGAAGAAATATTCAGGGAATTGTTATGGCTAGGCTTGTATAGGCCCTAGGACTGATAGCCTAGTACTAACCTATGAACCTATGAACCTAAAAACAATTGATGCAGCTGGTAGCATTTAGCATCTACCTATGAAAATCCATAAACAAGCTTTTCTTATATCTAACACAGATACTGGAAGTCATAAAGCAATAAAACACTTGCAAGACAATGTAGAGAACCTCTAGTTCTAGACACTGTGTCTGTTACTGTACTGAAACTAAAAGATAACATCATTTTGTTACGTGGTCATAAAGTAATTTATATTTGCAGCTATTTTTCTGAATTTAACCTCCAATGTTCCAGTTTCCATTGTTAAAATATATACATCTAAATAGTTACAATAATGTATGTGCATTTCTGTTCTGTTCCAGTAGGGTACATTGTGGATACATTCTTAAAGCTCAGTACTTTACAGCCCTTTTCAACACACACTTCTGTACCAGCGGTTTGATGTACATATAGCATACAGTTCTAATACATTTGTAACACAAACATATGAATCATATTGACATTCACAAATGATATATAATTATTTACTAAATTCCAGATAGCTGGCCTGGCAGGATCTCCTTTCATGACATTTCTCCCCTCTTGAAGACTCAAGCTAGTTTTTTGAGTGACCGTTGCGAAACTCTGCTTGAGAAGGTTGAGCCTAACTGTGAATTCATTACTCCATCCCCTGTCTTGAGATTCAAGCTGCCTTGGCATTGCTAACCCCAGTACAGTGCTGCAATCTCATCTTATATGCCTGCAGTCCTAGGCTTCACCATAGTAATTTGGGATTTTGTGGGTTGGCTCCCTTTAGCCATGGATCCCCCTCAGATTCCTCCTGCCTTGTTCTGCAAATTCTTAGCACAAGGGTCTTTCTATCATGGTAAGCTTTAATCATGTGAACATGGTACAGTTTGTGCCCCTGCCTCCATGCTCAGCAGTTCTATCATGTAGTTAACATTGATGACCTTCCTTACCATTTTGAATGGTCCTTCCCCAGCTGTCTGCAGCTTGTTGTGTCTGACAGGAATAAGAGCCATTACCTGCTGTCCTACAGCATATGCTCTAGCTCAAGCATTCCTGTCATATCAGACCTTTTTCTGCTTTTTGGCTTCTGCCAGGTTCCCCTGGGCCAAGTCCATGAGTTCCCTGAGCCCTGACCTGAGATTTAGGACATATGCCACAACAGACTCCTTGTAGTGTACCTGAAATAGTGGCTTCCACTGCTATTGGCAGATGCTGTTGGGCAGTTTAGGCTGCCCATCATGGGTTCCCTTAGACCCATGAGAAACACTGGGTACCCCTTTCCTGTGCAATGATGCCCTGCTTGTTAGGTATAGGTCTCCATTTTTACTGAACTCATTTGCTATGTTACATTCCCTATCTGTTTACCAGACTCTCATGTTCTAAGGCAAGGGATTGTTCTCTCAACAAAAGGTCTACCAGCCCTTCAAATGTGGTGACCTGATACCCACACACCCATCTATGAAAATAAATGTTTGACTCAGCAATATATTCACACACACTTTCATCTGCCTTGCATCTACGCTCATGAAACTTTCTTCAATACTCCTTAGGTGTTAACTTAAAACATTATAATAAACATTTTTAAACAGTATTATAATGTGAGCAATCAGTTTCAGAGAATTTAGAAACAGCAGTTACAGCTTTCCCATGGAGTAAGGGGGTCAGGATCTGTACTCAGAGCCCTTGGTCACCACTCTGCTGTTTACATACCCTTTCAAACATATGAATAAAACTATCAAAATTATCACCCTCTGTAAATTTTGGAAGAAATCCGCTGACCATTGTTGCATCTGGGTTTCAGTTACTCCCTTCCTCATTACCTCCATGACCCAGATAAAGAGTCAACATCTCCTTTTCATGTTGCCTCTTCCTCTCATTTTCTTAATTTTCCAGATGTCTCTGTCTCTCTGATGACTCTAATTCCATTTGTTTCTGTTTCTCCTTTTCTTCAGACTCCAAATGCCACAGTCTCTCTATTGATTCTATTTTCAAACTTTTAGCCTCCAGTTCATGTTTCTTTAACTCCAGACAGATTTTTAAGTCCAGTGTGGAAAGTTTGAACTGTCCATTTTCTGAAAGTTTTACATCTCAAAGCCAGTCTGATGGTCGTCCTGCTTGCTGGCTTGTGATGTAGCTGTGACTAAGGCTGCAATCATTTCTGCTTTAATCAGGTTGGCACACCCCAGTCCTTTGGCTTGGCACATCTCAGCCACCTGGCTCCTTGTCAGCTTGCCATACTCCTGTGTTGACATCCTTGCCTTCTCTCCCTGACTAACTAAGCTAACAAAAATAAATAAATAAATAAATAAATAAATAAATAAATATATTGTGATGTGAAACTCTGAATGTTCACTGTGGGGCTGATTGAGAGTATAAACACCTTCTACAGTGACCCCTGTTTACTTGCTAAAGGAGTTCAATATCCACATCACAGAACCCCAATATGTGATGTGGTGATCCCACAACTCCCCACCAATATATGCGCTGTGGATATCCCACCGCTGGCCACCAATATATGTGTGATGTGGATATCCCACCACTGCTCACCAATATGTGTGATGTGGATAACCCACTACTTCCCATCAATATATGTGATGTGGATATCCCACTACTGCCCACCAATATATAGGTTCATAGGTTCATAGGTAGGTACTAGGCTATCAGCCCAAGGGCCTACGTAAGCCTAGCCAACAAGGTTCCCTGGCTTACACCACTCAAGAAAGTTATTTTCCTGTTCCACTGTCGAACAGAGACACAGAAGTGATCCCCGGGGTGTATTTCCTATTTCCCATCTGCTCATCAAGATTTTTCTTGAGGAGTGCTAATGAAGAACTTTGCTTGACATAGATGGGTAGCCTGTTCCAGAGTATGGGAAGTCTCTGGGACAGGAATCTATCCCTCCAGCATGTTCTGTTTATTGTGGGGACAAGGTTTAGGTCCCTAGAGTGTGTAGCTTGGAGGGACTGGGATTTCTTTAGGTGTAGCATGCCCAACAGCACAGGGTTTTACATAGCTTTATATGTTAGGCAGAGATCACCTTAGAGTAGGCGATATGCTATGGAGTAAAGCTGGAGTTTTTTGAGGCAGTCAGTGTAGAGCATTTGTTTGTGGCCAGTAATCCTCTTTGTGAGGTACTTCTGTGGCCTTTCCAGCTGCTGCAGATGTCTTGTGAGGTACATTCCAAAAGGGACATTGTACTCTATAATGGATCTAATAAGTGTTGAGTAGAGGGGAACAATGACCTCTTTTTTCCTGGATGAGAACCCTTTTATGATGAAGTGTGTCATGTAGAAGGACTTCCTGACTACTTTGGTGATGTGACTATCAAAGGAGAGACTACTGTCCACCTGGGTCCCAAGGTCTCTTATCATGCATTCAGTGTTAAGTAGATTGCTGTCTCTGTGGTAGTGCATGGGTACAGAGTTTTTACCAAAGGGGATGACACTGCACTTTTTGGCATTGAGCTTGAGGCCATTGCTCTGACACCAGGCTTCTGTCACAGTGAGGCCCTTCTGTAGGATGTCCACATCATTTGTGGACTTGACTATGGCTCCTTGCTTGCAATCATCTGCGAACTTCATTAGCCAGAGGCCTTCTGTGTTAGCCTGTACTTCAGAGAAGTAGATATCAAACTGGAGAGGTACCAGGACGGAACCCTGTGGTACTCCACTTGTCACTGCTTTGAGGTCAGATTTGGAGTCTGTAACTTTTACAGTGTGGGCTCTGTCAGTGAGCTAGTTGGCAACCCATGTTGTGACATAGGGATTTATACCTAGTTTAATGAGCTTAGCCATAATTCCAGAATGGGGGATGGTGTCAAAGGTCATGATAGGCTGTGTCAACCACCTTACCCTCATCTATGGCATTCGTGACTGCCTCAAAGAAGTGGATCAGGTTCAGGAGGCATAATCTGCCTTTCACAAACCTGAGCTGGGTGGGATCCAGAGATTGGAAGTTACCAATGTCTTTGTTTATAAGTTCCATGATCATACATTCCATGACCTTGCAGACCAGGCTCGTCAGGCTAATAGGTCGATAGTTCCCGGTATCAGTGGTGGCTTCCCCTTTGTGGAGTGGGATAACTGTTGCCATGCGCCATTCAGTGGGCACAAAGCCTGATGCAAGGCTATTATTGAACATGGTGCTTAAGTGGGGAGCCAGTTCATTCTGCAGTTCATGTAAAACGCAGCCTGGGATGTTGTCCGGTCCCATGGATGCTGTGTTTTTGGCTTTAGAGAGTGCAGATTTTACCTGCGTAGTTGTGATTATATGTGATGTCCCACCACTGGCAACAGTAATCAAGGAACCTCAGTCCTCACCACTAGCACCAGTGGAAGACACACATCGGGCGGATGACAGGTACAGACACAGTGTCACCAAATGCAGCTCTCTGCATGAAGTGCAATTTCCCTTAAAAGCACACAGAGACCATAGTCAGTTCGGGGCTGATTTCTTCCTCTTTCTCCACATCCCAAAAAAGACTCTCCACTGGCACAGCTATAGGGTTGAGATCTCAGCTGAGTGGCAAAGCCAAGACCTCCAGCACCCTCTGTGTCCTACCAGTGCATAGTTTACCTGCCCAAGTAGCTGACACACACACACTTTGAGGTTTGATTTATACACACGCACACACACACACACACACACACACACACACACACACACACACACACACACACGCGTGCACACACACACACACACACACACACACACACACACACACACACACACACACACACATAGGAAAGGATGGCAGAGGTTTACTAGTTATGCCCCCTTTTGTCCAAACTATAAGTTAGTTATCACTGCCACTTACCACATTCTTTTCAGCTACTTTACGGCCCTTAACAAAGGGTGTCCATTCTTACTGTGTATTACTATCAATACAAATGGTAGTTTGACCATGTGCAAGGCTATTAGGAGTGGCCCACAGTTTCACCAAATAAATATGCAAGTGCTCTCAGAACTTAAATATGTCTCACAAATATCAGCCACAAACATCTAAATATATCTAATAATAAATAATAAAAGAACAAGAAAATACTAATTATATAATCGCAGTAACATCAGAGTTCAAAATAACAGAAAATATTTAAAACAACATTGCAGGCCAATCTCAAATAAATAAAGAAAACATCTAAACTATGCTTCACTACATTCCTGACTGAATCTAAGAGAATTACTATACCCTAGTTAACTTACTTATAGAGCAGCAAGGCAGATGTGGTGAGTGGATCTTCTTGTCAGGTCAAAGACAAAATATAGAATACCCCGTATCTCTCTCTCAGAGAGTTCTTAAATTAATATAAAAAATATTACTGTTGAGATAGCTTGCAGGATGACATCAATTCTTGTCATCTGACTCTATCCCAGGTTAATAACAACAATGGATGCAGCTGGTAGCATTTAGCATCTACCTGTAAAAATAGAAAAACAATGGCCCCTCCTAGATCTAAGGCAGATCCTGGAAGTCATAATACAATAAACGCTTCCAAGATAATACAAAAAACCTCTAGTCTGAACACTGTGTCTGTTACTGCACTGAAACTGAAAGATAACATCCTTTTATTACACAATAGACTAATTTAATTTAAGCTATTTTTCTGAAGTCAACCTCTTGTTTTTCAGTTTCCCCTGTTAAAATATATACATTTAAGCACTTAAAATAGTGTATATTTATTTGTGTTCTTTTCCAGTAGGGTACTCTATGGTTACATAAAACCCTTTTCAATGCATATTTCTGTATCAGCAGTTTGACATACACATAACATACAGTTCTAATACATTTGTAACACAAGCATATGAATCATGTTGATATTCACAAATGACATATAATTCATTTCTAAACTTTCAGATAGCTAGGCTGGCAGTCTTTCCTATTGTGACAGTGTTGTAATATGCTGATGGAATGTGATGATTTTCAGAGTACTCTTCCTCTATGCACCCCTGTTCATAGGTGAGAGTAAAGGCTGTACATTATTGTGCTCTAGTCATATATCGTAATCCATATATTCTATCTCAATGTTATGACATGGGCTAATATTTAGTTTTAAAGCCTGACAAGACTATGACCTGTTTCTAGTTAAAGCTCAGATCAAGATTTACTTTTGTTTGGTATTATCAGTCATCTGCTTCTTACTACAAGTGATTAATATTGTCATTGTTCAGTTTATTTTTAATGAACATTTTGATATCTTTCTGTTTTAATGAGCTTGACACCTTTTCAGTAGATTAGAAGCAGTATGTGGAGCTCAACATATAAATATTGAGTAGTATAAATAGGAACAGTGTGATTTTATATATATATATATATATATATATATATATATATATATATATATATATATATCTGTGGGTTCACTACTAAATCTTGAATTATGGAATCTCGAAATTCTGAATCCTGAAGACCAGAATCCCAAGATTCCATAATATCGAAATTAAAAAAAAAAAGGAAGAAAAAAAACCATTTAGAAAGGTATATGCAGGGGGCAAGCCCCCCTGTGCCCTCCACACCCCCTGCACTTAAATATACCAACTCCGAGATCGTACTACAATCGATTGAACGGGAAAATTTCTGTTCCACTCTGCACGGCACTATTTTGCCATTCACTCCAATGTGTTTCGATCTCAGAGTTGGTATATTTAAGTTACAGGGGGTGTGGGGGGGTGCAGGGGGGGGGGCTTGCCCCCTGCATATGCTTTAAAAATGTTGTTTTTTTAATTTTGATATTACGGAATCTCGAGATTCTGGCCTTCAGGATTCAGAGTCTCGAGATTCCATAATTCGAGATTTAGTAGTGAAAAGACAAAGCATACCTACATTAAAAGATTGCATGCATAAAATAAACTTAAAATTTGCAATACTGTGCTCACTGTAACAATTTCCTGCACACCATAACATACTTAAATCAGGAATACTCTTGCTGAATTTTTCTAAGAACTACCCCCAACTACTCATCAGTTTGTTCTATTTCTAGATAATACTTACCCACAGCCCTTGTCTGATCCTACAAGTTCATGAACTATCCGCATATATCACGTATTGAACAAAGACTGGGTGGTATCCATTTTACACAGCTTTGTTCCACATCCTACTTCCATTCCAGGTACATCCATTATAATTACAGTTAAACTATGTTTAGCCAGTTTCATCTGTATCAACGGATTTACACATAAACAATTATCACACAAATCCTATTCCACCTCCACACCACTAATTGACTTGTATCTCTTTATACAAATACAACCTTCATTTTACACACTGAAGTACAAACATATCAAACATATCCAATAAACTATCTTTCTCCAATATGTTTCATATCAAGAAAACTACCTTAACAATAAACATTGACTGATATCAAAAAACTCTCTTTACCTGTGCCTACCCACTTCCTCCCTGACTTTTTCTGTCACAGAACTTAATAATTTCATACCATCCTTACTGTATTTTATTTTCTCCCCAAATTTAGTACCTCTTTTCTTATTACTGTGGATACTGATGCCATCAAAGTTTCATCTTCCATCTGTAGCCGTACTAGAATATTCTGCTGGCCGCATATCAATTTCTATTACAGAAAAAGAATGACACCCTTGGCATTTGTTTTGATCCTCACAACTGTTGGTGACAGCCTTATTCAATGTATCTATCAATGCTTGCTTTTGCATACTTTAGTGGCAGCAGCCATATCTCCTTACTTTCTTTTTATTTACCCTTGAATACTGGGGGACGCAATGCAGTCTCTTTTTCCCCCTCATCTGTCTATTAATTGCCTTTATGCCAAAATAAATGTTCTTTTCCTTTTTTATCTATTTCCATATACTTTAGAGGCAGCACTGTCTAAATACCCCTCCTCTATTTGCCTCCTTACTCATAGACTTTGTTAGCAGCAACATATTCCTTTTCTTCTCCTCTGTTAACAAACTTTACTGACACTAAAACTTATTCTTTTTATTCCTGTTAATCTACTTTTGCACCTGCTTTGTCACTCCTAGCAATTACCAACTACTTCATTCTGCACTGCCACTTATGAACATATCCCAACCTTCACTAACGTCTTACTATCAAGCATGTCCTTTGCATCTAGCATTTGCCAGTATCCAAAATATCACTACCATTCACTCTAGCCTTTGATCCACTTGGTCTCAAATACATTCTTCACTTCATCCTTAGCGAGATGTAAAATTCTAACATAGCTTAACAAATATTCCAATCTCACTGAGTCTGTTGACTTTTTTTGCCTTGCTAGTACTCTCCCTCAGGCTGTACCTCTTTTATCCAGGAAGGCCATGCCAGTCAATCCTGGAATCAGTTTTGTGGAGAACCATGCAATCCTCTAGTTTATGTTTTAAATAGTAAGTTACACACTTTAATGTGCAGGAGACATTTATTCCAGATGTTCGGGCTGTGCTGGACTATAAATCTGTTTCTCCACCATGCTTTAACTGCTGGTGAAGATTTGGATCCCTGCTTTTAGCACTGGTGGAGATACTGGACTTGGTGAGAAACAGGTGATCCATAATAATCATGTCTCAAATGACACTGTAAGTGAGGCAGAAATTTCCTGCAAAAAGTCTATGAGACACTGAATAAAGAGTAGAACTTACAACACCTCTTAGTAGATCATGGACTCAGTGCTTATGATTCTTTTGGTTAGAATCCTTTGTGGTCTAATTGTTTGATATGTTTAATGTGATACATACCAAAAGGGGAATTGGACTCAATAATTGGCCTGATCAAAGTTGAGTATAAGGGAATGATTACTTCTTTAGACCTTGATGATATTCCTTTGACAAAAACATACTTGCTCAATTCAGTACACCAATACCTTACCATATAACACTACAGCGTCTTGACTCTTGACTTTTGGGTTTCTCCTGTTTTCAACTTATATTCTTCTACTCCTCCAATCAAACATCAGATCTGCTCAAATTACAAAAGTATTCTCAGATTAATTTCATATCCACTCTTCACAAATTCCCTTTTCTCCCCTATGCTGACTATTAACTGTTCATTGTCTGTTACTTAAAGCATATGTTCCCTCATTCACCCATTTTTATCCATTTTTCTGTGTATTTCATCTCAGTATTATGGTAAAGCTTTTGCTGCCTTCCATCAAATTTTATCCCTTGAATGAAACCTTACTGACTGTTCTCTATAAAGCTCATTGTCCCTTTCTCCATTCACTGTCATCCTATTGACTGTTGACTTCTGCCTTAAAATGCTCCAAAATTCCTCTCCTCTCAGCAGTTGCAAAATATAGCTTTGGTACTTCTCTACCACATAAACACTATGCTTAAAGGCTCGTAGATAAATGTTTCTCACCACTGATATGCTAAAAGGCCCTTAGACAAATGTTTCTCATCACTGATATGCTAAAAGGCTCTTAGATAAATATTTCTAACCGCTGATATGTTAAAAGGCCCTTAGACAAATGTTTCTCACAAGTGACAAATTCTACTCTCATGTCATTACTCTTTTCCAACATATATTACATATAATACATTTCAGGTTCTGCCTTTTAATTTCCACGTTTTTTCAACTCCTTAGCATCAGTGCATGAAACCACCCATCTCCTTTCATAAAATATGCTTGACTTATCCATCTCCTTCTTCCTTCATTCCCAAACATTCTTTTCTTCACTCACTTCCTCCTGCTTATCCTCATCAACTCCTACTTAAATCCAGAATTAACCATGCTGCCTTCCATTTTTCTGACTGACATTTAATATGGAGATCAGAGATCCTTGCTCCACTATACTGGTCCAGTTTTTTTAATAAAAAAAACTTTAATATATTCCTTAGTATGAATGATTTGTGATTATGTTTCCTGAAGGCATAGGTCTATATTGTAAGTATCTATGTATCTGTTATTTTCCCGATTTTTATGTAATCATCATTTCCAACAACTCATGTTTGGAAATTGGTACTTACTGGAGACTTTAATAAAAGATTTTAGATAGCTGCATGATGGTTTTCCTTATTTTAACCTCTGTTGAACACTGTTAACATGCATGAATAACATTGCTAAATGTGCAATATTTATGGGCACAAGTCATTTTAGTTTGAGTATCTGATAAAAGCTTGATAATGTTGCAATTAAAATGCTTTGCAGACACTTACGCTTTAATTAATGAACTGGTTTTAATACAGAAAAATGTAGTCGCACACTTCTGAACAAATTTTAAAATTGGTAGTGTCCAGCAAGTTGAAGATGCTGTAGTTGTTTAATCATCCCTGAAGACATTTTAAAATTAACATTGGACTGAATGTTAAGGAAGGTGTTGATCTCTGGACATCAAAAGCAGAAGCTCATCAAATGCTGGCATCATGATGCCCTTAAAACAGCATCTAATCTAAGCTAATTTGATTTCCTAGTTTCTTTTTCCTGATGCCAGAAAGCAAACGCTAGCCATTTTCCCAGTCATATCACAATACTACTTTACTTATTTACAGCACTCAAGCTATTGCTATGGACTTCATTTAAAACTGCTGCAACAAAATTAATTGCTTGTAAAGTTTTGAGTCAGAAAGTTGAAATGTGGTACTGTACATGCTAGAATAATACATAGCACTATGCAACAAATTGTAGCAAGTTATATGCCACAAATATAACAACAACTGGATTTAATTGCCTTAACTTGTATTCTGTTATGTTGTATAAAGTGTTTCTTGCAAATTTTGATTATTTTTTTACATTATGAAGTGATGCCTCTGGAGTATAGAAAGCATATTATATCTACTCCTTTCTAGAGAAACTTCATGTACATTTATCCAACTTCATCTTCATTCTTTCTCCATAGCTAAGATGTTTTACAGCATGCATAGTATTTTCTTTTGCTATCATCCAAGCTTCACAATGACTGCATCAAATTTAATTAACATCAAATATTTGGTGCCCTCATTAGATAGGGAATATCGAACCAGCTATCTAAATAAAACTGTTACACACGGTTATTTTTATTTCATATACCCATATTTTCCACATATTATTCTTCATAAAGCCTGAGGTAATTCTACCATCCAGAATGCCAGGTAACTAGCCTTTGGGATGGTATTGTGTTCATTTCACTTCAATCTAAATGTACGTAGACCTTACCTCAAAGAACTTACCCATCAAGTTGTTGGTTTACCTGGCATGGACCAGTTTTTACTGTTTGCCACTCTAACTTCAACCAGATTCAGACATTCTCATTAAAGACTAGTGAACACCTTTGATTTGGGGACTTGTGACATAGCACCTCATTTTCCCTTAAATGCATCTATCACACTATATCTTATTATCTATCTACATTATCTATATCTTCCACAATACTATGTTTGAAGTTATCATTTTTTATTAACTTTAAATGTCCCTAAATAGAGTTTGGATCAATCAGCGTACAAAAATCCCTGTGTTTAGTTAATCTGTTGCACACTGTTCTGCTTCTAACTAATCAGACTAAAACCAGAGGCCATTGAAATTCATCTCTCATTGTTAGAAATCTTCCCTTTTGAAGTGCATTACATACGTTTTCAGTAAAAACACTTTACTCAAGAGTCTTTCTTCTTGCTCTTTCTACTCTTATTTAGAAACATAGCTATTTTATCTGGTGCCCTGTGCAGATCTCAAAACTGGCAAAAGTTGAGGAGTGTAAAATAAATGAATAAATAAATAAGAAAATAAAGCTTTTCTCAGAATTAAGGAATAAAAAACACACACACACACACACACACACACACACACACACACACACACACACAACCTTTTCTACTTCTGTAACTTTAGCATACTGCTTGCTAACCTTGCTTTAATCACACATTCATCTCACACTAACCACTTCAGTATTTCAATTGAGCTGTAAAGGAGGTATTAACATGGGTTCACCAATCAACAATATATCAACAAAGTAATACTTCTGCTGCAGTCAAACATCATTTGCACCTACCAAATGTGCCTTCTAATAGCTTTTACCTGGTGCAGTGACCCCTTTGTCCCACCTGTTACAGCTATGCCATCATCTAGCAGATTTTACTGATCTCACATTTATTGCATTCTTTCAGTATGCAGTACCAAACCAGTAACATAAATTAAAGGATGACAACGGGATTCTCATAGGTTCATAGGTAGGTACTAGGCTATCTGCCCGAAGGCATTTATAAGTCTAGCCAGAATGCGTTGGCTTTCGACGCCCCCATAGATTAGTTCCCTGTGCCTCTGTCCAGCAAAGCCACTGAAGTTATCCCCCGGGTAAACTTTCTGCTTCCCATCCACTCGTCAAGGTTTTTCTTGAAGAGAGTTAGCGAGGAGCTCTGCCAAATGTAGATTGGAATCTTGTTCCAGAGCATGGGAAGTCTCTGGGACAGGAATCTATCCCTCCAGCGCCTCCTATTTATATTCTCTTACTAAATGCTCAACTTTTTGCTGTCCATTTTTTCCCTATTTACTGTCCCTACTATGATTAAACAACAATACAATATTTAAAATATTTTTAATCAACTATTTCTGTCCACTACAACAGTAACTTACTGTACTGCATTGTTATAACTTGCTGATACTTGTTAACCTCTGCTATCTCTGAAAAAACAAAAAAACAAAAAAAAATCTTGCTTTTTTCCCACTTTTCTGAGATTTAAAAAAGTTCAGTTACAGGCTTGCTGTTCTTGGACTGTTTGTAAGTTTCTGTGAGGCCATTTTTTGCTTGGGCTAAAGGAAAGTCCCTCTGTTGATCAGTGGCAGTGAAAAACATTGAGCAGCCTGCCTGCCCCTCTGGAAGTGGTTACTGACTTGAAACTGTAGTTTTATTGGCCATTCTGGGTCAATTCCAAAACTCCTTCATCTTCCTCTCTTAAAACCCTCTTTTGCGTGGTTTTGCGTGTTTTTGAGCATAGAGCAACAGCGGGCAGCGCCGCCTAATTGGGTTTAAACTATTCCTGGCTCCACAAAGTCTGCTCTTCACTTTTTCCCTTAGAACTGCTCTATCTCTCAATTTAAACACCATATTCTCATTCTAAGGCCCTTCACTGGACCAATTAAGTAATCCTACAAGTTAGCACTATTAAACCATAAGCAGTACTTACTCTTATACTCTCTACGATTACCCTCTCCTCTATTGGTCCGTCTTAAATTCAGTTTCCCTATTACTCTAGCATGTCCAAAGGTCAGTCAATGGTTTCCTCTCCAGTCCAGCTGGTGAATCTGGGAATTTTGAGGCAATGTTACAACTGTCTAATGTACACGGACAACCCTCTCCTCCTCCAAACAGGTTCAAATATATGTGAGAGATGCAACTATTTAGCCAAACTGGAGGCTGAGCTCTCTCATCTCAAAACTGGTGTAACCAGTCAGGAGGAGAAGGTAACCTCACACAACACAATTCCAGTATCACATAGTCCCACCACATCAGCGAACCAAACACATAAATACACAAAAACATACTCGGAGGCTCTAAATAAAAATCTACCTAAGCAACAGAGACCTCCAAAGCAGACATCCAAGCAAACACTACCTCAAAACAAAACACACACAACACATAACCCACAAAGTCAGTGTGTCAAGCAGCCACAGCCCTTAAGGCTGAATAACACACCTGATACTCTTGTTATAGGTGATTCTATTGTCAGACACACTGACGTCCCGCTCACCAGGCTGAATAAAGAGAAGGTCACAGTGAGCTGCCTGTCGGGCGCTAGGATCCGCCACATAACGCAAGCACTCAGGTCACTCCAAAGCAAATACAAATATGACTCAGTCATTGTACATGCTGGTGTGAATGACCTGAGACGTACCTCCCTGGACTACATGAAAAGAGACATAGAGGAGCTCTCTGATCATGTAGCCCAAGCTGGTATGACCCTGACCTTGAGCAGCATCTTACCCTCACCTAGAATGATGCCACAGTACAAAGACAAAATGATCGATTTTAACAATTGGCTAAAATTTTGGTGTCATTCAAAGGGGATCCAGTGTCTGTCAGCCTGGGATGACATGCTCGACAAGCCACGTTGCTTTGCTAGGGATGGCTTGCACCTGCCACCACTGGGCTTTCGAATATTGGCAAAGGCTCTTGCCACCCCCATAGTGCCTTTCTTAGGCAAGGCTCAAAAGTCAAACCCACCCCCATAGACAGCACAAGGAACAAGAAACTAAGGGTAATGCTGCTAAACGCCAGAAGTCTTAACCTCAAGATGCACGCACTCGAAGCTCTCCTCAGTATGGAGAACATCGATATCTGTGCAGTGAAAGAAACCTGGTTCAAGGTTCCAGAGAGGACCCCAGCACTACCAGGGTATACCTCATATCATGCTTTTCGGCCCCAAAACCCGGACCGAACCACAAAAGGAGGGGGAGTTTCCATATTTATCAAGGATATCCACACCTCCAGGTTAGTGGCATTGCACGAAGTATCGGAGACCATCCATGTGCGACTAACAGTGGGCAAGACTGCTTTTCAGTTTATAGCATCCTACAGACCACCCTCTCAAAGTCAGGAATCCCATTCGGCTTTCCTGAAAACATTGGAGAACATGAAGATCTCTCCGAACACCATTATATTGGGCGACTTCAACTATTAAACATTGACTGGAAGCACTACTCAAGCCCCAGCACCTTAGCCCAAAGATTCCTGGAAATTATAAACTCAAATGCTATGGAACAACTAGTCACCACTCCCACAAGAGGGGACAACATACTAGACCTGATCATTACCAACATGGGGACTCTATGCTCCACACCAGAAGTATATCCCTCATTGGTAAGATCAGACCATAAATTAATTTCACTGGATGTCCACATCCCGACCCCACACCCAGCCCAGAAAACCACAGTGAAAAACTTCTCAAAAGCAAACTTCTCACTTCTCAAAACCGAAGTGGAATCCTTCAAGGCCCCAGGGCCAGTGGAAACTACAGCCCAAACTGCAGAATCCTATATAAATGCATTCTACGGACATCTCCAGGAATGCATGGATCATGCTATCCCAAACAAAACCAAGACCCAATCATCCAAAGGCAGGTGTCCAGTCTGGTGGACCCCTGCCATAAATAAACTGTACAACAGAAGGAGGACGCTACTACATGATAGAGCAAAATCCCTAATAGGGAAGGCATCTCTGATCAGTACTAGCAAAAAATTACGATCCCTCATAAAATCCTCCAAGGCCAGCTTTGAGAGAAAAATTGCACAGGACACCAAAGACAATCATAAGGCTTTTTTCAGTTATGTTAGAAACCTGGGATGCAACTCCCAGACTTGTTCTGAGTTGATTCTAAATGACAAAAATACACTGAACCCACAGACATTGCCAATATCCTGGCAGACAGGTTCAGTGCAAACTTCTCCACCCCCTCCCCCCCAAAAGAGCAAGTATCTATACCGGCAGAGAGCTGCCTCCCAAACATCTCAGATGCTCAGGTGAAGGCTGCCCTCTCCAAAGCAAAAAACACTGCTTCCATGGGACCAGATGACATCCCAGGTTGCGTCCTACATGAACTACAAGAGGAACTAATCCCTCAAATAAAACAGCTATATAATCTCAGCCTCACTACAGGATATGTGCCCACAAAATGGTGTACAGCAACAGTGGTCCCACTCCACAAAGGTGGAGCCTCTACGGACCCTGGAAACTATCTCCCCATAAGCCTGACTAACTTAGTCTGCAAGGCTATGGAGAGGATCATCATGGAGCTCATAAACAAAGACATTGGGGACCTACAGACACTAGATCCTACCCAGTTCGGCTTTGTCAAGGGCAGATCCTGCCTTTTGAACCTGGTTGACTTCTTTGAAACAGTCAACAAAGCCATAGATGAAGGGAAGGTAGTCCACACAGCCTATCTGGACCTTGCAAAGGCATTTGACACAATCCCCTACTCGGGCATCATAGATAAGCTATCCAGCTTAAATATAAACCTTTATGTCACAAGATGGGTCGCAAACTGGCTCAAAGACAGAACCCACAGAGTGAGAGTTGCTGGAGCCATGTCAGACTCGAAACCAGTCACAAGTGGCATCCCACAGGGTTCTGTCCTGGGACCACTCTTGTTCGGTATATACTTTTCCGAGGTACAGGCAAACGTGGGAGGACTATGGCTCACCAAGTTCGCAGACAACTGCAAACTGGGCGCCATAATCAACTCTCCAGCTGACACAAACATCCTTCAAAAAGGTCTCACAGAGACAGATAACTGGTGCCAGCGCCATGGTTTAAAGCTAAATGCCAAAAAATATATAGTCATACCCTTTGGCAAAAACAATGTGCCCACAAATTACCACATAGGCGGAAACCCATTAAGTACAGAGAAAGTTATTAGGGACCTGGGGACCCATGTTGATAGCAATCTCTCCTTTGAAAACCACATTGCCAAAGTGGTTAGAAAGACCTTCTACAGAGCCCACCTCATCACAAAGGGTTTCACATCTAGATCAAGAGAGGTAATCGTGCCCCTTTATTCATCCCTCATCAGGCCCATCATAGAATACAATGCCCCTTTTGGGATGTACCTTACCTGACACCTGCAGCAATTAGAAAAAAAACAAAAGTATCTCACCAAGAGGATCAAGGGTCTCAAACAAATGCCATATACTACTCGGTTAAAAAAACTCCAGCTCTACTCAGTTGCATAGCGCCTACGTCGAGGCGATCTATGCCTGACATACAAAGCTATGTCAAATCCAGAATTAATGGACCTGCTCCACCTCAGTAAATCTAAATCCCTTAGAGCCACACGCTCGAGGGACTTGAACCTCAGCACAGAAATAAATAGAACTTGCTGGAGGGACAGGTTCATAACCCAGAGGCTCCCTTCGCTCTGGAATAGAATTCCAGTTCATGTGAGGCAGAGCACCTCACTGAATCTCTTCAAGAAGAATCTCGATAAGTGGATGGGGGATCGTAGGTTTGTCCCAGGGATTACTCCCGTGTCACTATTAGACAGAGGCACAGTAAACTAAACTTTAAAAAGGGCACAGTATACTCAAATCAAGGGGTGGCGTAAGCCATACAGAATCGGGCTAGGCTTATAATTGCCCCAGGGCAGATAGCCTAGTATGAACCTATGAACCTATGAACCTACTGTGGTGGTTTCACTTTCAAAAAACTTTTATCACACCCTTGAAAAGCTTGTTGCAGTCTCCAATTCAATGATGTCATAGAGGCCACTGAATACAGTTAGCTTTCTGGCCAATTCCCTCCCCAGCTGAAATCACCATGACCATCCCAAAAACCCAACCATGGTGTGATGTCACAGCTCCCTGGTCTTTCCCCTATACATACAGAAAGTAAAGGCTAGAGCAAGAAAAATAGTACATGAGTCAAGTCTCCTGTTGTGAGTCATCAATCACAGCAGATAATAGCTCAAATTACCCTTAGTACTTTGACAGCTAGGGAAGTTAGGTGTGAAGGGGGATGGGAGATGAGTCAAAGTAGTACAATTCAGGCTTCACAGAAGACTGAAGTTTAGCCATTCTATAAAGAAGCAGCGTAAAAAGCACTTTGAAAGTCTGTTCTGTGGCATTTGCACTGTTTGTGTTTTAAATAGTCATTGAACGGCATGACATGTTACTTACAATGTTGCCACCTTTCATTGTGGCTAACACTGAAGTAAGGCCACACTCCTCACATCACCCTCTAACAGCGACCATTCCCTTCCCCTCTCCCACCCACATTCCACCCATTTTGTGAAATCACTATGACATCAGCAGATGGGAACACCCTCTTTTTTCTGTTCTTGATGCCTGCTTTCAGCCGATTTATTATGCTTTTCTGTAAAAAGGCATAGTAAATCAACCGATTTAACAAACTCCGATAGTCTGATTCCTTTTTTTGAAACAGAATACTGGGGTTTGCACAGTGTTTTCTGGACTACCGGAGAATCAGTTGGATCTCCAGATAGTCTGCAGAAAAATGGATAGGTGGCCACCCAAGTTACTTAAAACTGACTGAAAGACAGTAGTGTTTGCATTTAAAATCAATGCAGTGACAGGAGCTTTAGGAAGAAAGTGGCCTGTGTGATGTAATTTTTATAGAGAAGCATTGCATTGTGAGATAGAGACAGACTAAACAATCAGAATTACTTCAAGATGCCAGACCCCATGCGGTCAGACTCAGAAATTATGTCTAAAAATATTTAAAAACCTGTAAATGGTCCCGGAGTGGTGTTAAAACTGTTAAAATGTAGGAAACAACAAACCATGATGAAATAAACATGTTTTTGACTGTGGATGCAGTTCTCCTTTAATTTTATATTGGATAACATATTAAATCAAACATTACTATTTATTATGTATTACTGTTCACAATTGCTAATACTGTTATTGCTATTTACACATTTTCCATCAAATAACCCCCTCCCATTTCTGTTGCTGTGCATCTATACAATTCAACTTTATCTTAACATAAATGCAGCCACTGCCTATGAGGGTCCTCCAATTCAGCATGCAGTTTATCTGACCTGACCAAATACATGGTAGTCAATTCTGTGTTTATAACTCTGCGCTAGAACTCTTCTTTCAAAACATGCTGCTCATGAGCAAACACTCATCACAGACCACAGATAATACTTGAACAATCATCCTTTAGCCCAGGTTGTCTCCCATCACAATGGTAAACACGAGCCATTATATTAAATTATTTACAATATACCACCACTATAATAAGGATCATAAACATGATATGTATTAGACTCAGACAGTAATATCTCATCATCTTCATACCACCAAAACCCTCCCTACAAGCCATATACGTACAGCTTATTAAAATACAGAACATAATTATGACCTTCATATTTACTAATGCAGTCCTTCTGGTGAAATGATCAATCATTTAATGAGGGTATCATCATCTCTGTTTTTGCATAACACTTATATACTTGCTGGGAATTCAGAATTCAGCCTTGTATCTCTTCCTTTCAGTTCCATCTATGAAGCATACCTTTCATCCTGCTGAATATGCCTTTATTCCTAAGATTTAATCTAATACAGAAAAATAAACAAATGATCCAATTTATTCTCAGATAAATCTCTGTGGGATATATTTTTTCTGGTCAAATTTCATTTGCTGAATAATTTCCATTAGCACCTTTTTGTCAGTCTAGTGTTTGGTTTGCTTTGTATGTAGATGACTTTTGTTCAGTCAACTGTTGCATTTATAAAGCCGCATCACATTGACGATGTTAGGACAACCATGAAGTTAATATATATGATTGTATTATAGTGGTGTCTGAATACACTTTCAGTCTCAATGCTCTTGTTAGGAGTCCTTCATAACAACTGTTTGTAAACAGAACTTTGGGTAGATTTCAGATTTATAAAGGTGTAAATGTCTGAAATGGTTCACATATCATACAGCAGATAAAGCTAAGCATATGTCTCATTTCACTAATGTGCATAAGTTGAAAAAAAGGAAAGGGCCATTAAATAAGTGTTGCAGCTGCACCTGACTAAGCCATTTTTGTTCAAACTTTTTGAGGTTTTTCACAATAGTTAAGGTATGGCTAATACATGAAAAATATAATGACATAAACATGTCTAGGATTCTGGCTGAAATACATGATTATGTAAGTTGTACAAGTGGGAAGAATTTTGTCACCATGACTGAGATGTGGTGCTCAAAGAGTTCATAATACATAGTCCACACATGTCCATGATGCATGTGTGTTTGTTGAACTTAGGTATCAATGATGGGATGTGATATAAGGAGGGGTTGGAGGTTTTACTAAACATTAGACACTCCACAAGTCTTAAAATTGTACAGAAGACCATGAGTGACAAACCAGGAGATGGTGTGATCAGTGCTGTGCTGGAGAATGTCAGTGTTAAAAGGGGCTATAATCAGTACACTAGTTCTCAGTCATTCAAAAAAGTGCTGATCTGAAGACCATCATCATTACATCTCACTACAGAGAAGTAAATAGCAAGAAGGAGGCCATGAAAGAATTATTGTGGGACACAGCCAGTTGCCTCCCTCATGTTATAACAGGTGGTTACTACAAATTACTTTGATTTTAAAGTACAACGAATCACAATGAATGCTGTCTTCACAAGCTGCATTAGCAAACCATGAAAATGAATTGTGTGCATGAGGGTGTGCGTGTGTGTGTGCATGTGTGTGTGTGTGTGTGTGTGTGAGTGTATAAGTATTTGTTGTGGCAATGTTCAAAACAAAGAAACAATTTGTTGGATTTGAATTTTCATCTGCTCACTAAATGATACTGAGTTAGACCTGTAGCTCTTTTTTTCCTCTTCTATCTGGCTATATTATTTTGACTTGGGAAAACAAATTGCATATAATGTTAAATCAAAATATCTAAATCATTTGGTTTTAATGTGCATTCGATCAAGTGGAATAGATGCAATCCGAGTTTTTTTCAATGACTGTTTAAAACTGTTTAGTTTCTTTTTCCTGTGCAAATGAAATGATGTCTTGCAGGTTCAGTCAGTTGTTTTAAGAGTTTACCTAATCCTAACTTGATTAAACTGTCTTTAATTGTATCACTATAAACACTTGATGTTCATGTCATATTGTGTATGTGTAATTATACAATGATAGCTTATTATTATTCAAAAAATATGCACACTGATTGGCCAGCCCACTCAGTGTGCCCATTGTAAATCAAACATATACCAACAGAAAAAAAGTCGAATTGTTGAAATAGCAATGAGTGGCCAGACTTTTTTCTATTACTATATGGTACAGATGCATAGATCTCAACTATCCAGACTTTTGCCTCAGATTTTTGGTCTGTTCCTCATACAGTTTGCAGTTTTCTGACAAATCACTGAGAAATGAAGTCACTAAATAATGACACACATTTCTTTTTCAGACTTCATATCCTTAAGACAATGCACAATAACACAAATCTTATTATTCTCATAACTTTCTTTGTTTATAACATTTACAATTGGCTCCTGTGATGTCTGGTTAATATCCCACTGGACTGCCACCAATAATGTGACATCCCCCACTTAAAACCCAGATCAGTAATTAAGGACCCTCATTCTTCCCCATGAGACCAGTTTGGGAGAGTCACGGAAAACAACAGAGCACACAATAGTAAAATTCCACAATTTCCCTTAAAACACACCAGGAACATGCTCTATTTCCTGGAACAGGAACTAGACTAAATACCTCTGTCAACCCCAAATGTAATCCTTTATTATACACTTCTGAGCAATGTACTCCAATTTAAGAACTCTGACTCACTCACACTCAAAAGAAATTTAAATTTCACACATGCAGACACTTATGGGAAGCCTGACACAGATTTTCAGCTGTGTCGCCTCCCCAATAAAAATAGTAAACACTGCCACCACAGTCAGACAAGTCTACACACCCTTCAAAAGGTGATCAGTTATTAAAAATTAGATATAAAAATAAATGATAGCTATGACTAGAAGCAGCCAGGTATTCAATGTGAACTGGGGAGTTTCAAACAGGTGTAAGCACTCTCTAAACTCTAAAGGAAAGGGATATTGTCACTTAAGAGGTACCAGTAGACCTTTATGGGGTACATTCTGTATTTTTGGGGAGGGCAAACAAAGGAAAGGATATTGTCTCTTAAGAATTACCAGTGGGCCCTTATGGGGTACATTTTTGTGTGTGTGTGGAGGGGCAAACAAAGAAAAGGGGTATTGTCACTTAAGAGGTACCAGTGAGCCCTTATGGAGTACATTATGTGTGTGTGTGTGTGTGTGCATGTGTGTGTGCGTGTGTGTGTGTGTGTGTGTGTGTGTGTGTGTGTGTGTGTGTGTGTGTGTGTGTGTGTGAGTGTGTGTGAGTGTGTGTGTGTAAAATGTACTTTGATTAAGATCTGGTCATTGTTGGTAAAATAGCAGTGAAAGCTACTACACCCAGAGTTATGGAAATGAAGCTCAATGGAGACCATTGGTTGCAATCCTTGTTCTGTAGCTGTAAAGTGTAATGATTATTTTGGGGAGGCAGGAGCTGCTCATTACTCAAAGCTGTATGCTAATTTGCTGTAAGTTTCTAAAGATTCAAAAAATAATTACAAAACATAATCGGTAGCAGTGGTGCAATAACTACCATTGATACAAATTTAATTAACTCGTGCCACAAACATTTGGTAGTGAAGGTGGGATTTAGATGCAATACATCACATTTACCTTATCACAAATGTCTTGACAATGTAGCCAAGTCAGGCAAAACTTTAGTAATGTAGACAGACTGTCACAAACTGTAATTTCTTAAGATGGTATTTGCAGGTTGCTTCCTTCTGTTAATAAACAGTAGCACAGTAATATGTACCCTTTAAGCAATGCAGACTAATTACAGTGACACTTCTGTCTCCATGTACTTCAGTCCACTATGTGAAAAGTATAATCTAAAGGAGTCATGATAATGGCCACACATGGTTTACCTCTGCAGACTTGTCCTTACCTGCATGCTGTACTGTTTCATCGCTGCACAATTAATGCTTCCCTGACATAATATCTCAGTACTGTTACCTCGTCAGTGCAAGACCTATTTGAAATTATCAGTACTTTCAAAGAGATTCACCCTCATTATGCATCTCACATTTTGATAATAGGAATCATATTATCATATGAAGCAAACAGCTATTTTACCAGGAAACCATGTGTGCCATGCCATTAAACATCTTAAGGCTCTAACAACCTTTTCATAGAGGGCAGCGCCTGTAAGTTCTGCTATGTATTTTAGTGTACCCATCCAATTGTTTAAGCTCTGTCTGAAAGCAGACAGTGAATCATACTGTTTGACATGCAAGGAGAGACTATTCCAGAGTAAGAGGAGGTGCTGTGAGCTAAACATATCCCTTTATTTAGTTTTATTTATTCCCTGATGCAGATTCATATCTGTTGCACTTGTGTTGGCTGTGTTGTTTGATACATCAAGAAAAAGGAAGTCTCAGATAATGGTATCCCTGAAGGTATTAAAAGCAAGGCATAGATCTCCTTTCAAGAGTACAGGAAGAGTAACTTCAACCTTCCCTGCTAGATAAAGTTTTAAAGGCCAAGATTTATTATGTTAGCAACCTCTGCAGATTTTTGAGTTTTTTGATATGTGATATGTGAGATACTTGCCTAAGGGTGCATTACATTCTATAATATATCTAATCACATCACAATACAATACAGGGGAGCAATAAGATGCATGGTTCTGGAAAGAATGCACTTAGTGATTACTAATATATATATATATATATATATATATATATATATATATATATATATATATATATATATATATAGATCCTGACAGCATGAATTCTTTTCTTGAGCCAGTTTGCAGTCCATCTTAACACATAGGAATCTATGTTTAAGGTTACTAGCTTATTTAAAATCTCAGTGTGTGATATGATATCAAATACTTTGCTGCATCCATGTAGGCAGTGTGAACAATGCAACTATTGTCCATGGCCTGTATGACCATTTCAAAAGAAAATCACAAAACTGAGGAGGCATGACCTGCCCTTAACAAATCCAAATTGCTGCAGAATGAGACTGATTAAATTCCTAATGTACTGGCTTATGAGGTCAGTGATTCTACATTATATGAACCTGCAAACAAGACTAGTAAGCTTAATGGGTCTACAGTTGCTTTAGTCAGGTGTGAAGGAACCTTTATGAAAGGGCATCACCATGGCAGCACACTGTTATTGGGAACATAGCTTGTGATAAGCACTAGGTTGAACAACATCAGAAGGGAATTAATAAGGGCCTGCCTGACACTGTTTATGAGACAATTGTGAATGCTGTAAGCACTTAAAGGATATGATCCTTGGAGATTGTAGGGAGGGGATTCTGGTATGTTTGGGGTAGAGGTGGTATCGTCAGGGAAGAAATTTGCAGGAAACCTGTTGGCCAATATATTGGCAATGTTATTAGGATTTGAGTAGGAAATGCTATTAATGATAAGCCTTGAGCAATGATATGTGTTATTCTTTAGTTTTCTAACATAGTAGGAAAAGGTAATATAATTATTCTTAGCGTCAGAAGTAAGCCTATGCTTATGGGAGACTTTGTCGGCATTAGCTGTTGTATTTAGTTACTTGATGTAGCATTTTATATTCTCATTGTGATAACAGGTTTTGGCCTTACAAGGCAATCTAAGCAGTATGCCCCTTTTCTTTTAAAGTTTGTTTACATTTATGACCACCTGGGGGGTGGGTTGTATTGAATTTGCTCTGGTATTTTGTCATGGTGGGGACATTTATCTCAAATAGAAGGTCTATATTAGAACACCGAACATTCAAAATGTCGAGTGTTTTAATATTGAACCCTCTGTATCGAAAACTGAAAACATCAAACATTCAAAACAGCAAATTTTTTCCTAGGGAAAAAATTTGCTGTTCCAAAACACATACACACAACACAAGCACACCAAACAAACAGCAATCCACACACATACACCTAAACTCTTACACCTAACCCTACACTAAACTATACATACACCACTAACTATCCAGTTACCTTAACCCAAACCCTAACCCTAAGGTCCGTCACTATCACACTGTCACCTCACCTGTGTCCTAACCCTAACTCACCTACCCTGTCCTAACCCTTATGTCCACACAATCGCACACTTACCTGACCCACGCCCTAACCCTAACTCACCTAACCCACCCTAACCTTCACATCCACATAATCGCACACTTACCTGAACCTGACCCGTAACTTTGCACCACAGCGCTGAAAATACCAAAACAACTGAAAAGGACAACCGAATTCTTTCCCTAGGAAAAGATTTTGTTTTCTGTTTCTTTAATATTTTCAGTGTTTGCTGAAAACGAGTCGATTTTAGATCATTCGAAATTTTGAACATTTGGTGTTCTAATATAGACCCTCAAATAGCATAATGATTCTTAGCAAAGGTGGTTGCATATCCCAGTTGCATTTGGGGGTTAGAATGTGAGAAGTTTGAGATTTCATCATAAAAATGTAAAACATTAGCTTTTTTGAACTCTTCAAAGAAGGTGATGTTAGTAACCATGGTATAGAATGTTCCAGGCTAAAGTAAACAGCTGGTGATCAGACTTAACATTATGGTATAAACCATGAACAGGGAAATGGCTGGAGCTAAGTGTTTGAGAACTAGGTCCAGGATATTATTGCACCTGGTGTGGTTATGGACAATTTGATTCAGGGAATTCCAATTTACCCAGTCAAAAAATATTGTGCATGTCCAATGCAAGAAGTAAAATTATTTCAGTCTATGGAGGGATAGTTGAATGCACCAACTATTAGAGATTTATCTATATCAGTGATGTTTTCTGGGGAAGCTAGGAACTTATCACAGTCATGATGTGCCCTGGAAGGGGACTTTTAATGAGCTATAGGTTGAAGGTTACACTTGCCAAGTGTAAGCTTGAGGTCAGTCCGCTCATTTGGAGAGTATTTCTGTATAAGTTCGGAAGGGAAGAATATCTGTTTAAAATTTCAACACCACCAACTTTTCCCATGGGCTTTAAAGCATAATAGGCACAGTATACATGCACTCATGGGGTGTATTTGAAACATATTTCAGTTTCTACACAAACATGGACTTCCTCCAGGTGTAGGGTCATCAGATCAAACAGCTTCTTTTAAAACTCCTGGCACTGTGAAAGGGTACCTTGATGTTATTTAGTTTATGAGTTGATTTGTTGGTTAGTTTGGGATATTTATTAGATGAACTCTGCCTAAAAAGTATAATAAATATTTATACTTCTCTCAGACGGAATCAATTTAGTTGAACAATACTTCATTTTCACTGAATATGAGGCAGTTATTATACTGTCTGAGGATATAATACCAATGGCTAGAGGGTTGGCAATCCAAGGGAAGATAAACTGTTGTCTCAATGCTGGCCAGTGCTATTGTTTATATGATGTTGGGATAGAATGTGTGTGTTAGAAGAAGGGAGGGAGATTGTGCAGATCCTTAATTTAAGTAAAACACCAGTAGTCATCTGTATATTTAGTAAGCAAGTTAATGTTTCAACTTACAAAACATGGCTTCTTTGACAAACTGAAAGGGTTGTACTTTTATAAATCACAGTGGTTCATGTTAAGCACAGCATGTCTGAAATTCCATCATTAGCACAGTAGTCAATATGTCTGAAGTGATCAAATAGCCAGAATAATACTAATATGACTTGAATGTTGTACTCTAAAGCCAGCATTTATTGCTGAGTAATTTAGGATGGTATTGTAACTGTAGACCTCAGTATCTTTGTGAATCATTGCCTGAAAGTGTATACTCAAATGATACAATTCCTGCTTAAACATTTGGTCAGGTTTGCCTGTCTCTGATTGTAGACTTAAAAAAAAAGGACAGCAACATAGCTACAGACCTTTATTTAGTTAGCTTGCCAATCCAGCAAGGAGAAAAATTGCATTCTTACATGCACACATAATCCTGTATATGAGCACATTTAGAAGGGATGACTAAAGAAATATATCAAACTGCTGAAAAGACTTGGGTAGGTGTAACTCATCAGTATATGCTATTGATTGGAAATGAAGTGCTCCATCAACAGTTTTGTTTGGAGATGGGAGCTGAATTCAGAAAGTAGCATTATTAACACATAACATAAGTTTGCAGTGGTTTGCATTTAGACCTACTGCAGGTAGCATCATAAAGCAGCACTGGAAAACAATTACATAACATACCAAACAGAAGCTAAATCACTATAAAACCGATTCAGCAACCTGTCACAATTATGTATAGTCTAACACAATTTATTTAACAGAATCCTCAGCAGAGTATTCATGAAACCGATTGCATATGTTAGACAGTTAATATAGTTTGGTGGATTTACTTGAGAAATGAGCATCAATCCTCTACATATCTTTATGCGATGCTAATAATTTTAATCAACCTTTTTTTTCCATAAAAGAAAACCCGTTTGCAAGAGTTTCAATTATGTCACATTTTTTTCTATTTATGCATTTAATTTTGTTAAAAGTCAGCGAGTTTTGTAATGTAACACATTAGCAAGTTGTGTATGCAGCCTGCCTTACTGCAAGCTGCCACAATGACAGAGCTAAAGTTACCCCCCCCCCTTACACACACACTTGTAAGACCAACATGCTAGCAGGTAGGCAGACATTAAATTTTGTCAGCTTAGTATGTTGAACATTTTAAATGATTACAAGCACAGAAAGACTAAAACTCATAAGGATAGAAGCAGTGGTAATTCCAAAACACTGAAACATTTTACTGAAAATCAATCAGTTACACAGCAGGTAGCTCAACAGACAGAAGAACAATGAAGGTGGAGCTTCATAATGTACATCAGAAGGTTTACAACCCTCATACACATCATTAAGTTAAAAAACACATGATGCAATTACATGCTAAACTTCATTGAACTAAAGAAAAAAATAAACATAGAAACACAGTATTTTTACATAGCTACTTGCAGGAGTTACCTTACTACAAGTGGTCTGATTAAGTCACTGTAACTTCGATGTTAGTGATAAATAATTTCACACTGGAATAAATAATCACTTCTTGTTTTATTTTATTTATTCATTTATTTTGTAAGATTACACTGTACAACACTCTCGGCACAAACCACACAAGAATGTCACTTTGTCAAGAGAAAGGTACATTGCATGTACAGTATATGGTAAGTGACTTGGCTTTCTCCAAATTGCCCATGAGTGCATGTGTGTGTGTGTGTGTGTGTGTGTGTGTGTGTGTGTGTGTGTGTGTGTGTGTGTGTGTGTGTGTGTGTGTGTGTGTGTGTGTGTGTGTGTATGTGTGTGGATATTATGCAACTGTTTAATACCATGTCAATATCTTGTTCCCATTGGATTCCAGGATAGTCTCTATCATCCCCATGATCAGAAAAACAATAAAATCAATTATTGGGAAATGGATATGCATATATAAAAGCAGCAGGTTCTATGACACAGCACCGAAAAGGCCTTACATCGAACGGCTTTATAATCGAAAATTACATTAATAGAAGTTGCTTTTGTGAGATTGCAGTACAGTGAAGAGCGGAAAATGTGCCCTTTCCTCACTGTAGTGCAATTTCAGAGTTGGTATATATATATATTTAGTGGGGGGTGTGGGGGGCACAGCCCCCCCCACAAAATTGATTTCTATTAATGCAATTTTCGATTATTAAGCCATTCAATGAAAGGCCTTTTTGATGCCGTGTCATAGACCCTAAGCAGCATAGTCATTGAGTTTCTCTTAATGTAAAATCCCAATGCACCTTGTCAGCTGTAAGAATATGTATGTTTGGATTTCGGAATATATTACGTGAATGAAATACCTTGTGGCTGCTACTGATTTTGACATCTATAATTGTCCCTTCTTTTCTGTGTTTGTCTTCTATGATACCTGCTGTTTACTTTCTACATCTGCTTACAATTTATGATATGTTATTCATAGCAGTCATCTGTTGGATGTAATTCATATTTTACTGCTTTTTAAGTATATGTTCTGCTTTTATGATAAGTTTTCATTTGAGGGATAATAAAAGACTTTGCCACAAAAGGCTATTTTTCAATTTGAGATTCAGGAAAATATTCTTGTTTATAATTCTTTTTTTGTATCACTCAGAAAACAGTTTGCTTCAAAAGGCTGTTTTTCAGTTTGAGATTTGGGAAACTATTCCTGTTTATAATGCTTTCTTATGTCACTCAGAAAGAAAAATGGTAAGAAAATAAAAATGACTACCAAAAATGATTACAGTTTGACTGAAACACATTTTAAAGCAGTTTTTGACTATATTGCCTGCAAGTTGGAAGGAATATCTTACTTTTTCTTTACATATTACTGGTATGATGGGGATATAAGATTGTCTGCATTCCATAGCGTTTATTACAAATGTGAAATGCAGATTTGTTTACCGGTAATCTACAAACATCAGGGTAACGCAAATTATTAAAGCTTGTGCAAAAATATACATATCACATATATAGATTTAAATATCTGTCTTACTTGTATGCACATTTTGATAAAACTCATGGGTGTCTAAATAAAGGAGGCAGAACATTATTTTTATTGCTTTCCATAGGAAGTTTGTTAAAAATACATTAAACTTCTTGCTTTATTTGTACTAAATACGAAGGGTAAAACAGAACAGAGATCTTCTTGAAGGTTTACTCACCATGCATTCTGGAAGGGTTAATGAGAGAGACCCTGTGTCTGTAAGCCAATTGTAGTTATTCTAGAATGAGATGGAACTCCAGTCCTGCTTCCTTGTAGGATTATACGGATGCAGTTTGAATTCAAACCTTCATCTTCCTCTCCTAAGTTTACAATTAAGGGAACACGTTGAGCAATCAAATGCAATTATTATGAAAGTCAGTTCAGGAGATAAATTATGCTAAAACAGCATTTGCCAGCAGTGCCATTTTGCCTTTTCTCCTCTGTCGTGTGATGTGGGGAATTAACTTATCACAGAGGTTTGTCAAAAGTTATTTCAGCATAATTTTTTCCAAATTGATTTTCATTGTAATTGCATTCAATTGATCAACATTGATACTCCGATAAATTGCCTTTAGTATATTAGGTAAGAAGGGCCTTACTTCTTTGGTTAAACAGTAGTCAGGTTAGTCACATATTAATACTGTTGTTTAGTTACCATCCCACTGACTTTCACCTTGCTCTAACCTTTTTTGATAAATTTCATATTGCAGCATTCTATTTGCAAAAAGCATTTTCAATGCCTACCTAGCTTTGGTAGGGTCAGCATGACCAAGGTCAAATGACTTAACACTGAGCTGTGACCTTTTCTTTTAAATGTAGCTTATACAATGACAAGACCAAATATGGCCACACTCTAAGCTATTTCTAGATGGGCAGCAATACTAGGCTACTTGTGAAAGGAGTACATCCCTGTTTTGCAACATTTGTACTTTATTATAGTTACAGTATTTGCTTTTAAGTACAAATATCAAGCTAACTTTAATTGGTTGTTGCCAGATTGAACAGTATGCATCATCATCATCATCATCATCACCCTACCTACCTATACCGATCATTCATATTTACAATATGTCTTGCATCTGAAACTACCCACTACCAAGATGCAGAGATCAAGGTTTGGCATGTTAAGAGAATACCATAAAGTGGCTGAAAATAATGGTTTGACATTATCTGAAGAACACATAAACACACCAATGGAAATAAATGCAGCCATTAGTTGGGATTCATTTATTCATGACATGGGTGTTTATTTTTTCTTCATAACTATCTTTGGGTGGTTAGCTATCATGGAATTTAGACACTTTACACATCCAATTACTTTATCCTTATGAAGGTCACCACACACTGGGTGGATATGTTTGTCATGTCTTTTTGCCAGATGGGCCTTGTCTGTCTAGACAAGGACAGCATTTTCAGTTATGCAGAGTATTAATACACCAAAGTGGGAAACAGAGTAAAAATGCAGGGTCCATTCTTACTAGGGATAGATTTTACCTCTGCAATTTGATGTGGCACTTCTGCCTTCCATGTTGGAAAGGCAAAGGGGGCAACTAATGGACCACTCTGTCTCCAAAGTAATGCACCCTAGTAGTAACCCACTCCAACTTGCCTTATTAGCTATGATATTCTGCAGACCCCTTTTCTCCATTTAAGTAAACAAGCGTGGCATCCCAACATCTCATCATTTCTAAACCCCATCCAAAAAGCAAGAGACAAACTGAGATAGTCCCAACATCTCATTTCTAAACCCCATCCAAAAAGAAAGAGACAAACTGAGATAGCTTCTTTGATCCTTGCCTCAATATGTCAACACCTCTTGCATGTGAGTCACTAGTCAATACTAGATTCAATATAGATTAGATGCACCCATCCCATGAACGGTGAATAACTGAGATTATACCATAGTTTATTTGAGGGGACTCATACATCGGATAAAACATTTAGGAGCTGCCTCTGTACATTAGTAGCACAGGGAGCAGTCTTGGTATAAACTTTCTCTTTCCCACCCATAGATCTAAGTTGTGCCTGAATATGGGCAGGGATGAACTTTGTTTTATAAAGATAGGGAGTTTGTTTTAGATCAATAATATTCTCTATGAGATATACCTATCCATTCAAACCATTCTGTTAATGTAGCAGCAGAAGTTCAGATCACTAGACAGAGTATTTCTAATGCCATTTGACTTGCTGATGTGCAGTTAAACCATCAGTAATGGGTCAGAGGATACCTTGCATGCCAGAAACAGGTCACCTATTAGTAATCTTTAGGATACTGACAATAGTGACAAGGCTTTGAGTCAGTCCATGCTGGACAGGTTCTTTAGGCCTTATATCCTTTTAGTAATGTATCTCTGTGGGAGTTCAAGTTGCTGCATGTGTCTGGATAGATACATGCCAAAGGGGTTATTATAGTCAATGACTGGCCTAATGAGGGCTGATTAAAGTGGGATAATGACATCCCAAGATCTAGACACAATCCCTTTGTTTATATGGTGTGCAATATAGAAGGACTTCTTCTGAGAATGGACACATGTTGATGAAAAGATAGGTCACTCGCTACATCAGTTCTCAAATCCTGAGCAAGTGGGTCAACTCTAAGGGGTGTATTTTTAATGTGGTGTTCCAGAGGTAGATGACTTCCCAAAGGATAAAATAATGCATCTTATAGCATTTATTATCAATCAATGAGTTTGGCACCAGTTATCTATCTTGGACAAACCTTCCTGCAGGGTGGCTAAATAATTTGGGGATTGAATGCTTCTCCTACCTTGCGGTGTTCTGAAAAATTAGTCAGCCAGTTTCCTTTGGTACTGTCTTTTATTTCAGAAAAGTAGATGCTAAATAGGGGAAGTTCCAGCACAGAAACTTGGGGGACTCCACTAGTGACTGGTCTCTTTGTGGAGGTGCCTTGCCATATTATGATTCCTGCATCCTACCTGTGAGGCAGTTGACAATCCAGTGGGTGACACAGGGGGTTATTCCCAGTTTATTTAGCCTTTCTACTGTGTCAGAGTGGGGAATTGTGTCAAAAGCTTTGGCTAAGTTGAGGTATGCAGCGTATATCATTTTGCCTTCATCCATTACTTTAGTTACCTTTTCAAAAAAATCCACCAAGTTGATTAAACATGAACTACCCTTGATGAATCTAAACTGAGACAGGTCCGCTATCTGGAGGCTCCCTATGCCCCGATGATTAGTTACATGTTAAGTCTTTCCATGTCTTTGGATATGAGGCTGTAAGGCCAACAAGTGATAAAGATTCATAAGAGATGGTGTAAGATACTCCCAAAATGTTATTCTCCAAGTGAGTACTCTGTCTAATTGTCCAAGAGCATTTATATTGACAAAGTCCAGGAATATGTGTGCTTGTGCATAGTGGTGGTATACGTTTTTCAGTCTATAGTTGGACAGTTTTGATCACCTTGAAAAATAGTATTGGGTTTAACACTCAGTGATTCTATTTTCCATAAATTGGCATTGTGGCTTTCTTTTTTCAAAAGGGGAGCTCTATAGCTAGCTAATATATGGTACAGGACCTGCCTAATGGTTATTTGGACAGAAAGAATCTCCAGTGCATCATGCTCCATTACTAGCCTTGATGTGAGTCTGTTCAGGATGTAAATTCAGACACCTCCATATTTTTTCTCCTTCTGCATAGTAGCTGGTCTAAACTTTTAGAAAGTGTTTTAGCCTTGCACAGCTAGAATGTTCTTTACTTTTTTAAACTATGTCTCAGTCACTACACAGCCATCAATGTGCTCCAGGGTGAAAAGAGCTTGTACGGAGCGGAGTTTCTTGTTTAGAATGCAAACTTTGTTCAGTAAAACCTTCTTCATATTTGCCTTTGCTTGTTTCATTATGTTGGTAGATTTATCAAGTTGGAATTTGCTTTATAAGGCCCTCTGGGGGGTGGACAATGTCTTTGGCAATAACTGAAATTTGAGGCGGGACAAATGCAGGCCATCACAAAGAAAAAGACTGACATTCAGATAAAGGTCAGGTAGTCACATAAAATATCCAAACTGTAACAAACGAGTTTGACACACCATGGCAGGAATACGTAGATGACTTGTTTAAATCTATTACAAACACAAAATAGCAGTGTGGTCTGTTGATCATATTCTCCCAGGTTGACAAATATTGGACCCCCTTTGAACGACATGATACTTAAGCCAACTATTCAAGTCAGTTATTTTTTGCTCATATTGAGGCATCATCCTTGTAGAAGGTAGATCGCTGCTCAATGTCAGGCTCATACCTGCCTTGGACATGTAGTGTGAGAGTGCCATCATGTCTCTCTTCATATAGTCTAGGGAGGTATACATCAAATCATTGACACTGGCATGAACTATGACAGAGTCATACTGGTACTTGCTGTTCAAAGACTTGAGGGCAAGCATGATCTGACAGATTCTGGTACCAGACCAGCTGTTAATCATCACTCTTTATAAGTCTGAGTTACCCGGTTGGGATAATATACAGCCCTACTGGTTATGCCTGTTCCTCTTGCTGAGTTGTGTACCATACCACCACATTGCGGGATTATCAACTTTGAAGTGCTGCGCCATTATCCACTTTTTGGAATCAGAGGTCTTGTATCAGTCCAGGAGAATTAAGGGGAGAAAAGATAAGGGGTGAGATTGAGCATGAACTCTCCTCCAGGCTGATAGAGTCTGTTGTTTTTTTGTCGCAACACTGTCCAGCATATAAATATCCCTATCATTCTTCCAATGTATATATATATATATATATATATATATATATATATATATATATATATATATATATATATATATATATATATTATTTTATTCATATTGTGTATACAGTATAATTAAAACATAACTAAACAAAGTAGCACAGCACTAATACATATAACTCTAATAACTCTTGTTTTTTTTCTATTTTATATAGTAAATAGTAAATATAGGTACAAGAAATAGGAACATGTGAAAGTAAATCCTGGGAAAACAGAGAAATCATCAAGTTAAACCTATCAAGATCAAACAAAGAAAGATGAACCCAATCATAGGAAAACAAAATAGGGTCTTTATCACAAAGATCCCATGCTCAGCTACAGAAATACTTTTTTCTGAAATGAAACAAACACCAACCTGAGGTTTACAAATCTCCTGACCTTTTCTAAAGCTGAAGGTTAATGGCCTGATGCTATTTTAAACATAGAACTATAGCTGAGCAAACTAGTCTGGCATTTGATATTTGATATAGCATGGCTAAGCAGAACAATACAGAATAATAAGAATACAGTGCCCACATTTGGGAATAATACCGAAACTGGTTTCCCCCACGTGGACTATAACAATATTGAACTAACTTAAACTGAACAAAAATCTGGAAAAAAAGGTTGACAGAAGTTGTCCTCTTTTCAGTCTTGGAAATCTCTTGACAACTTCAACAGAGTTGAGATTTGCCTTTGCAGCAGCTTGAGAAATAAAGAAACACTCCTGTATAATAATAATATGAAAACATTCTGATTGAATGGTAAATGTGAAAACATAAAATACTGTATAATATAATGAGCTTAATTAAAACATGTCAAGTATGCTTTTGAAGACTGTGTACCAGGTGTTTTTATGATATCCACAGATTGGGTTTTTGGGCTAGTCTGAAAGGCTGTCCCATTTTGAAAGAATGAAAATAGCATGCCATAACAGGTATACCATAGTGAGTGAATGAATTCTGCAACTGTATATCAGCATCCTTTGGCTTTCTACGGTAACCGTTGGAGAAAACAAAAATACATTTTCAGAATTTGAAGAGGTAGAGAGATAACTTAATGTGGAACACCAACCAACTAGGCACAGAAATTGCTCCCCTACTTTGTCTAGAATAAATTACCAGCCATGACATGATCTATCTTTGCATTAGAAATCCATATTAAAGTAACTTTGGTAAGAAAATCAACATCTTTCCACCACAAGGAACTCAACAACAATATAACAAAAAATGCATCCAAATGCATAAATGTGAATAATGTGCCTCAAATAGCATTTGTATGGTAAATGAGAGAACGTGAGTGAACACCCAGTAAAATACATTTGATAGGGAGGTGACTTATGATGTGATGGAAATATGTATGATACACCTTTTACCTGTCCCATCCCTTTAATGTTCTGACCAAACCCTAATGTTTATAGGTCCTACAAGCTGAAGAACTTTGCAAATAAATTTATGACAACAAAGTCTAACAGAGGAGGAGGTTGTAAAGTGCAAAAAACATAACCTAAATATTGGAAAATTAATTGCTAAGATAATAAGTTTGTCTTTATCAGAGATCAATCAAAAGAATTGGCTGAGCTCTTTGATAGCTACTTTGTATTTGGACCATGAATTGAGCCAGAACAAACATGCTACTCTTTTCCAATCTCCCAAACCTCCTCTAGAATGAGGGTGGGAAATGGATCTGTACATGGGAGAGCATCTGTCTGAACATGGACTCCTGCAGATGAGAGACAGAATCAGCTGGCAGGTTATGATGGCCTGGGATTTAATCAGCAGAAAATGAAAGATTAATGTGTAAGCTTAACAATGCCAACAGTCTTAGCGCAGAATATACACAGACTGATTCACAGAATTTGTTCTCTAAAACATGAGGAACTGCCACATTGTGTGACCTAAAAATAACCTTTTTATTTCTATGCTTTTCCTACCAAACAAAAAATACTACCCAGATAGGTACTAATTCCAAAATTGTAATATTTTGTCATGTCTTTGGACACGCAAACTTCAAATGCTGTAGAAAAACATTTATCAGCAAAGTATGCACCCATCGCTAATCCCTTGCCTGTATCTGTAAAGAGCTGCAAAAATTCAATAGATGCCCAATCCTCTTGCCAAAGAGATCGGCAACTGAAATCTGAAAGAAAAATTGACCAAAGATGTAAGTCAGACTTAACATGTTTGACAATCCTAATTGTGTATTTTTTTCTTTACCTGCCTCACAGCAAGTTGAATAGCAACCCACAAAAAGCCCTGCCGGGAATAATGGCTCGACATCTGAAATTCAAATGACTACACCATTCCATGACATTTGCAACTGACATTTGCTAACCAAAAGGACTGGTTGAAAAATGAGATACTGTACAATTTATTCTGTGGCAAACAAATAAGGAAATATTAATCTCTACTTCAAAACTTAACACTGTGAGATTTGTTGAGGGGCCTTCAATTTTGAGATTAGCTAGAGAAACACCAGCCTGTCTACACAATTTCTGTGAAGTTAAAAGACCCTCCTTGGAACCCATCTTGCCTTCACCGACAATATGAAAATCATCTTGTTAGTGTACCACTGTTTGAGAAGGAGAGTTCCTTTCTCAATATCATTAAGGGGCAGAGCTGCTATGCCTAAAAGTGGCACATGTCACACAAAAGAAAATTGGTATGGCTAAATCAAAGTAATTTTTAGCCTCAAACTGCAACCCCAAAAAATAACAATTCTCTGAGAAAATGGGAAGATGAATGGCAGATTCAATGTCAATTTTAGCAAAACAAGGGTCACTTAATTGATACACAGCATGAACTGCATCATCCAAGGAGAAATATTGAATTTTGGTGTCTATACAATTTATACCATCAATAATAAATGTGCCATCTAAAGACCATAAATGATGACTTAATCTGAACATTCCTTCTTTTTTTAGACCCAAGGAAGAAAGTGTGAAGGACTTGAAAAGAGTTTTCTGAAAAGGACTGGTTATTCTACAATATTTTAACCATTAAGGCCCTAGATGTGTCCTCCTTTCCTTTAAATTATCCTTTTTTTTTACAATTGTGTGCATGTTTATTACTAGAAGACTTAAATAAAAAAATGGAAGGTGAACTCTTCTACTAACTCAAGGGCATCCTCCATCTTTGGGTAATTTGTTGATATCTTTGCTATGATGTCAATTTTGAAAGGTATATTATTTCAAGCTGGTTTAACTATGAAAGTAATCGAATCTACTGTAACCCCTAAAGGAAAATTACTGCATTATTTTTCATGTCTGAAAAGTATTAAACATTACAGATGTGCTGGAAGCTATACTGCCTCCTTTGAAATTATCTTTAAACCTGTACTTCACAGTTGAATGCCTCCCCCTGAAAACAGAGCAAATGTGTGAGAACCTGAAGGACATCCAAGTGTGAAAAGTGGCATTGAATACCCAATGTGATATAAACCTGGGATCTGCTTGTCATTCTTTATGCCTACCCAAGTGTCTTGACCTACCATACATTGCATTCCAAGTATCTGGGTGCCACTCTTCTCATTTAAGATACTTATTCATAGCTTTATGTTTTCTAAATTTTTGGTGGTACCATAATCATGATAATCATACTTTCATGATATGTGCTTCCCGAATAATAATAATAATAACAATAATAATAACAATAACATTATTATTAATAATAATAATAATAATAATAATAATAATAATAATAATAATAATAATAATAATAATAATAATAATAATAATAATAATAATAATAATAATAATAAAAAAATAGTTAAGTAGAGGCAGGGTTTCTTCTAGCTTTTTCTCAATGATGACTGCCATGAAATAAATGATTGCTAATTTCCAATTATCCTAAGATGTAACCTGCTCAGTCTTAGACTGTAATCTGCCTAGCATGGCCAATGCTTCCACCAAGTTTCTTGACAGTACCATTTCCAAATGTAGTATATGTTGCACTCCATCTAAATCAATTAAATTGACTAAGTCAACATATTCTCATCCATATTTTTTTTCCATTGTTAACTGCACGAAGTGAGAGGTAATTGCAGCACCATGTTGGAGGGCAGCACAATTTATAGGTTCATAGGTTCATAGGTTCATAGGTTGATACTAGGCTATCTGCCCTAGGGCATTTATAAGCCTAGCCTGAGTGTGTTTGGCTTTCGCCACCCTTTTAGATTAGTAGACTGTGCCTTTGAATAGTAGGTCACAGAAGATAGCCCTTTTAAGGTTAGTTTACTGTGCCTCTGTCTAGCAGGGATACAGAAGAGATCCATGGGCTAAACTTATGATCTCCCATCCACTCGTCAAGATTTCTCTTGAAGAGTTTCAGTGAGGGGCTCTGCCTAACTTGGATTGGGATTTTGTTCCAGAGTGAGGGGAGCCTCTGGGATATGAATTTGTCCCTCCAGCATGTCCTATTTATTTCTGTGCTGAGGTTTACGTCCCTGGAGCGTGTAGCTCTAAGGGATTTGGATTTCCTGAGGTGGAGCATGTCCATTAATTCTGGGTTGGACATGGCTTTATACGTCAGGCACAGATCGCCTCTGAGTAGGCGGTAAGCAACTGAGTAGAGCTGAAGTTTCTTTAGCTGAACTGCATAGGGCATCTGTTTGAGACTCTTGATCCTCTTGGTGAGATACTTTTGGGGTCTTTCCAGTTGCTGCAGTTGTCGGGTAAGGTACATCCAAAATGGGGCATTGTATTCAATTATTGGCCTGATGAGTGATGAGTAGAGGGGCACAATGACCTCTCTTGATCTAGATGTGAAACCTTTCATGATAAGGTGGGCTATATAGAAATCTTTCTAACCACTTTGGCAATGTGATTGTCAAAGGAGAGATTGCTATCTACTTGGGTCACCAAATCCCTAATTACTTCTTCGGTACTTAATGGATTACCACCTATGTGGTAATTTGTGGGCACTTTGTTTTTTCCAAAGGGGATGACTATGCATTTTTTGGCATTTAGCTTTAGGCCATGGCTCTGGCACTAGTTATCCATCTCTGTGAGACCATTTTGGAGGATGCTTGTGTCAGCGGGAGAGTCGATTATGGCACCCAGTTTGCAGTCATCTGGAAACTTGGTCAGCCATAGTCCTCCCATGTTAGCCTGTACCTCAGAGAAATATATACCGAACAAGAGAGGTCCCAGGACTGAACCTTGTGGGATGTCACTTGTAACTGGTTTAGAGTCTGACATGGCACCTGCAATTCTGACCATGTTGGTTCTATCCCTGACCAGTTTGCCACCCATCTTGTGACATAGGGGTTAATATTTAAGCTGGTGAGTTTATTTATGATGTCCGAGTGGGGTATTGTGTTGAAGGCTTTTGCGAGGTCCACGTAGGCTGTGTGGACTACCTTCCCTTCGTCTATGGCCCTGGTAACTGTTTCAAAGAAGTCAACCAGGTTCAAGAGGCAAGATTTGCCCATAACAAAGCCGAATTGGGTAGGATCCAGTGTTTGGAGGTTCCCAATGTCTTTGTTTATGAGTTCCATGATGATATGCTCCATAGCTTTGCAGACCAGGCTAGTCAGGCTTATAGGGCGATAGTTTCTGGGGTCCGTAGTGGCACCACCTTTGTGGAGCAGGATCACTGTTGCCGTACGCCATTCCTTGGGTACATATCCTGTAGTAAGGCTGAGATTGAACAGTGACTTTATGTGAGGGTTAAGTTCTTCTTGAAGCTCATGTAAGACGCAGCCCGGGACACCGTCCGGTCCCATTGATGCTGTGTTTTTTGCTTTGGAGAGGGCAACTCTCACCTGTTCATCTGCGATGTCAGGGAGGCTACACTCTGCTGAGATAGACATTTGCTCTTTTGGAGGGGATGGGGGGAGAAATTTGCACTGAACCTGTCTGCCAGGATGTTGTCAATGTCTGTGGGTTCAGTGTATTTTTTGTCATTTTGCACTAACTCAGACCATATCTGGGAGTTGCCACCCAGGTTCCTGGCATAACTAAAGAAGGCCTTATGATTGTCTTTAGTGTCTTGTGCAATTTTTCTTTTGAAGCTAGCCTTAGATGATTTTATGAGGGATCGTAGTTTCTTGCTAGTACTGATCAGAGATGCCTTCCCTTTTTTGGATTTTGCTCTATCATGTAGTAGCTTTCTCCTTCTGTTGTATAGCTTATTTATGGCTGGGGTCCACCAGCCAGGTCTCCTGCCTTTAGGGGAGTGAGTCTTGGTTTTATTTGGGATAGCACAATCCATGCATTCCTGTAGGTGTCCATAGAATGCGTTTGTAAAGGATTCTGTGGTTTGAGCTGTATTTTTCACTGGCCCGGGGGCTTTGAAGGATACCACCTTGGTTTTGAGAAGTGTGAAGTTTGCTTTTGAGAAGTTCTTCACAGTGGTTTCCTTGGCTGGGGGTGGGAACGGGATATGGATGTCCAGTGAGATTAATTTATGGTCTGACCTTACCAATGAGGGGTATACCTCTGGTGTGGAACATAGAGTCCCCATGTTGGTGATGACCAGGTCCAATATGTTTTCCCCGCTTGTGGTGGTGGTGACCAGTTGTTCCATAGCATTTGAGTTTATAAATTCTAGGAACCATTTGGTGAGGGTGTTGGGGCTTGTGTAGTTTTCCCAGTCAATGTTTGGGTAGTTGAAGTCACCCAATATAATGGTGTTTGGAGAGACCTTCATATTCTCCAGTGTTCTCAGGAAAGCCGAGTAGGGTTCCTGAGTTTGGGAGGGTGGTCTGTAGCAGGCTACAAACTGAAAGGCAGTTTTGCCCACTGTTAGTTGCACATGAATGATCTCCGATGCTTCGTGCATGTATGTATTTCTTTATGTTCTTTATGTAATTATGTATCTGTATTCCTTAATAGCTGTGTAGCACTACTGTGAGAAATTTCACTGCTTATAGGTAGCTGTAGAAAATAGCATTTATGGTAATGCTATTACCAACAGTATATGGTCCATCCATGAGATTAATCTGTACCCAACATATTCTTAACTACTATTAAATCAAAAAGCTTGGACCTGGCCTACTCCTCTAAAACCTTCATTAATGACACAGATACTCATTAATCTTCTGAAAGTGCCCTTCTGTACATAATTGTGTGTCACTGTTTGACTTTCTATCTGTTGGGAATGAAATCTATACATCCGTCTTATTGAATTTGGGGGGGGGGGGGGTTCTTTTCTCAATCTCTGTTTCAGTATCTTAGAAGGCTGGGCCTCCATTGGTTGTTATGGTGGTGTCTTCTGCAGTTGCTCTGCTCCCTCAGAAGGTGACTCCTCAAAAAGTAAGCAGGTGTCATTCAAGATATTTTCCCACCTCAGCTACTACAAAAATGACATGATCCTTATACATCAATGAAAGAGAGTTAGAGAGAAAGAAAATAGTGGGGGGTAGACGTGAGGGGACAGGTGAACAAGTTGAAATGAAACAGATGGTACTAACTGAATAATAATAACAATAAAAGGGTCCACATTTCAAAAGGCAAACAAACAATACAAAATTAAACATTACAACTCAAGCAAAATAAGAACATGCCAGGACACTTCTATGGGCTAGGCTTGTAAAGGCTCCATGGCCATTAGCTTAGTACACACCTATGAACCTATGAACCTATGCCACTGACTGCTAAAAGTGACCAGTATCAAACAACTGAAATATTACTATGTACTTAGAGGATTGCCTTCTGCTATTAACTTGCTAAAAACCTAGTTAAATGCCAGGCATAATATTCATTATGCTGGTGTAATAAAGAGAAGTAAATGAATCTCATGGGAGTTGAACCTTGCTGGAGACACACTACCATTGTGCCAACCTAAAATTAAAAGCAGACTGATTTTAAAATGTAAAAAAATATATATATTGGCTTGATCAGCCTCTCTGACAAGCTGTAAACTTAAATATAATAAAACAAGGTAATGTAAATTGACTGCGCTGCATCCTTTAAATATTAAAAAATATCAAAATAAGTGAGTAATGACAGGATTGTATATCATACCCAATACTCAAAACTATGTCGCAGAACTGAAAATGAATGCTACAATACAGTGGTACAAATTGGGAAAAATGTGGAAAACTTATAAACAAATTAATGAACATGTGTTACAAGCTCATACAAAGGTAAATATGTTACTTTATGCTTATAAAACTTTCTGGCTTAAGAAGTTCCGTGTTAATTATTAAAAGGTAACCTGTATTTGTACCTGCCCTTGAATGTGTACTAAGAGGAACATGGACCATGAATAAATAGAAGAAGCACTTGTCAGATGTACAAATTTAAAGCATCTTACTTCTCCACTATTAATTTTTAATGGATATAGTTTCAAATAAAGGAAAAAAACAACCAAAAGCACTCAGGCAGGAGTATCAGAGAAGTATGTAAGAGTGGTACAGGATATGTACGAGGGTAGTGTGACAGCGGTGAAGTCTGCGGTGAGAGTGATGGATGTGTTTAAGGTGGAGGTGAGATTACATCAAAGATCTGCTCTGAGCCCTTTCTTACTTGCAATGGTGATGGACAGGTTGACAGATGAGATCAGACAGGAGTTCCCGTGGACTATGATATTTGCAGATGACATTGTAATCTGTAGTGAGAGTAGGGAACAGGTGGAGGAGACCCTGGAGAGATGGAGATATGCTCTAGAGAGAAGAGAAATGAAGGTCAGCAGGACTAAGACAGAATACATGTGTGTGAATGAGAGGGAGGATAGAGGAATAGTGAGGATGCAAGTAGTAGAGGTGGTAAAGGTGGATGAGTTTAAATACTTGGGATCAATAGTTCAGAGTAATGGTGAGTGTTGAAGAGAGGAGAAGAAGAGAGTACAGGCAGAGTGGAGTGGGTGGAGAAGAGTGTCAGGAGTGATTTGCGACAGACGAGTACCAATAAGAGTGAAAGGGAAGGTCTACAAGAGGGTAGTGAGACCAGCTATGTTATATGGGTTGGAGACAGTGGCACTGACAATAAGGCTGGAATTAGAGCTGAATGTGGCAGAGTTAAAGATGTTAAGATTTGCACTGGGTGCGATGAGGGTGGACAGGATTAGGAATAAGTATATTAGAGGGTCAGCCCAGGTTGGAAGGTTTAGAGACAAAGCCAGAGAGGCAAGATTACATTGGTTTGGACATGTGCTGAGGAGGGATGCTGAGTATATTGGGAAAAAGATGCTAAGGATGAAGCTACCAGGTAACAGGAAAAGAGGAAGGCCTAAGATAAGGTTCATGGATGTGGTGAGAGAGGACATGCAGGTGGTTGGTCTGACAGATCAAGATGCAGAGGACAGGAAGAAATGGAAATGGATGATCCACTGTGGCGACCTCTAATGGGAACAGCCGAAAGAAGATGATGATGACACTAAAAGTAGTATGTGGTTTTCTTTTAGATGAATTCTGTAGGAAAAATGTCCCTGGTATTAAACAGATCAGTGTGTTAGTTTATTGGCATATGGGTAATTAAAGAAAGTCCACCTAAGAAAATAAATGCCCCATTAAAAGAAGTTGACTCTAAAGTAAAATGAGTGGGTGGTAGATAGAAAGAAAGAATGTGAAAACAAATGAAAACACTGTGATGATGTGAGTGATGTCATTAGAATGTTCCCAGTTGTTACGTGATTATTTAAACAGCTGAGTGACAGGAAAATAACTTTTTCAAACAGCTGACTGTTTTTTTAATAAGACAGCTGAGTCTGCAATTGGTCAAGTACTGAGCAGTTAGACAAGTGCAGCAGTTTGTGAAGAGCAGCAGTCAGTTACAGTGCTGTGCAGTGATGCCCATGAAAGAGAACTCACCAAAAACTATGTCTGCTTTTTGCCTTTCAGTTATGTGTTGGATTAGATCAGGGACAGTATTCTTTAGTTAGATTAGAAAAGCTTAGTTATTAAGATACTAGAATAATGGATTCCTATCCTGCAGTTTAATTTTTTTCATTTTCAGTGATTGAGTTCTGGTGTTTATTGAAAGTTACTGATTTGCATTCTTGTAATCATTTTACTTACTATTAAATGTTTTCATCACTTTCCATTGTGGATGGAAATTAAAGTTTTCTTTAGAGATTAGAGAATGCTTATACCTGTATGATACTCTCCAGTTCCTCTTGAAGGCCTGGCTGTTCCTGCCATAGTTATCATTTATTTTGATATTTCATTTTCATAACTGGACACCTCTTTAGAATGGCATGAAGACACTCTGATTGGTGGCAGCATTACCATATTATTTTGGGGAAGGGACACAGCTGGAAGTCTGTATCAGGCTTTCCCAGACATGTTTGGATGTGTGAGAGTTAAATTTACTGAGTGTAAGTGTATCAGAGGTCTTAAACTGGGACACATTCCTCTGAAGTGTATAATATGTCAATACATTTAGGGTGTATAGAGGTATATAGCCCAGTCCCAGGAAGACAGAGCATATACCTGTTGTGTAATTAGTGGAAAATTGTTAAATATTACTTCTGCTTATGTGGGAGTCCCACAATGGAGACAGTAGTGAGAACTAAAGCTTCTTAGTTAATGACACAGGATACTAAGGGACATCACATTAATTGCAGATAATCCGGTGGAATATAGCCGAACCTCAAATTTATTGATGGCAGTCTAGTGGGATATTAACTAGACATCGCATTAATTGGTGCCAGTGTTGTGGGATTTTTAATTAGATTCCAGTAGACTGTGGGTAGTTTTCATTAAGGTATGCGCTCTTGACAGCCACAAGTTAAATATTCAGAATTTCAATCCACCACAGTTTTATTTATTTTTTTAGTTAGATAGTCAGGGTTAGCAAGCAATGATGTCAGCAGAGGATTCTAGCAAGCTGACAAAGAGCCAGTTGGCTAAGGAGTATGAAGCCAGCAGATTGATGCATACCAACCTGACCAAAGAAAGCGATGATTTCTGCCTTGTTTACAGCCACAGCTCAGACCATCAGTTTGATAGTTATCCAGTTTGGTGTTGGTGATGTGCAGCCTGCTGAGACAAGCTAGTCAACGTTTTCTTCAGAGGACCTGAGAATCCATCTGGAGTTAATGATACTGGAACTGGAGGCTGAACAGAGGTAGAGAATGAGACATTTGGAGGCTCAGGAGAGATAGCATCAACATGAATTGAAGACCAAACATGTTGATCTGGAATCAGCAGAGAGACTGAGGCATTTAGAAGCAAAGGACAATGAGAGACAGTGTCAGTAAAAATGGAGCTTCAAACCCTTTGAGAGGGTCATGGGGGTGATGGGGAAGGGAATAACTTGACCGCAGAAGCCTTACAGCTCAGTAAATATTTTCCTCAGTACAGGGATAGGGAATGACTTTGATGATACAGTACTATGTGTACATGTAGTGACACGCAGTCAGGCTTGGAGAAAGGCATGTAGGTCCAGTAGTCTGGGATAGACCCAGAAAGATTTCATACCTGAAGCTGGTACTGGTGAGGCTGTTGTTTCAGAGAAGGTGCTGTCTGGTAGCAGTAAATCTGAACGTGACCCACAGCTGCTGGTGGGTATTGATGTTCCCTTGGACATGGTGGCTGTGAGGAAGGAGGTGAGTGCTGGTAGCCAGAGTGACAATGAAGTGCAGCTGTTGACGTTACTAAGCTTGCTGTGGAAGGGGTGCTTTTGTTTGAGAATATTCCTGCAGATATCCTTATTGGGAATGACTGTGATGATGCAGTGCCTTGAGTGCATGCAGTGACACATAGTCAGGCTGGGAGACAGGCATATAGGTCCAGCAGCCTGGGAGAAAACCAGAAAGATCTCATACCTGAAGCTGGGACTGGCATGGTGGCTGTTTTAGAAAAGGTGCTGTCTGGCAGCAGTAAGTGTAAATGTGAGGCACAGCTGCTGGGAGGTACTGATGTTCCCTTGGACACAGTAACTGCAAGGATGTAGAGAAGTGATTATTCCCAGAGTGACAGTGTGGTATAACTGTTGGAAAATACTACCTGTGGAAGGGGAGCTTCGGAGGGTCACAGATGTACAATTGAAATAGGCTCAACTTACAGATACTACAGTACAAAGCTTTAAGGGAGATGGCTAAGGAAGCACCTGAAGCTCAAGAAAGAGGGGAGTCTGTATACGGGAACAAGGGTTTGTTGTATAAAGAGTAGATTCCTAAGGGAGGACTGGAAGTTCAGGTAGTACGACAGCTGGTAGAGCCTAGTGCCTACCATCTGCCACTCCTAGTTATAGTCCCTAATATTCATTGGAAAGGGTTGCTAAGTGATTATTTAAACAACTGATTTACAGGAAAATAACTTTTTCAAACACCTGACTGTTTTTTTAATAAGACAGTTGAGACTGCAATTGATGAAGTACTGAGCAGTTAGACAAGTGCAGCAGTTTGTGAAGAGCAGCAGTCAGTTGCAGTGCTGTGCAGTGATAACCATGAAATTGAGCTCACCAAAAACTATAAGCCTGCTTTTTGCTTTGCTGTTATGTGTTAGATTATATCAGGGACAGTATTCTTTAGTTAGATTCGGAAAGCTTAGTTATTGCAATAGAGGTTTTCTAGAATAATTAATTCCTATCCTGCAGCTTAATTTTACATTTCTGGCGATTGACTTCTGGTGTTTATTGAAAGCTATTGATTTACTTCATTGTAATCATTTTACTTATTAATAAATGTTTTCATTACTTTACATTGTGGCTGGAAATCAATGTTTTCCTTTACAGATTAGAGAATGCTTATACCTGTTTGATACTCCCCAGGTCCCCTTGAAGACCTGGCTGTTCTGGCCATAGTTATCATTTATTCTGATATTTAATTTTCATAACTGGACACCCCTTTAGAAAGGCATGAAAACACTCTGATTGGTGGCAGCATTACTGTATTATTTTGGGGAAGGGACACAGCTGGATATCTGTGTCAGGCTTTCACAGAAGTTGTTTGATCTGTGAGAGTTAAATTTACTTTGAGTGTGAGAGTATCAGAGGTCTTAAACTGGGACTCACTGCTCTGAGGTGTATTATAAGGGAAAATATTTGGGATGGATAGAGGTATACAGTCCATTTGGAGGAAAATAGAGCATGTTCCTATTGTGCTGTTAGGGGAAAGTTGTGAAATATTACTTCTGCTTATGTGACCGTCTCACATTGGAGTAAGTAGTAAGGATTGAATCTCCTTAGTTACTTACCCAGAATAGTAAAGGATGTCACATTCATTGTTGGTAGTCCAGTAGGATATAGCCGGACATCACATTTATTTTATTTATTTATTTAACATTTGATAACTGGGAAAGTCTGATTTGGAACAAAGCCAATTTTCAGCAGAGGCCCAGGCAGAAATGCTCCAGATTCATGTCTTTCTAAATTTCACATTTCTTTGTGGCAGTCTGGTGGGATATTAACCAGACATCACAATGAAAACAGAGATCGATTAATAAAATTTCTGTTCAAAAAAATATTGAAAATACAAAAAGCAACTAACTCAACCAATCACCTAATAAAAGTGGACTCACGTTTATAGGTTAAAACAAATGTGGTGATGGAGATTTGGTAACTCCAATCAAAGTAGTGAAAATAAGAGAAGAGAACATTCACGAAACCAGGTAATGCTTCTGCAACTTAGAATGACTTGACAGCACCCCACTCTCCCAGTTCCTTATGATTTACATTTTAAAATGCAACTACTTTACCCAGTTAAAAATTTCTAAATACATTTATCACATAATATTGTTTCATTTACCTCTAGGTTAGTGTTTAAAAAAATGACAAGGTGAGGAAACCCAACAAGGTGTTTGATTGGAAAAAATATATATTTTAAGGGGCAATAGTACATGTGGTCAAGGGGTGTCTTAGACTATTGCTTCTTTTTTATTATATGGTGATTCTCCTAAAGTACAGCCTTTTACATTTCTTTGCTAGGCAGGATCCAGAAATATCAGTTGTGGTAGCAGATACATTTTGGCCCTACCTTATGAGGCTTTGGGAATAATATTAGTAAGCAGAGATCATGTGCTGTGTCACTGGGGGTCCTTTGAAAGACAGGCTATTGAGTTCTCAGATGCATGGACCATTAAGAGTAGTTAGGCAAGGAGAGGAGGAGAAATCTTTAGCTGTTTAACTTGTTCAATTAATTAGAAAAGATATGCATAGGAGACACATATGAGGAGGAGTATATTGTTGTATTCTCTTTCTTTTATTTACGTAACTTTGTTGTGTTTCTGGCTGTGTGTTCTGTTAGGATTGGGGAGAGACAGACTACTGATTACCTACAGGAGAGTGTCTGTGATTGATGGTTATAGGGTAGAGGGAATGTTGTGGGAAAAAAGCTTTGGAAATTTGGTCCTTGTTATATGTGAATGGATAACTTTATGTTTGCGAGTTTTTGAACTATATAATGTATGAAGCAGGAATCTGCTGGTGCTGGAATAATAGAATGTCTGTGTATGGAGATAAAACTAAATGCTATTCCTTGCAGAATCTGTATTAGATGCACAGATGACACAGAGAAAGGTGGGAGACTTTGTGAGGAATGGAGATATTTGCAAATTTCAGGGTGCTCAAGTAGGACATTTCATTTATTTGGGTTGATATATTGGTGCTAGCATGGGATACTTTGGTGGAAATTTCATGTATTAGTCATCTCAATGGTCATAGAAAAAGGTGATATAATCTCTGAAAAACAGACAGATATCATCAGTTTTGTATGGACAAAAAGTATTGGAAGTAGCTAAATACCTGGAAATGGGAACTGGGGTTTATTTGGACACATTGATGGCCAGGGAGATCTAGGTTGCATGGAGAGGTCAGTTATTGAGGTTTGGTATGGAAATAAGAAAAATGGGGTGTGATGAATTTTAGAGGACAGTTAGGGTGAGGATCAAAAGGCAGGAGGCGGAGTGTTATACTGTATGCAGTCCAAATTAAAAGAAAAACAGTAGGCAACGTGGGATGTAAAGGCTTAGAGGAAGATTGAGAAACTACAAGAGGGATTGAGACAAGAGGTGGGGAGTTTAGGAAGTAAAACAGTGCTGAATAACTAAGTTGAACTGGGAAGGAAGATGGTTAGCAGTGAAGTGATAGTATACGGACAGCATAGTCAAGGTTAGACAGCTCTCTTTGTACATCTTAATTAAATTATCACTTAGGTACGCATACACTTATAGAAAAGAGAACAAGCCATAGTAACATATTTTTCATTTCCATACATTATGCATTACATATGTTTTCTTTCTTTCTAACAACTGTCATTCAGTCCAAACATTACATCAATTGCTTAATTCCTACCATCCCTTAATCCTCAGTTCTCCTGAACATATTTCTGCATGTATCGTTAACAAAATGTCCACTTAATTATATGCAATTTGCTTTTTATTTTGTAAAGCTCATACCTCCAGTTCTTTTATCTCTTTTACAATAGTCAATACTTCGAATACAGTTGGTTTAGACTTTGATTTCTATTTTCGAGAGTAAGTGCCTTTTTGGCAGCCAATAAAACTTAATAAGGCTTTGCTGTGTCTAGGCAATTCAGATTACATATCCCAGCTCAAATGAATCATTTCCTTAGTTACAAACATTTGCTTCCCTAATGTTTCTGACAGTACTCTGTAATTAATTTTTTTAAATATGCCAACTCAATACACTCCCCAAGACATGTTCCCAGTTACCTCCTTCTTCCCTATAATAGCTTCAGTATTCAAATCTAACTGAAGAAAAATTCTTTGAAATTTACTTGGGGTATAAAAATACCTATGTAAAAACCTACAATCAAATATTCTAAACTTTGTGGACATTGTTGCATACTTGGAAGCAGTAAATATGTCATGCCATTGTCCTTTCATAAATTGCATTTTTAGTCATTCTTCCCAAAACTTTCCATTAAGTCAAAAAAGACCTATCTATTAATTTGATAGCTCTTTTTGACCAAATAGGGACAAGAGTGAGCTTTTTAGGAAGGTTTTCAGGTGTGAAATGGAAATTAAAGAAAGCAGAGGTGGATTAGCATTTCTTGGGGACTATAACATGATGATCATTCTGAAATGGCAGAATGCTTTGGAGAAGACAGTTTCATGTGGAAAGGAAGATGTCATAAGTGGTGTGAAAAATCTGGGTCTTGAGGATGCATTGCGGTTTAAGGATGGTGACTACTCCTTAGAGATGAGGGGAAACAAACCAGGATGGACAAAGTGACAAGAGATACACTTGCCAGAAAGACTGATTAAAAAGGAATTTTGGAAGACAGTTAAGTTGTGGTACTCAGTGAGCAGGAATTCTGATACAGAAATGGAGATGGAAGCTTTGGAAGAGGAGAGGAGTTAAGTCTTGAGTGTACATAGCGTGTTGGAGGAAGGAGGAGTACAATGCAGAAGTAAAGAGGATGAATGTTCTAGGAAAGGACAGCATTAAAGTATCTGATGGGCAAGAAAATGCGTAAGACAGGGAAAAAAGCGAAGAATCATATAATTGAGGGTAACAGCATTTGGTGAGAGCTGAAGAAATAGTAAAAAGACAGGAGGCTAGATGCAAATAAGGATGAGCAACAGAGATCAATTTTATAAAAAGCAAACTGAATGAATTGAAATCATTCAAAATATAACAGGAAATCTAGAGAAAGTAAATTATACAATGATGAGGTGTTGGACACTGAAAGAACAGATGAGAAAAGCCTGCATAAAAGACTCAGTAGAGGCAGAATGGAGAGGCAAAATAGATACAAGTGAGGTAATTGAAGAGTTAATGGAAATTTTCTGAAGATATGCATGCTCCAGTTTTCCCCACACATTCCAAAGACATGCAGTAGGTGGATTGGACAATTCTAAACTGGCCATAGGTGTGATTGTGTATGTGTAGCATGGAAGAAAAAATGCAGCAGGGCTAACAGTGTGAATATTGACTCTTGATGATTGTCACTTGTTTAAGTGACATCCTGACTGCGTGTGTAAAAATGTGCAAAAGTGGTTGTGGATGGATAGAGGGATCACATTCAGAGTAGATAGCTGCTGTTTTGAGTCTTGGCATTTGGAGAGGGCTGGTGCTTCATTACGTTTAGACAGAGGATCTGAAGATGTTGGTATAGATTGGTGTGACAAGGCATTTGCAGTGTGGCAGGGTAGAGTGTCTGGATGGACTCTCCAAAGATTTTATATGATCATAGGATCATAGGAGGTTACTAAGCTATTGGTCCTAGGCCCTTTACAAGAATAGTTATGCTATACCCTTATTCCCTTACTAACCAAAAAATATAGTCTATATTAGAATGCAAATCTATGATCAGCACTGACTGCCCCTATCCAAGATGGATATAGGTAAAACCCTTGGGGTAAATTTACAGTTTTCTATCCAACTCCCCAAGTTACTCTTAAATAGCATCAGTGAGGAGCTCTGTTTTAAGTGAATTGGGAGTTTGTTCCAGAAGAGTGGCAACCGCTGTGTGACGTATCTGTCTCTCCAGCGAGCCCTGTTAATGTTGCTGGCTAGGTTAAAGGTCCATAGAGTGAGTGAATCTTGTCCCATTTGATTTGCAGATGTGCAACATTTCCATTAAGGTAGGGTCCAAGACTGCTCTGTAGGACAGGCACAAATTGCCTCTAAGCAGTCTATACAATACAGAGGACAATGACATGGCATTGAGTCTCTCCATGTAGGTCATGCGATGAAGGCCCTGAATATTCTTGATGAGACACCTCTTACGTCTCTTCCGCTGCTGTAGGTGTCTAGTGAGGTACAATATAGAAGGGAGCATTGTACTCTATTATTGGTCTGATGAAGGATGAGTACAGGGGAGTTATAACCTTCTTTGCTTTGGATGCTGTGCCCTTACATATGAGATCTGTAATGTAGAAAGCATTCCTTTTGCAACATAGAAGGCTTCTTTACCACCGTGGACACACAATGATCAAAGTTAAGGCTGCTGTCAACTTCTGTTCCCAAATATCTCACCAATGGCTTGAACTTAGGAGGGTATTATTAATATTGTAATTCACAGGGACTTCTCCTTTGCCGAAGGAGATGATAATGCATTTTTTTTGTGTTAGGTTTTATTCCATGGCTTTGATACCAACCATTGGTTTGTGTAAACCCATTTTATAGTACATTGACATCATTGGGGCAATTTGATGATTTCACCCAGTTAAGCCACAGGCCATCTATTTTCACCTGAACATCTGAGAAATAGTTTCTAAACAGTATGCAGCCCACCACAGATCCTTGTGGAGCACCACTGGTGACAGGTCTGCTGATAGAGGTGTAATCCCCAACTTTGACTGTATGCATTCTGTTTGTGAGCCATTTGGCTACCCATCTAACAATGTATGGGTTAATCCCCAACTGGGTAAGTTTCTCAATGATGCCTGAGTGAGGGATTGTGTCAAAAGCCTTAGCCTAAGTCGAGATAGACATTGTGTTCTGTTTTGCCTTTGTTCAGGGCTTTGTTGAAATTTTCAAAGAAGTCCACCCAGTTTAACAGGCATGATCTGCCCTTAACATAACCAAATTGAGTAGAGTCAAGAGTCTGAAAGTCTATATCCTTGTTGATAAGGTCTCTCTCATTTTTAATTTCTCCAAGTCTTTTGGGTTTCTAATACCTTGACAGGAATGGACCTCATTCCTAAGTCAAAGTACGATTAAAGTTCATGAAATTAGTATTGTTTCACTCTTTGATGTCAGCCAAAAGTGCTCTATGCAGCACCTGCAATGTACCCATTAATGACTCCTTCTGCAATTTGTACGGTGTTACATGAATTGGTAACATATCTAAATACGATTGTAAATTCTTTTTTATAAGACACGTTGCTCCTACTACTATTGGAACTGTTTGGGTATCTTTCTTCCACATGGCTCATTTCTGCCTGCAGATCCATGTATTTTATGACTTTGTGTTTCTCTGTACGCAAGACACTGTAGTCACTGGGTGTGGCAATTTCAATGATCAATGCTACTTTTGTCTTCTTTTCTTGGACCACTATATCCGGTTATCTAGCATCTATCTTTTGAACTGTTGTTATTGGGTGATCCCATGTGATATAAACTTTATCATTTTCTTTGATTCTTTGTAGCTCATGTTTCCAGTGCTTTTCAGCCACTTTGATTCCATAATGTTTGCACAATCTTCAGTGTAACAGTCTTGCCACATTATTATGCCTTTCAGTGTACAGTCCCTCTGCCATTAGTGTGTTGCAACCAGCAACACGGTGTGTGACTGTTTCCAGCTTGGTTTTACAAAACCTACATATGTCTGTTTCTCCCACATGTTCAATGGACTTTGTAAGCCAGCGTGTATGTAGCCCAGTTTCTTGGGCTGCCGATGTTAACCTTTCATTTCTTGGTTTGAATTTGCTTCTCCTTAACCATTCTTGTGTTCTTTCTTGATCAACATCAGGCTCTTCCAGAAGTTTTCTATACTTGCAACTATATTAATGTTTTTTCCACATTTCTTGCCTTCTCATCTGGTCTTTCACCTTATATAATTTCTTTTGTTTTTTGGCACATTCAGTTGATGCCTGTTTTTTATCCACTTCGGATTTGATTTCCATTTCTGCTTGACGTCAATATGCTTCTTGTAAATTAAGCAGAGGCTTCATCTTAGATTTGTTTTCCTTATGTTTCAAAACTTTCACTACATTTGGATCTTGTGAGGTCAGTAAATATGTGTGGAGTCCCACGACTGCAGATCTATACATGTAATCAATTTCAAAGAGGTCCATCCCTCCTTTGGAATGAGGAATATATAATCTTGGTATGCACTGATTTTTACAACTCATTTGGTGAGCATGATGCACCCTTCTTGATTTAATATCCAATCTGTCCAACACTTTTTGGGGCCAGTCAATCACTCCAAAACTATAAGTTAGGACAGGAAAAGCAAACTGATTTATAGCTTGGATCTTGTTCCTAGATTTCAATGCTGTATTCAGGATTAATTTAAGTCTTCTAAAGTACTCCTTACTGAGTTTTTTTCACATTTGTTCATGTTTTATTGCTGATCCTTCATCAGTTCCCAAGTATTTATACACTACCTCTTGCTCAAGTTCTTTTATATCACATTCTTTTCCCAAACTGATGTTTTTCTGGTGCTACAGTTTTCCTTTTTTAAAGGTTGCTTTTGCACATTTATCAAGACCAAATGACATTTCAATATCATCTGAAAAAGTTTTGACAACCTGCAGCTGTACTTTCAGTTCCTCATCTGATGAGCTATACAGTTTTAAATCATCGACAAAGAGAAGATGAGAAGTCATTCGACTTTGTTGTTTTCTATGAGCCACATTGTAGTCATGGCCTAAACTGTTAAGTAAACAGCTTAATGAATTAATAACAAGGCAAAATAGCAACGGTGACAAGAGTCACCCTGGAATATCCCCCTTCAAATTTTTATCTCTTGGATAATAATCTGTCCTTTATCATGGCTTAATTTCAAAGTGGTCTGCCATTGTTTCATGGTTACTGTAAAGTAGTCAACCAGTGTAGGGTGTATCTTATACATTTTAAGCACTCTTTTATCCATGAATGTGGGATACTGTCAAATGCTTTTTTACAGTCAATCCATGCCATACATAGATTCTTCCCCTTCTTACAGTTCTCCACTATAACTTTGTTTAACAACAAATGATCCTTTGTTCCATATGACTTTCTTTTATTGCCCTTTTGTTCTACTGCCATAATTGAGTTTTCTTCTAAATGACTATAAACTCTATTGGCATCAATTCCCGTGTATAGTTTATATGTCGTTGGAAGTCAAGTTATTGGTCTATCATTTTTAGGGTAGCTTGCAGGTTCACTCTTAAGTAAGAGCATTGTTTCTCCTGTTGTTAACCAGTGTGGTGTTTGTTTGGGGTGTGCATATAAATATTTCTTACTCATGGGTAGATACTTGCACAAAGAACTTAATACTTTAAGCTAAATTTAAGTTCTGCATCTGGGCCTGGGGTTTTCCAGTTAAAGGCTTTTCTCAACTGTGTTTCAATCCCTCTGGCTGCTGTTTCATCCCATTTCATATCCTGTACCTTTAAACTTCTTATTCTTTGTATTACTTATTCTATCTATTTATTTGTATTTTATTTATTTTTGCATTTGATTACCGGGAAAGTCTGACTGGACAGAATGTCCATTTGCAGCAGAGGTCCAAGAAGAGCTCCACATAGAACAAAGAAAAGATGTTTTAAAGTAAAGACAAAAGAGAAGGAAGATTACAAATACAAAAACAACTGTACATAGAGTAGAATTGTTCAGTTTAGATACCCACAAAATGTGTACAAATAAAGGTATAACTCAGATAAAAAAAAATCAGTAGCATAGAGGGGGTATGAAATGATGCTGGGTTATAGTTAATACACAAAAAAATTCCACAGTTAAAAAAAAACAGGGGAAGGTGTTATTAAGACAAGAGAGTTTGTAGGATTTTTAGTCTAAGGCAGAGCAAGAGCAGAGCCATTTAGTGGCAAGGTGGGTTTTTAGTGTTTGTTTAAATCTTTCTTAGTATTTTTGTTGATCTATTCCCCTTCTATAATTTTTTAACAATGACACTTCTTGTATTAGCTGCACCTACAACAGATTTCTCTATTTGATAATTCCATGATGGTATTCGCTTTCACCCCTCTTTTCCATCACTACCCTGTATTCCTGTGGTAGAACTTTATCAGATATTAATTTAGCAGCACAGTAATATATTCTGTTTACTTCTGTTATATTGCATGGATCTCTATGGACAGTCCTAATTACTATAGGTTCATAGGTTCATAGGTTCATACTAGGCTATCTGCCCGAGGGCATTTACAAGCTCAGGTGTCCCAGGGTAACAAAAAATAAATAAAATAGATGTGATAAAAGCAATGCACAATATTACCAGGCTCTATTATGCACTATTGGAGATAACAAAACTAAAAATTTCAAAACAGGTAGAAAGACTTAGAAGATACGAAGATAAATATAAAGGAAAAGCACAAAATAAGCAATTTATTGATGACCCAAAAATGTTTTATAGAGAATTTGGAAGTAAGGTAAAATGAATTGAAAGACTGCCAAAAAAAGAGGAAGTAGATACATTTTAGAGAAGTATCTATGAAGATCCTGTGGAACGTAAGAAGAATGATTTCATTAATTTTATTATGGTAGCTATGGAGTTTATTTTAACCTCCAATTTTTTTACTTTTGAGGGTGAATTTTTTAAACAAACTCATGGGGTTGCCATGGGAGCTTCATGTGCCCCTGCGTATGCGAATCTTGTTTTATATTCTTGGGAGAAAAAAATATGTATTTTCAAGTATTTTTAGTACACAGTGGTATACCTATTTTTACTATTTGGATGATATATTCATTCTTTGGAAGAGCGAAAAAATAGGGTTCATGGAGTTTTCAAATTATATTAATCAGATTTGCCCCTAATTTAAATTGACATCCACTAGTTCCTTAGAAGGTAATAACTACCTAGATGTTATGGTTTCCAAGGATAAGGAAAGAGGGACTTTTTTCTCTAAGATTTTTAGAAAAGAGACATTTTCGAACAACTATTTGAATTTCAATAGCTGTCACCCACCACACAATAAGAAAAATATTTTCAAGGGGCAGTTGGTTAGGGCTGCCAGAATGTGTTCCAGTAAGGAATTGTTTCAGGAAGAAACAAAGTACATCATGGACATGTTCAAATTAAGGGGTTACCCCAACCAGCTCCTCTTGGAGACTAATAATGAATTACAAGCAGGATGGGGTAGTAAGTTCAGACCCCTTCTTTGTAGTGGGGAATCTATTTAAAATATTCCAGTGAGACATAATGGTCCAGATGAAATTTTTTGTAGGGCCATGTTCTTACATATGGACAGGGAGAAAAACAAGTGAGAGATATTCTGAAGAAAAAATTGGAATATTTTTAGGACTAACCAAGAGATATTTCATATTTTGGGATGTTGTCCTAGGGTGGTTTATAAAACAGAACGCAACATTAAATACATTATGGAACACCCATCACCTATTGTCCCCTTAGTACACAAGGGTCCACTAGTTGTGGTAGTTGTAGAAAATGCCCTTATGTTTGTAATAACAACACTATTTTTATTAAGGATGGTGTGAAAGGAATTCATTTACAGAGAGAGAATTGTAAATCCAAAGGGGTCTTCTATATTGCTTTGTGCCCACTGTGTAAGAACTTTTATGTGGGTAAAACAGAAAGAAAACTAAGAACCAGGATATATGAACATCTTTATGCACTAGAGAAAAGTAATTCTAATAACACCTTATTTAAACACACCCTGAATTGTTGTTACAAGTTTTGTGTTTGGTATCCTTGAAGTGGTTCCACATAGTGTCAGGAGAGGGTGGTGGGAATTGATGTTTGAGCTTAGGGAGATATACTGGATTATTAGATTGAAAGCTAACTATATACCAGGTTTAAATGACCACGTACCTTTACTGCCTATTTTGAAAATAAGAGCATTACAGCTTTGAAACTTTGAAAGATTCTGTTTATTTTTTAAATTTATGTTTGTATTTTATGATTTTTAGATGTATATGGTTTATGTTTAAGGTTGATAGCATTATTTCTTTAATTCTATGTCAGTCATTAGTGACATCATTAATTATTCATTTTTAAAAGAGGTTTGTTTGCACTTATTTAAATGTTCTGATGAAGTCCTTGAATATATGTTATGGATGAAAGTGCTTAACATCTTGTTATCTTATGGAATAAAGTGTTTTATCTTCATATTGTGGTGTGGCTTATGATGGATTTTGTTACCCTGGGACACCTGAGAATTTTCTTTCTTTGGTTTATACGTTGGTTTTCTTTGCAATGGATTAGTGTATTGTGTTGTCTAATTACTGTGTTAGTTTGTTTTATCAAGCTTCTGACTTTTGGAGTTTTATTAACCTTCTGCAGTCTATTTGTCTCATGGATCTTGATATATCTGTCTTTGTCGATTAAATCAAGCAACTCTTCTTTTAACTCATTTTCTTCCATACTGAGGGCACATCCCTTGTTTTCCATTTCCTGTGGGCATTCTATAGAAGGTTCTATTGCATCTTCCTGTGGCACATTCTCTTCAATTTCATCCTTTGTCATCTGTTGTTCTGTCATATGGAAACTCACTGGCCTATCACTCCTCAACATTGACTGCATCAGAATTTTCACAGTTTCCTGTTCCTTTCCTTGCTGTCTAGCTTTAAATGAACGTTTATACTAGTTTCCTCTGGAAGGCTCCGAAATATCTTGATATGGCACCTGACCAATTGCTTTCTATTCTACTGGTTTCCCCTTAATTTGGATATCCATTGCTTTATCCTGTTGTAGTGCCTTCAGTATTCAATTTACTACACTGAATTCTTCTCTTTGCAGCTAATCCATAACCTCATTTTCTATTTTTTTGACTTCTCCATTACTAATCTCTTTTTCTACTTTTCCTCTTAGTCTTCTTATTTTTTGTATTGTAAAGTTTTCCATACCCGTATTCTTTTCCCTATATTTTTTTTCAAATATCTTTGGTGCTGCTCTTTTTGTATTGGTTAGTTTTGCTTTCTCCTTTGCATAAATATTACACCATATTAAATCTCTCTTCCATTCCCTTGTTCATATTTCTTCTTCACATGTCTCCTAATCTTCTTGCTTTTCCTTATTCTGGAGACTCACTCCATCATGCTGTGATATTTTCTGTTTTAGACCTTTTACATTAAATCATTCACTTTGCAGGCACTCCATAACTTCAACTTATATTTCTTTAACTTCTGCTTTGCTAATCATATTTTCTACATTACATCTTTATGATATTAATTAATCTTCTTATTGTGAAATTTTCCATATCTGGATGCCTTTGCCTGTATTTCTCTTTGAATATATTTGAGACTGCCTTCTCTATATTAGTTAACTTGGCTTTCCACAATGAGTCTCTCCATGGCCTTACAGATAAGGCTGGTTAGGCTTATGGGTCTATAGTTCCCAGGGTAGGTTGAGAGGCACCCTTTGTGTAATGGGATTATGGTTGCTGTTTTCAATTCAGCTGGGACAAAGCCAGTACTTAGGCTGTGGCTGAAGAGAATACCCAATGATTATGCTAACTCCTGTTTTAGACCATTTAGTAAGAAGCCTGGGATGTTATCCAGTTCCACAGAGGTTGTGTTTTTGGCCTTGGAGAGTATGGTTATGACCTGCTATTTGGAAATTCTAGGTTGAGGACTGGTGACAGGTATGCATTGGGGTATGACTGGTGGGGATGGGGGGATGAGGTTTTCAACAAACCTGTCTTCTAGCAGGTTGGCAGTTTTCACAGGTTCAGTATGAGTGGTACCATCCACTACTAATTTGGCACAAATCTGGGATTTCCCTTTTAGATTTTGGATGTAGCTGAAGAATGCCTTGTGATTATCCTTAGCTAGGGACTCTAATTTAGTTTTGTAGTTAGCTTTAGAGGACTTTGCATGATGATTGATTTGCTTGTTCAAGCTGTGGAGGGTGTTCTTTTTCTGCTGAGTCCATTCCCTCTTGTTCTTTGACAGCAGTTTCTTTCTCTTATTGTATAACTTATTTATGCTGGATGTACACCAGGGTGGCTTGTTTTTTCATGAGGACCTTGTTGTGATCCGTTCAGGTACATCTGAATCTATATGTCTGTATAGGTGTTTATACAGGCCATTAGTGTACACTTCAGTATAGGATTCATTGCTATCAGTGGTGACAGGGTGTGACACCCATGCACTGGCCCAGTAATCAAGGAGCCTCAGTCCTCGCCACTAGCACCAGTGAGGGGCGTCCACATTGGGAGGATAACAGCTACACAAACAGTAAAGTACAATTTCCCTTAAGAGCACACAGAGATCAAAGTAAATCTGGCTCTGGTTTCTCCCTTTCTCTCCAGATCCCCAATAAGACTCACCACTGGCACAGCTATAGGGTTCAGATCTCAGCTGAGTAGTCAAGCCAAAGCCTCCTGTACCCTCTCTGTCCAACCAGTGCTTCATGTCCTTGCCCAAGTAGCTGACACACACTCACTTTGAGATATGAGTTATATAAAAACACACAGACACTCATGGGGAAGGCTGGCACAGGTTTTCCAGCTATGCCCCCTTCTGCTCAGACTATAAGGTAGACATCACTGCCACCAACTACTCATCAGCTACAAATAAGGCCCTTTCCAAAGGGAGACCAATTCTACTGTGTAATGTTATTGTTATCCAATTAGTGTGACAAACAACAAGGCTAATGGAGTGGCTTTGTACAGTATCACCAAATACATGCAAGTACACTAAGAGCTTAAAGTATCTCTACATAAAACAGCCACAGTTAAAAGGTTTAAATATATTTAATAATGAATAATAAAAACACAAGACAGTACTTAACACAATGGCATTAGAGAGTTCAGAAATCACAGGGAATACTTTAAAACAACATTGCAGGATAGTCTTACATAAATATAGAAAACAGCTAGCCTAATCTTACTATTTCTGTTTATCTCTAAGAGAAATACTAAGATCTAAGATCCTACCTATAGAGCAAAGCAAGTGCTGGTGAGCTGATGGGTTCAGGTTCAGACACAAATAGAGAAATGCCATATTCTTTCAGAGATAGTCCTTAATTTTTTTAATACACATTACTGCTGAGTTTTAGCAGATTAAATTATTCTTGTCACTTCTCTGATTTAGTACCCAGGCTAACAGACACTCAAAATGTAACATTTATTTTTGATCTGCATCTGCTAGGAAGCCACACCAATAAAAGACACTTTACATGTAAAACCTATTAATTATCTCTGTCAAAGGACAATAGAAAGAATTTCTAGCTGCAGACATCCTGTCTCTTAACTTGAGATCACACATAGTTGTAAAATCTTTTACTTATCAGCTTTCTTCCAGCAGGGTGCAATGTGGTTACATTTTTGAAGCTCAGAACATAACACAGTTTTCTTACATTTGTCAAATAAGGCTGTGAATCAAATTAATATTTACAATGACATAGAATTATTTACAAAATTTTATCTAGCTAGGCTGGCAGCCTTTCAGTTTATCACATTTCTTCTCCCCCGTGAGAACTCAAGCTAGTTTTTCAAGTGTCCATAGAGAAAGTTTGCTTGAAAGGGTTGAGTCTATCTAGGTATACCTACCCAATTCCCTGTCGTGAGAGCCCATCTGTGTTGGTTTTGCTAACCCCACTGCAATGCTGCACTGACATATATGCTTGCAACCCTAGGCTGCATCTTAGAAACTTAGCATTTTGCTGGCTGGCTATATGTAACCATATTAGAGAACTGTATTTTGCAACTACATTGAATTTCCGTCCATACAGATAAGGCTGAAGTTTCTGCAGTGTCCACACTATGGCTAGACATTCCTTTTCTACTGCTGCATAGCATTCCTCTCCTTGGGTTGGAGCCTACAACTGAGATAAACCACTGGGTGCTGTTCTCCCTCTGAGGAAATCTGACAAAATACAGCTCCCACCCTATGGTTCAAAGCATCCACCCACAGAACACATTCTTTGCTGTAATCTGGACTGGCTAACACAGGCCATCCTTCCAAAGCTTCTTTAAGCTTCTGGAATGTCTGCTCACATTCTGTGGCCCACACTACCTTATCTGGACTGTTTTTCCTTGTCAGGTCTGTGAGGGGAGCAGCTATGGTACTATAACTGGTGACACACTTCCTGTAGTACCCTGCTGTCCCTAAAAATGCCCTTACCTGTTTTTTGGTAACAGGTTCAGGCCATGCCTGAATGGCTTCCATTTGGGCAGGTTCTGGTCTGATCTTAGCACTCCTCACTCTATGTACCAGGTAGGAGACCTCTGCCATACCCACCTGACATTTGCTGGGCTTAATGGTCAACCAAATCCTCTGTAGTCTGCCCAGCACCTCCCTGACATGCTGAAAGTGCTCTTGCCAGGAAAAGCTGTAGATAGCAATATCATCTAGTTAAGCATGGGCAAAATCTCCTGATCCGACTAGAATATGATCTACCAGCTAGAAAGTCACTGGGGCATTTTTCTACCCAAAGGACATCTTTGTGATCCTATACAAGCCAAAAGGAGTCACAAAGGCTGACCTCTCTCTAGCACTGGGAGTCAAGGCCACCTGCCAGTAACACATGGTAAGACCAATGGTGCTAAGATACTTAGCCCCACTCAGCTGCTATAGGGTGTCATCTGTCCTAGGCATGGGGTAAGCATCTGACTCTGTGTTATTATTTTAATTTCCTGTAGTCCACATATAGCTTGGTGCTGCCATCCTTCTTTGGCATCAGCACCACTGGGGAGGCCCAGGAACTGTTGCACTCTTGAACTACCCCTAGTTCCAACATTTCCTGTATCTCCTCCCTTAATGTCTGTTTGACTCTCTCAGGCACCCTATAACAGGCCTGCCTAATAGGTCTTTGGGGTCCTGTATCCACCTGGTGCTGCACCAAGTGGGCGCTCCCTGGTTTACCAGTGAAAATATCCCCAAACTCCTGTATCACTCCTCAGATTTCCCGAACCTGGGTAGGAGATAGCTGCTGGGACATTGCTACCCCTTCCACTGAGGTGTCAGTCCAAATCTCACTGAGGAGATCAGTCACCAGATCTCCTTCAAACTGCTCCTGCAATCCACTGCAAATACTCAGCACAAGGTCCTCCCTATCATGGCAAGATTTCATCATGTTAACATGGTATAATTTATGCCCCTTCCACCTAGTAGGTTCCCTCTTAGTCTGCCTGCAGCTTGTTGTGTTTGACAGGAATGAGAACCATTACCTGCTGCCCTACAGCATACTCTCTAGCTTGAGCATTCCTGTCATACCAGACCTTTGTCTGCTGTTGGGCTTCTGCCAGGTTCTCCAGGGCCAAGCCCATGAGTTCCCTGAGCCTTCTCTTGAGGTTTAGGACATATGCCGCAACAGACTCCTTGTGAGAGTCAATCTCGCCCTCCCACTCATCATGAATTAAGTCTAAAGGCCCCTCACCCTATGCCCTTAAAACAGCTCAAAGGGTGAAAAACCTTTGCATTTGTCTGGAACCTCTCTGTAAGCAAATAACAGATGGAGCAAATATTTGCCCCACTCCCTCTTAAACTGGTCTGCAAATGCTTGTAGCATGGACTTGAGTGCAGAATTTTACCTCTCAACAAGACCATTAGTCTGTAGATGGTAGGGGGTGGTTTCTAGGTGCTTCACTCCACAATACTTCCACAGACAAGCCAGCAGTTCTGACATGAAATTGGCACCTCTGTCAGTCAGTATTTCATTTGGGAAACCTACCCTGCTGAAAATCTCTAACAAAGCATTTGCCACCTTTTCTGCCATAATGGAGGACAAAGCACTGCTTCAGGGTATCTTGTAGCATAATCTACTACCACTAGGATATACTTTTTCCCTGTGAAACTCTGGGTACTTAAAGGCCCCACAAAATCCATAGCTACTCTCTAAATGGCTCCTCAATCACAGATAAAGGCATCAAAAGAGCTTTCACATTGTCTCCTGCCTTCCCTTCCTTTTGACAATGCTCACAGGTCCTGCAGTACCATATTACATATCTGGAAATCCCAGGCCAATAAAAGTTCTGTATAATGTGTTTTTTTTTTTGTATGTTTTATGCCCATATGACCTGCAAAGGGAATCTCATGGGCTATGGCTAGAAGTGCCAGATGGTAGGCTCTAGGCACTACCAAATGCTGTATTCTCTCACCTTCTAGCCCTCCCTCAGGGGTCCACTCTCTATACAGTAACCCTTTACCCCAGTATACAGATTCCCCCTTCCCTTGAGAATCATGTACTTCACTAGCTACCTGCCTCAGGCCTTGTAGTGTATGGTCTGAGAGCTGAGCCTATCTCAACTCTCTCTTTGTAACCCTTCCCAGCTCCCCTTTCACATGAAATCTAGTATCCTCTTATAGCGGTGCCTCACTGCCAGCCTGGGTAATACTACTCACCTCTACCTTTGCAGTCACTCTCTCCAAGGGAACATCAGTACCAACAAGCAGCTGTGGCTCACCTTCAGTCTCACTGCTTCAGGGTAGCTCCCTCCTTGAAGTAACCTCCTCACAAGTCCTGGCTGCAAGTGTGCAATCTGGCTGGGTCTCCCCCAAGCTACCAGACCCACATGCTTGTCTCCAAGCCAGACTGTGTGTAACTGCATTAACACACTGTAATGCCTTATCAAAATCCTTCTTATCAAGACATCTGCAGGATAGTAGTTTGGTACCCCTGTCATCTCAAGACAACCTACTATTGTAATTTTGTCTTTCTCACTTACTGGCTCCCTCACCTTTTGTTCCCTACCTTATCTCCATGATCATCTGTATGATATATGGACCCACTGGTTGCATTCAAAACATTTAACCTCAGGTGTTGGATGTATATCTGGAGTAGTGGATTCCCCTGCTACTGTCAGATTCTGTTGAGGCAGTCTGGGTGGACTCCCTTAGACCCATGAACAGCACTGGGTTGCTCTTTCCTGTGCAGGGATGCCCTGCTTGCTAGGTATAGGTGTCCCTTCTTCCCCAACTCATCTACAGTAGAGCATTGTCTATCAGCTAACCAGATCCTTGTGTCCTCAGGCATAGTGCTAAGGGCTTGTTCCCTCACCAAAAGTTCTGTCAGCCCTTCAAAAATGTTGAACTGACATCCACTCACACACCTATGCAAATAAGTGCTTATTTCAGCAACATATTCACACACACTTTTATTTGCCGTGCGTCTATGCTCACAAAACTTTTTCCTATAAGTTCCAGGTGTTAGCTTAAAAAATTCTAGCAAACAATTCTTTACAACATTATAGTTTAAAAAGTTATTGTCAGACAGTTTGGACAAAAAAGTTACATCTTTTCCATGGAGTAAGGGGGTCAGGAACTGTACCCAGAGCCTTTGGTCAACATCAGACTGTTTACATACCCTCTCAAACATATGAATGAAACATACCTGCCTGGGATAAATAATCAGAAAGTTCAGTCATGTCTCTCTACTCAATTTGTTTACTCCAGCATGGACTATGACAGAGTCATAACAGTACTTGTTATTGAGAGACTTGAGTGTGTGCATGGTTTTGCGGATCATGGCACCAGACAGATGACTGACTATGACCTTCTCCTTGTCCAGTTTGGTGAATGGGACATCTGTGCATCTCACTATGGAGTTGTCTATGACCAAGACATTGAGGTGTTTTGCCTTAGCAGCTTGTTGGGTGAGACACTGTTGCATGTGTTTTTATGTGCAGTAAATTCTGCTGGGACTGTATTTTTTGTAGATGGTTTGCAATTGGGAGGTCTCTGCTCTTCTGTTATACTTCTGATAAGTACCTCTATACATGCGGGTTTATGTGTTAGTTTCAGGAAGAGGTGAAGTTTGTGTGCTGACAACCTGTTTGGTATCTGGTTTATTGTTTCATGAGTGAGACAGAGAGAGAGAATTGATTCCAGATTCATTGTATAGATACACCTCTCTCGTATTGTGTTTGTATGTTTTAGAAGTATTAGATTGCCAGTAGACATAACGCAATTGCTACAGCTCCTCAGGATGCCCATGTCAATCATGCTGACTGAAGAAATGGTAGGAAACTGTCCATCCATTATGTCAGGTGTATTCTGTAATAAGTAGTGAAGAGTGGGCTAGATGGACCAGGTTCTGCTATAGGACTAGTAAAAACAATTAATCTGTGGGAGGTTTGGGGGAAGAAAACTGCATCAATCCCCCAAAATGCACAGCTGAGTTGCTCTCCAGGCAGCAGTGTACAACTGCATTGCACACAGAGAAACAGAGAAACCTAGGATGGTTCACAAGCAGTTATTTAGGGCAAATTTGTCTTTTGAAGCATTTGCTTCTATATAGAGCAGTGTTAACCCCATTGTGAGGTGCACAGCTACACACAACCATGATGCTTAAATACATGCAAAGTTAAGCAGTTTTTAAACAAGCTAACCAATGGGAAAATGCAAGACTGAGCCTTATTCCACCATTACCCAACTCTTATGGGTCCTTGGCTGCACACTTCTGCCACATGGGTTCAGGGGTGGGGGCCTTCTTAATGTAAGATGGCTGGTTTTAGTGCTCAGATAATACTAAACTGTCTAGATTCAGCAAGTCTGAATCGAGCCTATGCTATAAAGCACTGGAAATATAAAGTACAGAAAATAGTCTCATACAGCAACAAAACAGTTGAGATTAAGCAGAAATACTGTAGTAAACAGTTTAAAAGTACAATGCAGAATATAAAATCACTTATTTTTCAGCATATTTTTATAAACAAATTTGGGCTGCAGATGAAGTGAGGTTGGCAAAACTGTTTGGTAATATCCTGACTGAAGGTAAAATGTCTGAATCCTTTTATGAAGCCAAACAAGTAGAAGGAAATTGATGCTGGTAACTATAAGCTCATTTCATTGTACGATATGGATGGAGATATATTTTCTAGAATTTTGACAATGTGATTTGAACAGTACTTACCAGTCAGAACTGTAATGAGAAACTGAATTCCATTAAGGGAAAATCTTCAGCTGATCACTGGAGAATTTGAATAAGTCTGGGTAAGTGAGCTAAAGCTGCTGGGGGGTGCACATTGGTAGTTTTGGTGGAAAATCAGAATGCTTTTCATAGTGACAAATGGGGATTTTTTGACACAGCTATTGAGACGAATAGTGGGAGATGGAAAATTGCTAAGGGTATTGCAAGTGTTATGTTAGAAGCCTTTGATGAGGATTTTAGATTTAGATCTGATGAAGCGTACATTGGTGGTACGTGAAAGCGCTTATTTTTATTAAAAGTTTATTTTATTTTACGTGGTGGTCCACCTTCGTTTGTTCTACAATATTGTTTTTCTATCGAGTCGGACCTTTAGATAGTAGTGTTTTCTTTAATTTTTTTGCAGGATTTTTGTTAATGAGGGAAGGTCTGAAAACATGATTTTTTTTAGAGAGGGACAAGGCATGGTGTTCATTATCTCAAAACTTATTTTGAACTAGACCTAAGAAACATACTTAATATTACAGTGCGGATGACAGAAAGGGGAGACACTAAACGGGACTGCTTTACATATGATTTTATGATTTTTATTTTAGCATGCATCTGTGCAATTAGTCATGATAGCTTGATATTTTTGATGGCTTATAATGAAATCAGGACAGAAATATCATATAAATAAATCTGAGTTGTTATGATTGGTGGCACTGTTAGAGGAACTACAGGGCTGCCTTACTCTGGGTGGGTTCAAATATCTGGGAGTTAAGACTTCTAGTATGATAAAGAAAATCAGAAAAACAAAATGGGCAGAACTGAAGTAGATGAGGAAAGGATTGCCAAATTGTTGTTGCTCAGGGAATGTCTTTACACTGAATGGAAGAACTGAAGTGGTGAGAGCATTAATTCTTTCATGTTTTCTATATGGAAAGGTATGTGGGCATTTGTCCTAAACAGAGAAAGCTTGTTATATTGTTCATAGTTATCTGTAGAGGAATAAGGCAGATAATATCCAGGGAGAAATGTATGTTGGGGAAAAGGAAGCTTGGCTGAATGTATCAGATTTTGTAAGGTACCGACCTGCTGTTCATATAGCCAATGAATATGGGGTTTTGAGAATGATAATTTTAAATGGGTTAAATGAGGAGCAGTGGAGGTAGGTAAACAAGGATTAATTTTAGGGTGATGGAAAATGATACAGATTATTCAGCATATAGGTATGCAGGGTAAATAATGTGAGAGACAGAGGTCCAAGTTGTCTTATTAAAATGCATAGGATTAGAAAGGTAGAATGGAGTTTGCATATGAAAGGTCTGACAATTGCATCAAATAAGGATAGAATGAATCAGAAATGTTTGAAGAGTGGATTCCAGTACACAGATGAAACTTAAAGAGACTAAAATTTTAAAGAAAAACATTGGTGTGGACAAAGGTGATTGGCATTTGATGGGGTTTTAGATAAAAGAATAAAAACAAAAATAAAAGTAAGAGGTGGTTTAGTCCATGCTATTCATTGAGATTTAGGGATGTGAGAAAAGTAAAATGATAGGGCAGTATCCAGAAAGGATGGTTAGGAGTGGTGTTTGGGTATTTGGGGAAAACAAAACAACAGATATTTGTTAAAATGGGAAAATGATAGATAAAGGAGATTGAAATACTAGGGTAACCAATTATTGGGAGGAAGTTTGGAAGCTGATTTGACAGTGCATTCCCACAGGAGATGTAGAGCATGTATGAAGTTCCCGCACAGATGGTGATGGCCTGATGATAACTTTTTGACATGTGGGCCTGAGGGAGCTGATGAGCTGCACTACTGTAAAGAAATTTAGACAGTATATCATATTCTGGGATTGTAAAGCAAGGTGTGAGAAAAAAATATGTGTGAAAGAGATGAAATCTAGTAGGCTGAAGCACTGGTGACAAAAAAAGCAATGCCATTTTTTCTTTACTATTTTTTTCTCTTTTTTCTGAGCTTAACTTCATTCTGATAGCCTTCCCAGTGCTGCGCTACCCATGGTCCAATGTCCAAATTTATTCCAACGTCAGCAAGGATCTCAAAGAAGTCCCAGAAGGTTAGTGCTGTCCTCCATCAAGAATTATTTTTCTTATTTGACCTGTTTTGTTCCATCCCCCCCCCCCCATTGTGTGACATCCATGGTGTATCGAAGAGGCGGGTGTGCAATGGAGATGTGCAGCATATCACGCTGCCTCTGCAGCAGATCAGCCATGTCTCCATTCTTTCCCCCTTTGTAGACCATGCAAGCCATCACACTGTTCCCAGACTCTACCAGGGATCATCACAGGTGATACCCACATACCTGCCCTACTTCTCTCCCAGGGATGGTAGCACCAAGCCATACCTGTCTCACTGTCAGTCAGCTGAGCAGCTAATAAAACCCTGGCCAGCTGGCAAAAAAGGCCAAATTGAATTGCAAGAGTATGGCTAGGTTCAGAGAATGTTAATATATTAAAGGATTTGGCAGATAACTGGAATATATCAGAGTGGGTCACTGCATAGTTGAGGGAATTAAGTGAAGTTCTAGCAACATTATTTGAAGGTGATTAATGCTTCCCATTTTCTTGAATGGCACAAACAAATGATCAGTACACCACTACAGATTATGTAATCCCATGCTCAGTATGTGGGGAAGTGCATACCAGTGACAAACAGTCCATATGTGATAGGCAGAATAGTAAGGTATACCATTACATACCAAGTATGTGCCTTGTCAGTCCTGCATGGTTTTCTGACATCTTGCCTGGGAATGACCACTAAAAGAATTTTCATTCAATAGATATGACATTGGACTAGGGCTCATTACCATGATATAGTAAAAGAGGAGATCTGCTACTGAGTAATTAAAATTGAATTTTATAAACTGCAGGGAATTTGGGGGTCATACTCAACCCTCTGCTTTCCTGACACAGTGGTCTGCCATCTTGCTGAGGAATGACTCATAAAAATGTTTTATTCAGTAGAAATGATCATGGACTGGAGTTGACTATCATGATGTAGTAAAGAGAAGATAGGCTGTTGAGTTAGCCCACTGGTAGGTAATTATCAGCTTCATTGCATGAGGAAAGAACAAGGTTGAGTATGATAACCATGTTGTATATTCTTTAGAAAATTCATAAGTATATACTAGGCTGGCCTTTATAAGCCTAACAGTGCAATCCATCCTAATTGTATGTCTGTATCATGAGCATTTATTAGTAGGGGATGTATCACTTAGGAAGTTAATAGAGATTACGTGTGGGAGGTCTGTTAGTGTGGGCATAACTTTTGGCCTCTGTCTTTCAGAAACATGGGAGCCAGACCAGGGGTAAATAGGGTTAGGGATGGACTCTTCTTCACAGGGATGGGGAGCCTGTTCCAGAGCATGGTGATCCTCTCAGACACATATCTGTCTCACCAACATGTGTTATTTATGTCACATGCAAAATTTAAATCCTTAAACCAAGTGGTTCTGATGCTCTTCCTTTTGCAGATTTGCAGAGGGTCCAGCAGAGCTGGATCCAAGTATGCCATGTACAGCAGGGACAGATCACCTCTCAGTAACCTGAATGAGACTAAGTATAGAGATAGGCAATCCCTAAAGGACAATGCATGTATGTCCTAGATTCTCCTGGTAAGAAACCTTTGTGGATGTTCCAACTGTTGCATATGTCTGGTGAGGTACATGCAAAAGTGGGCATTATAATCAATGATGAGTCTAATAAGAGCCAAATAAAGTGGAACCATGATTTTCTTGGACCTAGATGCCATGCCTTTACTTACAAGTTGAGTGACACAGAATTATTTTCTTACTACCTTGGCCACATGTTGGTCAAAGGCCAGATTGCTGTCTACATATGTTTCCAGATCCCTGAAAACTAGGTCAGCTCTTAGGTATGTCTTATTGATGGAGTAATTAGCTTGCCTAGCAGTTTTCCCAAAAGGTAATACAATGCAATGCATTTCTTGGACATGAATTTTAGTTTTTGACTTGTGCCATGGGAGAAATCTATATTGTTCCCAGTTTTCAGTTATCTGTGAGCTTGGACAGCCAAAGGCCCTTGGCATTATACTCTAGCTTTGAGAAGGAGATGCCAAATAAGAGTGATCCCAGTATGAAGCCCTAAGGTACACCTCTGGTGACCAGTCTCTTAGTGGAGTTGAGTTGACCAACCCTGACTTCCTGGATCCTATCTGTGAGCCACCTGGCAATCCAGTGAATTATGTAGGGCTTTATGCTGCATTTGATGACTTTTGTCAACTATAACCAAGTGGAATATTGTATAGAATGCCTTATCCTAGTCCAGGTAAGCAGCATACACTAGTTTCTCCTCATACATTGCCTTGGTGATTTATCAAAGAAGTCCACCAGGTTAATAGGCATGAATTCCCTTCAAAAAGCCAAACTGGGTTGGGTTCAGTGTCTAAAAGTTGCCTATGTCTTTTTTGATCATTTCTATGATAATTCATTCCATGGCTTTATGTAGTCAGACTAGCAGGTCCTTAATTTCCCAGGTTGGCTAATGGTCCAATATTATGAAGGGGAATAAACATGGCAGTCCTCCTTTCTTATGGTGCAAAACCCGTTTTGAGGGTATAGCTGAAAAGTGACTCAAGTAGTCCTGATAGGAAATGTTTCAAGCTATTTAGAAGGCATCCGGGGATATAGCCAGGGCCCACTGAGGCTGTGCATTTGGCCTTAGTGAGTGCTGCCATGACTTGCTCCCTCTTAATTGGTGGGGGGGGGTAAGCTAGTAGGTATTTCATGGGTCGAGCTGGGGAGGAGTGGAGAGATGAAGTATGACCTGATATTTTTCAGCCCATGAATTCATTATGTCATTCTATTCAGTGATGGTAGTACCACTGACCACCAGTTCAGTGCACTGGTGTATGCTGCCTTTGAGGATTCATGCATAGCTGCAGAAGGCCTTGTGAGTGTCTTTAGCCAGTTAGATTATCTTGCCCTTATAATTGGCCTTATTGGACTTAATTAATCCGTTTATTTTCCTATTTAGTTTACTTAGAGAGCTCCTATCATTATGGGAGTTGCTCAATCTGATTTTAGTAATTAATTTCTGCCTTTCACTCTATACCCTATTAAGGTTATAATTTAACCAGTTTACTATGTTTTTAGAGTTTGGTTTGAGTTTAATTCTAGTAGGTACAGCTTCCCCTACATAGCCATTTACATGGTTGTACAGGGTCTCTGTGTACAATTCCACATAGATTGCTGTGAGTTCAGGGTTGGAAGGGGCACTGATTTTGCAAACTATAGCTTAATAAGATGTAGTTTACTTTGGACTGTTACATGATTTGCTGGGATTACCAAACTGATTTTTGTTTTGAAGGAGACAGCTTTGTGGTCTGAAACCAGTGGGGACATGCCAATGGTGCTGGCGTGCAGTGCTGTCCCATACTTGTGTTTACCGGGTCCAGTATGTTTGAACCTCTGGTGATTGTGTACACTATCTAGTCAAGGGTATCTGTGTTAATAAAGTCCAGGAATCATTGTGCCTGTGAGTATGAGGCAGTGTGTGTGTTTCCCAGTAGCTTTCATGCCCTTATTTACAAGTTGGGTAATACTGAATTATTTTTTTACTACCTTGGCCACATATTGGTCAAAGGCCAGATTACTGTCTGCATATGTTTCCAGATCCCTAAAAACTAGGTCAGCTTTTAGGTGTGTCTTATTGATGGAGTAATTACCTAGCTTAGCAGTTTTCCCAAAAAGTACTACAATGCATTTCTTGGAATTGAATTTTAGTCTCTGACTTGTGTCATGGCGGGACATCTATATTGTTCCCAATTTGCAGTCATCTGCGAACTTGTTCAGCCAAAGGCCCTTGACATTATACTCTACCTTTGAGAAGTAGTCGCCAAATAACAGTGGTCCCAGTATAGAGCCCTGAGGTACACCACTGGTGACCAGTCTCTTAGTGAAGGTGGGTTGATCAACCCTGACTTCCTGGATCCTCTCTGTGAGCCACCTGGCAATCCAGTGATTTATGTAGGGCTTTATGCTGAGTTTGATTACTTTTGTCAACTATACCCAAGTGGGATATTGCAGAGAATGCCTTACCCTGGTCCAGGTGGGATGTATACACCATTTTCTTCTTATACATTGTCTTGATGACCTTCTCAAAGAAGTACACCAAGTTAATAGACATGAGATCCCTTGAAAAAGCCAAACTGGGTAGGGTTTAGTGCCTGAAGGTTGCCTATGTCTTTGTTGATCATTTCCATTATAATTCATTCCATGGCTTTACGTAGTTAGACTAGTAGGTCCTTAATTTCCAAGGTTGGCTAATGGTCCAATATTTTGAAGTGGAATAAACATGGCAGTCCTCCTTTCTCACTGTACAACATCTCCTTTAAGGGTATAGCTGAAAAGTGACTCAAGTAGCCCTGATAGATCATGTTTCAAGCTATTTAGGAGGCATCCTGGGATATTGTCAGGGCACATTGAGGCTGTGCTTTTGGCCTTAGTGAGTGCCGCCTTAATCAGTGGGGGGGGGGGTGTTAAGCCAGTAAGTATTTCATGGTTGGAGGTGGGGAGGAGTGGAGAGATGAAGTTTGAGCTGATTTTTGTCAGCCTGTGAATTCATTATGTCATTCTGTTCAGTGATTGTGGTACCTCTGACCACCAGTTTAATGCACTGGGGTATGCTGCCTTTGAGGTTTCAGGCATAGCTGCAGAAGGCCTTGTGGGTGCCTTTAGCCTGTAAGATTATCTTGACCTTATAATTGTCTTATAGGACTTAATTAATCCTCTGATTTTCCTGTTTAGTTTATTTAGAGAGCTTCTATCATTATGGGAGTTCCTCATACTAATTTTGGCCATGACTTTCTTCCTTTCATTCTATACCCTATTAAAGTTATAATTTAACCAGTGTAGTATATTTTTAGAGTTTGGTTTGGGTTTAATTCTAGAAGGTACAGCTTCCCCTATATAGCCAATTTCATGGTTTAACAGGGTCTCCGTGAACAATTCCACATAGATTGCTGTGAATTTGCAGTTGGGTATCTGTGTTAATACTAATTTTGCAAACTATAGCTTAATAGGATGTAGTTTGCTTTGGACAGTCATATGATTTTCTGGAGTTAGCAAGTAGATTTTTATATCGAAGAAGACAGCTTTGTGGTCTGAAACCAGTGAGCACATGCCAATGGTGCAAGGGTGCAGTGCCCTCTCATATTACTGTTTACCAGGTCCAGTCTGTTTGAACCTCTGGTGATTGTGTACACTATCTGGTCAAGGGTATTTGTGTTAATAAAATCCAGGATTCATTGTTCCTGTGAGTATAAGGCAGCGTATGTTTCCCAGTAGATGCCATACCCTTTCTTACAAGTTGGGCAACATAGAATGAATGTCTTACTACCTTGGCCATGTGTTCGTCAAAGGCCAGATTACTGTCTACATATGTTTCCAGATCCCTGAAAACCAGCTCATCTCTTAGGTACATCTTATCGATGGAGTAATTAGCTTGCTTAGCAGTTTGCCCAAAAGGCACTACAATGCATTTCTTGGAAATTAATTTTAGTCTCTGACTTTTGTCATGGCGGGAAATCTATGATTGTTCTAAATTTGCAGTCGTCTGAGAACTTGTTTAGCCAAAGGCCCTTGACATTATACTCTGCCTTTGAGAAGTAGTTGCCAAATAACAGTGGTCCCAGAATGGAGCCCTGAGGTACACCACTGGTGACCAGTCTCTTAGTGGATGTGGGTTGACCAACCCTGACTTCCTGGATCCTCTCTGTGAGGCACCTGACAATCCAGTGAGTTATGTAGGGCTTTATGCTGAGTTTGATGAGTTTTGTCAACTATACCCAAGTGGGATATTATATAGAATGCCTTACCCTAGTACAGGTAGGCAGTATACACCATTTTCTCCTCATGCATTGCCTTGATGACCTTCTCAAAGAGGTCCACCAGGTTACTAGGCATGAATTCCCTTGCAAATGCCAAGCTGGACTGGGTTCAGTGTCTGAAGGTTGCCTATATCTTTTTGCACACACACTGACAATGTAGGGATCCAGGGACTGACACCTCTTTCTGACTCACACACACAGTAAAATGGATGCCACCCACATCACACTACCTGTATCTTAGCATGAAAGTCACTGTCAGTATGTGCCTGCACTTACTCCTGGCTGTCATTTCTTAGTGGCCTAGGTACAGTACTGTGTTTGATAGGGTCCATGTTCCAAGAACTGCAGTGCCAACTATTCTGCATGTCAAATACAGCTATGGTAGGAGTAGTACACACTGTCCAGATGTCAATATCTGTTACTGCAGGACAGCTGGACAGGTCAGGGACAGGGGGCAACACATATGGACAGTACACAACTCAGAGTAACCTATACAGTGCCTAGCATACTCCTCAACTGTACATACTTGTTGCAGAATATCCAGAGGTTTGCATCATATTTATGGTCTCTTTATCATGAAATTGTGGTTTTCTGGCAAATCATTGGCAAATCACAAAAGACTAAAGTCAGAAAATAATTACATATTGTAGTTTCAGACTTCATATGCTTTAGGAAAATGCATGCTAATGCAAAACCTGTTATTGTATCACATTTCTAGGATCGTAAGGCCAATAGTTAACAATGGTCCCTATATGTAGGCCTTTGTCCCTAAAGTACTTATGGCTTTGCCCAGATATCTGGCTCTAAAAAGTCAGGAGGTATGGTGCCTAGTAGGACAGCAGGTACCTGAAGGTCAGTGTACTGCCAGGTTATAAAAGGCTGCCAACTTGCTGTGTCAGCACTGACAACATGTCCCTGGCCAACATCCATACCCCTGGAATGGCAGGTTGTCACAGAAGGAGCACAAGTATGCCTTGTGTATCTGTTCTGTTTGTCCTAACATTGCATTTACCTGCCAACTATTTGCAAAACAAGAAAGGGTCATGTCAGAACAGCAATGGCAGACAGTGGGGAAGCAGATGTCATACCCATAACAGAAAGCAAGCAAATACCAAACCAGTCTCCCAACTATCTATGTTTGGCAAAGCAGTATTAACACCCTGTCCCCATGTGTGGACTTTTGTCTGACGGTCATATATGGGCCTGTCCAGATGTCAATCTATTATTGGTTTGACAGCTAGGCCAATATGTAGCCTCATAATAACCTATAGCAACACAAACTGTCTGAGGACCACAGCAAATGTGGTGGTGCAATGATGGACAACCTGCTAAATAGGTAAACTCAGTGGTGTGAAGTCCATAACCTTGTGTGTGATGTTACAGCATTTACCCCACTCACATCAGAATTACAAATACATAGCAGCTACTGTGGGCAAAGCCTATGACTGGACTACAGAAGGAGAAAGAGACACACATAAGGGGAAGGGGAACCACTGACAAGACAAATGGAGAATGTGAACACCAGAACAAATTGTGCAGTAACATAGGTACCATGCAGTGTATGGAGTCAGTAAACATCACCTCAAAATACACAACACAGTCCCATGTAAATGGAGGTCCACAACAAAACAAAAACCTAAATAAAGGACACATCAGAGGCAAAAACACATGAGAACTCCACAAACCTACACACCGCAGACCATGCAGACTCCACACACCAGGGTTTTGCAAATACTAAGGCCGTACCCCAAACCCCAAACACCTACCCTTCACAGATAGGCTAACAGCATTGTCCCTCTACCCCTTCCATACAGACTCTGCTGAGGTAACCCCTGTCTGGCATACAAAGCAATCCAGACCCTGCCTTGATGGGGCTGTTGCACATCTTGAAGTCAAGGCCTACTTCATCAACCTGTAGGCACAGCATCAACCTGGTCTTTGATATCAGTATGGCATGTGGGTGTGACAGATACATGTCTCACACACTTGCCCATCTGTGGAATACACTCCCTGCCCACATCAAGCCAGGTGCCTCATTACCCCTAATGATGTGCTCCCTGTATAAGTGCATGGGAAAAACACAGTTGTGTGATTCCACCTGTGTCCCTGCTGGACAGGGGCTCTTTATGCTGACATGTCTTAACATGGGCTACACTCTCATATGTGTGGGTTATAAGGACTTCACGGCCAGTACCCTACTAACATCATGTCAACCTATCAACTTATTCACAACTGTCTGTCAGTGGTTCACCACATTACTCTGTACTGCTCTGCCACTGACATACCTGGAAGTTACAGTGCTATGTGGAATATACCACACATATAATGGACATTTCTGCACAGTAGAAGTCACTCTGTACCCCCACCCATACCTCTCAACCTCTGACAGAAAGACATCTGGACAAGGTCATAAATAAAAGTGGGACAAAGGCCCATTGATAGGCATGTATTGTAAGTATTGGCTCTTACAGAGAAAGTTGGTAGAATAAAGGGGTTTTGTATTAGCAAGAATTGCCTGAAGGTTATGAAGTCTGAAACACTAATGTCTGTCATTATTTTGTAACATCAGTCTTTAATTGTTTGCAACTAACTTGCCATAAAAACACAAGTTTATTCAGACTGGAGGAAACTTCTAGACAAACATCTGGCCAATCTGTCAAAAATTGTACAGTTGAGAGGTCTGGCCACACCAGGATATGACTTTTCAGGTAAAAATACCACACAAGCAAGAGGTCCCCAGCGAGTATATCACCAATTTGCTGGACTGTTTACACAGCTTCATCAGACAATCGGCTGTAGCCACACTTCTCAACTGGCTGTTTTGGGCAAGAATGTCTATAGTTGGACTCATAATATTGGTCTATGCATCATATATCTTGTATTTCTCTGGTAAAGCACTGTGATGATCTGAGGATGTCTGTCACAAGGTAATGACACAATACAGTCCAATGTCAGACATCAGATATGTCAGAAAATGTCTGCTAGAACAAACCCTGTACCTCTATCAATTTTCTGTTTACTTTTTAGAGGTATGGCTGTAGCACACAAAACCCCGGACTGTAGTACAACTATCTCTGGAATGGAGTCCCTCTCTTACTATAGAAGGTCATACTGGGCATGCTCCTACACTTAGAGAATCACAGCCCATGTCAGAACCCACATCAGACTATATAACTGTATTCTGCATATATGTCTTTGCATACAGAGAGCTATATACACCTTAACTATCTCTACACACACTCATCATACAGGATTACCCACAGCTAGCTGTAGGTGGCCCATATGTGATATATCTGCATCTGTTGTGTGTGATACACAGACATATATATGGGCAACATTTAACAATATGCCAAGCGCACACACACATAGATGTGGGGGAGAGAGAGACAGGCAGTGATAAAGAGAGAGAGAGACACAGGGAGACACACACAGAGAATGAGTCATACACAGGAATTCCCTGAATTGCATAGAGTGATTTCCTGCTGTGGACAGTGACTTACCGGTAGTAACCAGTTGCATATGTCAGCATGAAGGTGAGCCCATTGTGTAATAGTACTGAGGTGGGGGTTGTAATATCACATAACCTGTTTGTGTGTGTGTGCGTGTGTGTGTGTGTGTGTGTGTGTGTGTGTGTGTGTGTGTGTGTGTGTGTGTGTGTGTGTGTGTGCATGTGTGCATGTGTGCATGTGTGCATGTGTGCGTGTGTGCATGTGTGTGTGTGTGTGTGTAGGTATATCAGTTTTAGGCCTTTCCCACCCAGTACCCTTCCCATCACCCTACTTTACAAGATCTGCTGATGTCATTCACCTTAGTAGTACCTTGGGAGAGGCTTTAGTCTTGTAAGCTGTATGGCATGTGCAATAACTGTGTAACATTATAATATAAATAGCTAGAAAGGAAGGGGTTTTACTCTCAGTTCTGGCAAATATGTGTGTGTAAGTGTGTGTATGTGTAGGAAAAAAGTGTTTTGTGGACCTTCCCATTCACAACATGTCCCACTGCCCTTCTTTACAAGGGTTTTTGATATCATTCATCTTAGAAGTACTATTGGACAACACTCAGCCCTATAAGCTTTACGCCACATGCAATAACCACATAACAGTATAGTACAAATAACTAGATAGGTAGAGATTCTAATCTCAGTCCTGGCAAATGTAAGTGTGTAAGTATTTGTAAGTGTGTATATTTGTAGGATACAGTATTTTGAGGCCTTTCTCTCCCAGTACACTTCCCATTGCCATACTTTACAAGGGCTGATGATGCTACACACCTTAGAAGTAACTTGGGACACTCTCCAACCCTATAAATTATGTGGCACATGTGATAACTGCATAACACTGTAGTACCAACAACTAGATATGTAGGGGTTCTAAACTCAATACTGTCAACTGTGTGTGTGTGTGTGTGTGTGTGTGTGTGTGTGTGTGTGTGTGTGTGTGTGTGTGTGTATGTGTGTGTGTGTGTGTGTGTGTGTGTGAACAGTATTCTCTGTGTGTGTGTTTGGCTGAGGCCATATCCTCTGGGGTTGTGGATTTTACCATTTTGATGTGTGTTCCACCCAGTACACTTCCCATTGCCCTATTTACAAGGGCTAATGTTGTCATCCACCATAGCGTTTCTTGTACACACTACTCAGTCCTATAAATTCTGTGGCATGTGAAATACCTCTGTACTATTACAATACAATTAATTAGGTAGGCAGGGGTTCTAATCCCAATACTGGCAACTATAGCAATGTGTGCATTTATGTGAGAAGCATATCCTCTGTGTGTGATGGTTATACCATTTTATGGCCTGTTGACTCCTTCACCAAGGCATTACTTTACAGAGCAGTTAATGGCATCTGCCGTACATGCACCATGTTAAACTGTATAGGCCATACCTGCCATATGTATATGGAATATCCAGATGTTTGCAACCAATATGCTGTCTGTGTCCCCTAACAATGGACATTTATGAGACACATTTCCTAGTATGTCACAGTTACTCTAGTGACAGACATGACAGCAACATACCTTGTACTTGCTGACACATAATACTGATAAACAGTCTGTTACTCTATCACTGTATCACATCATCTTGCAGCAGTCTACCTGTGTTATGGCCACCAACATACCTCCCAACCACTCACAGACAGACAGCAGGTGAATGCCATATGCGAAGCTGGGGCAAACAGAAAACACTGGGCACACCTGTTACATATTGCTGTGACATACATGGGAAATGAATAGCAGAAGAGGTCATGCAATCAAATGCACCCTCCAAAGGGTATATGTTGCTACATGTCAATAGGTGTCATTAATCTGCAATGTCAGGCTGTCATGATTTTACCAGATGGCCAAAAAAAATGCATGTTCATGACTGATGTAAAGAAATCATTTGTCAGAAATCAGGACAATCTGCACACACATATGCAGAGGTCAGAGGTATGGCTGCCATCTGTACCCATACCTCCCAAGCTATTGGTGCAAGGAATGTTTACAAAACCATATATAATGGGGTGAGAAAGGCCACATAATAGGGACACCTGCCAAATATTGCTCCTACAAACAGTATGATAGAAAACGGTGATAGCATAATAGGGTTTCCATTAGCATAGATGGTCTGAATGATATGAAGTGTGCAACTCATAATGTCTGTCATTATGTTATGACTTCAGCCGGCAATGGTTTGGCAACAATCTGCCAGACAGACACAGGTGTATGAGAAAATGGACTACTGATATGTGGCATGCATCAGGACAGTCTGTGTAAACTGTACAGTTGAGAGGTATGTCTGAACCACCCTGCAAGTTGCAGCCCATATTTGGCATGGTGTAACCTGTGATGACAACTGAAACAGATAAAAGAGGTCCCAGAACTGTAGGACAATAAACATGTCATACAGATATGTACTGATTGCATAGAGAAGTGATTGCACATCTGAAGCACTTTAATGTCATGAGAAATACTGTAAGCGTAGGTAATGTCACACAAATACGGTGTCATACTAGCATACCAGAGGACATCCTGTGTCTTGCACTTGCAGTGGGCATGCTATGTGCTGCTAACTGTCACATTAGTACAACTTGTGTCCCACACTCTATAACTGATAATATCACACACACATTCCATGTTGCCTATGTTTGTGCAATATGTAGACATGAGAAGGCCCTGTGACTACTGCATGCCCAAGAGAGGTGAATCTGTTGGGGTTACAATCATGGCTAGGCTTGTGAGGGGACCTAGTGCCAGTACTTCAGTAACCTCCTCTGTATGTATGAGCCTGTGGTACTGTAGAACACTGAGGTGACATGCATGAAGGCTAGGAAGCTGTGTTGAGAGGTATGTATGCAAGTCCTACTGTCTGCCAAATGTGTCCCTCACACACTGTTGCATGCATACACACCTGGTAAACATGTACATATACAGCTGTAGCTTGACTATGAATTGGTCAATATATTTCCACTCTGCCATACTCCTCATTGGTAATGTCTGCAGGGCCGCACTTGGAACACAAACAGAATGCAGTATGTCAGACTACATTCAGTCAGCAGTACTAACACCAATACTGCATCATGGGTAAAAATGTGCATACACTTTAATGTACACCCATAACAAATGCAAGCAGACAGCACTTTACACAGCATTACATAGCTACACTGTACTATATTCACCCTGTGCATCAGACCCATATTAGCATGTCCCTTCATCTATGGTATAGATAATAGAGATGTGTCACAGGTATCATCATATGCACAGGGTGTGGTGTGGGTTTGCCTGAGGCCTAGGCTGGGACATACGGTTGACATCATGTGTGTGTGTGTTTGGAGGGGTGTTCTATAAATGGGCTGTGCAGAGGTGCTGTGTGTGTCTAGTGGTGACCTGCTTGTGATAGACATGTGTGTGTGCCTGTGTGCGTGTGTGCGTGTGTGCGTGTGTGCGTGTGTGTGTGTGTGTGTGTGTGTGTGTGTGTGTGTGTGTGTTTGCATGAACACTATCATCCCATGTGGCTGCCCTGCACAGGGGAATGTTGGACAACCGTGGACTGTACATGGCAGGGTGTACAGTTCACTATCTCTAGCCAAGGACATGGGAACTAGTCCTGCCAGGGGTCTCACTGGCACCACCAGACCCAAGGCCAGATGCAGTACTACGTCCCAATGGTGACTGCTGTCTGTTGAATTTGTGTCCCTGACAAGACCAGCAAGGACCATGTGCCCATGGCCTGCTCCATTGTGGTGTGGACAGCACCTCCCCTTCTGTAGTACTGGTGGCACTGCCACTGTGGGAGTGTGAATGTGCATGGCCCTGTGGACCCTCAGCTGATCTTGGTGCTGACATACATCCTAAGGCTGATGCCAATCTACCACCACATGTTCCTGCACAGACATGCCACGGTCATGAATTGCCAATGTCTCACCCCACCATCTATCCATGACCTCACTATTGTAATGTGTGGCCTCAGGAAGGACATGTAGGTCATCAAGCATGGCAGGAAGAGTTGCAACCAAGACACTGAGTATCTGTCTGGTGTTGCAGTTAATACATGCCTGTGCCTCCATGATGGTCTGAAACATGCATCTGGTGACAACTGCTATGGCACTTGTGACAAGGTCTTGATGGTCAGTAGTCCTCCTTTGAGCACCCCTGACCATCTGCCTGTGTGGGACCTTGCCTGCTCTCTGACTATGGCTAGTGTCTACACTCACACTTGCCATAGTCACCACACTAGCCTGTTCCATGTCACCACCCACCAACTGTCCATTATCTGTGGCTGCTGGGGACTGGGTATGTGTGGGCATTGTGACTGTGTATGGGGACATTGTGATTGACAGTGGGATGTCAACCGATGGCACAGATTCAGCCCCTGACAACACCATATGTGCCTCACTATAACCACCATCATCGTCAAAGTTTGCAAAGACACTGACATCAGGTTTTGAACGGGAGGGACCCCAAACCCCATGTCCACCTGTGAGGTGAAGAGAACATATATAAATTAATACCTGCACTATAAGGTTTACTGGTACACACACACACACACACACACACACACACACACACACACACACACACACACACACACACACACACAAATGCACACACACACACACACACACACACACACACACACACACACACACACACACACACACACACAAATGCACACACAGACACACACACACACACACACACACACACACTTACACACACACACACATACAGGTGAGGTGGCACAAAGGCATTACACAGACCTCACAGTATCTGAATGGTGACACGCACAACACACAGTCAGACCACAACATACACAGTACACACTCTGGACAGGCCCTCAACATCATGCAGTGCAGCCATTTCTACATAATATTACTACTAATATAGACCTCTAGGATAAGAGAATAGTATTAGTAGGTGATGGGCTTTCACCTAGCACACACTGCACCCATGTACACATTACTGCTGCTCACCTGTATAGCACAGTGGCAACTCTTACAGAACATACCTCTCAACTTTACAGATATTTGCAGAATATCTAGAGTTTTGGCTCACATTTTTAGTCTGTTCCTCATAAATTCTGTGTTTGTCTGACAAATTACTGGGATGATCTGAGGATTGAAGTCACTAAATATTGACATACATTTGAGCTTCAGATGTCAAATCCTGCAATAAGTGTACGTTAAAACAAATCCTGTTACTCTAGAAACTTTATAAGCTTATAAGGATAATTTTTAAAATAGGTCCCTATTTTTGGGCCTTTGCCCCCCATTTTGTCAGGCTTGGTCCAGATTTCTTGCACTGACAAGTTTTGAGGTATGCTACAGAAATGTTACACCTCCTGCAAATAGGCCCCTGTGATGACCACTGTGATGCAATGCAGGGAACCCCACCACAAGTGAACATGCACATATCGCAATATGGCTAAGAGTAATAGTTGTGTGCATGGTAAAATGCATGCCCTCAACATGCCAAGGGTGCAACAACAAGACATGTTCTTACTCACAGGCTCCAGGCTGCTGTTCTACATCCAGACCAGAGGGACCTATGTAGTTGTGGGAGAGAGGTATTGTCAGCAAACTCACATGTAGCATTGGTGCACCCCTTCTGCAGACAAGCTCCCTTCTCTCTTCCTTCAGAAAGCTGCCAAAGAAATTGCATACCCTATATCCTTACTTATAAACAGAACTATCCAAGAGTGAACCATCCCTGACATCTGGAAAGTCTCCTTTATTATCCCACTACATAAAGGTGGTAACTCCCTTGACCTTTCCAACTTTAGACCAATCGCCCTTCTCTCACCCCTAGCAAAAATCATGGAAAAATGCATTCATCAGCAACTTGTGCACTATCTCTCTCTTCACAACATAATAGCAAACTGTCAGCATGGTTTTAGACCTCACCACAGTACCACCACTGCCCTTCTTTCCTTTGTAGATACTATCAACAAAAATTGAAACAACAATACTCTCTTCCGCTCTTTTCATTGATCTCTAAAGCTTTGATATGGTCAACCACTCTCTTAATCAACATTCTTGAATCTCTCTCCTGTGATAAATTTGCCATTAATTGGTTTAAATCTTATCTTAACAACAGACAACAAGCAGTAATATGGGAAAACCATATCTCATCACTCTTGCCCATTTCCATCGGAGTTCCCCAGGGCTCCATTCTTGGTCCACTTCTGTTCTCTCTCTTTATTAACGATCTACAGACTGCAATCCCACAAGCAACCTGCATACAATATGCAGATGATTCAACCCTTATCTGCTCAGCACCATCCTCTACAGAACTGATCTCACTGACCCAAAATACCTTTAATACTGTAGAAACATGGTTTTCTAGACGTTTTCTCCTTCTAAATGCCAAAAAAACAAAACTCCTCCTCTTCTCCCCGACCACTCGGTCCCCTTTAAACTTTACCATTTACTCAAATAATGGTACTCTCATCTCACCTGATCTCACTACAAAACTTTTAGGAATAACCATTGACAATACTCTCTCCTTCGATCAGCACATTAACAACAACATCAAGTTAGTTAACAGAAAAATAGGATCCCTTTATCGCATCAAACCTTTTCTAACCCCAGCAACCAGAATCAAAATTGCTCAATCTCATCTTTTATCAACTCTCCTGTATGCTTCCCCTATTTATACAAACCTTAAGAAAAGTAACCTAAACAAACTTTCAACTTGCTATAACAACATAGCTCGCTTCGCCACTAGTAACCCATTCAGGACCCACCATTGTATAAACCTAAAACAACTAGGCTGGCTCGAATTTCAAAACTACCTGATAATTCCTCAACTCACTATTTCCCACAACATATTACACCTACCCGACAACACCCCAATACTCTCTCAACTTCTAACCCCTTACAACAATCTCAACTCACTTCGCTCCTCTTGTAAACTCATGGCAAAATCTATAAAGGCAAACAACACAGCAGGTGATTCTTTATTCACTAATACAATAGGTAGAAGTTGGAATCTCTTACCTAGTGACATAACTCTGACTACATCCCTGCCACTTTTCAAACAGAAAATTAAACAGTACTTCCAAAATCATTGGCTGTGTTCCTGCAATACACCTGACTAACCATTTTCTCTTACTCTGTTTCCCCTCCACTCTTTTCTTCTCTATCCACCTCAGTTTTGATACTTTTACTGTTTTGAGATTTAAGTATGTACTTTTTGTACAATTGTGGATATTTAATGAACTGCTTATTGTAAACTTGTTTCTCTTTTAAATTATCTTTTGTTCTTTTTTTGCTTTTGTAATATCTGATTTTAGCTATTATCTTAGAGTAGTAAATTTTTTTATGTAATGTACTTAGTTTATAGTGGAGCTTTTCTCCTCGGGCCTCTGCTGAAAATGGACATGTATCCAGCCAGACTAGCCCGGTCAACAAATGTAAAATAAAATAAATAAAGATGAATGCTGCATTTCCACACATGTGCAGTACAAGCTCTGATACTACACAGTTTGCTGTCATTCATCATAGAAGTGCACTTTTGTGCATTACAAAATCCCACCTACAAATCCATTTTGACCTAACATATGCATCTATATACTCTGCGGATGCCAGAATTGCTGCTTACAGTAGTCAATTCATGTCCACTGGGACCTTACCTGGATGCTCCTCGCCTGTTGTCTGGGTGTCACCCACCTCGGCGATGTGGGTGAGTTGAGGTTGATGGTGTGCCGTGGCTGGCCCAAGGTTGACTAGGAGCTCCTCAGTAGGTGTCTGTGGGGCCTGCATAGCAGTAACCCCCATCTGTTGCTGAATGGTGCCTGGCCACTGCAGCAGCCCTTTGCCGGGCATGGTGTATTAGGTCAGTTACCCTGTGTCTGACCTGCTCGTAGGTATGGTCATGCTGACCCATGTTGTTCACCCTGGTGACAAGGTCATCCCACAGGGCAGTCTGCTCCTGCAACTGCTGTTGGCTATGGACAAACTTGACCCCGAGGTGCTGTATAATGGTTTCAATGATTTCCATAGTCTCAGCCTCACTGTAGGGTGGGTGTCTACCATGCTGCATTCCACCTGAAAACATCAACAGAGAAACACATCACAGGATCTCATACATTGGTCAACATTATTTACAGAACCTGCACATCAACATTGACTAGCATTAGCCACGACTTATGACCACATCATGTCCCTGTCATCTATCAGCACAGTATGAGCTTGCATTGCAATCCTGGTCCTGAAGTGTCATGTTCCCCAATGAGGACCAGTAATTTGCATAATCCTCCAGTCATCATTCACATTTGTGTAGAATGATGACAGTGGCCATCTTTCATGCAGATGAGATGTTGCTGGTGCTCAGGCTTTGTTTGACCACAACGTGTAATGGAGCTTAGAGCACGTACCTGAGTTCATGTAGGATGCAGACAGGGATGTTATCAGGTCCCATGGAGACTTAATTTTGTTGCCATTGAGTAGGCATTATGGACCTGCTCCCTGATGATTTGGGGAGGAGGGTGGGTGCTATATATATCCAACTATACTGATGAGGGGACAGGGGGGTGACATTTTCACTTAACCTGTTTGCAGCGGGTTGGCTATAGCTATGGCATATGTGTATTTAGTGTGTCTGACCACCAGTATAGGGTGGGTTGGTTTGTTGCCTCCAAGATTGAAGACATATGTGAAGAAGGCCTTGTGAATGGCCTTGGTGGATGTGTCCAATTTGTACTCATAGTTAGCCTTATAGTGATTCACCTGTGACCTTATATACTTGTTCAGAGAAAGATGGAATTGCTTCCAATTTGGTGCCTGCTCCTACTTGGCTCTGCACAGCCACTATATCAACCTATTATGCAGTTTGTGTATTGCTGATGTCCACAAAAGGGGATTACTCTACCTTTGTGTAGGCGGGTTTTACGAGTCAGGTATTGCTGAGTCCATACAGCTATGTAGGTGCTCATATAGATGTTTGTTGTAGGCATGGACCCAGAGTCATTACACAGTTGGACACTTCTCCAATTTCAATCTGGTAATCGTGCTTATTCTATTATTCATTTCTGTGTCATGGCAATGCAACAACCTGTAGCTTTAGACATTTATGTCTGTTTGATGCACTGAAACTATAAAACATGTACATTGTATTTACCTGATGTTTTCCAACTGATGTCTGTTGTTTTGAGGCTTCCAGCTACACCTACTAATACATACATGTGCACAGGTAATACTTGATATAAATATCTGTTCTATGTCAGTATGGCACACTGTGTTTACACTCTTGCTGTTCAGTCATATCTCTCAACCTGTTAGAGCAGGACATCGGGACAGCAGCACACATAAATGGGGGACAATGGCACACAAATAGTGAAACTATATTAATATTGCTGCAACACATCTAAGTCAGTTGATAGTGCAATAGGCTTTGTATTCTCAGTAATACCCTGGAGGATATGACATCCAGCATTCATATGTATGCTATTATGTTCTGATGTCAGTCTTCCCAGATTTGCCAATGATTTTCCAGACATAACACACCTCTATGAGAAAGTGACTACAAATGTAAGGCACACATGTGGTCAGTGTACAGAACACTTGACAGTTGAAGGATATGAGCTCAGTATATCACATGCAGATCAACACACAATCCTGTGGCAGTTGTTTACTATGCACATACCCTCTATAGGACTCTTAGATTTGTAAGACAAGCATATGTATCACAGTGGCATTAACAAGTGACATATGGATATTTACAACATCCCAGTAGCTGGTCTGGCAGTGCCATAGTCAGTATTGTGCAACAGGCAATCCAGTAGTAGTCATATGTGAGTTTACCTTCCCTGTGTTGACTCAGGGACCAGAGCTGTCATCTATGTCACTGCAGACAGAGCCAGATGTGATGGCTATAGGTGCTGAACAACAATATATCAGTACAGCAAGTCTTTTTGAGACGTATTGTTTAACTTCCTATTTCCCATTATTGCATACCCCCTTCTGAATTCCATTACATGCTTATTTGTTTGACATACATGTTTTTTTCCAGTATTTTTGATGTTTCTCACTTTCTCTGTGTCTTACCATGTACAGGAAAAGACCTCTTTTGCATAGGGCACAGCTTGCCTTTTGTAGGTAATGCTCATGAGCAGGTGCTGGCCTGTGCAACAATTGGTGTCCCCCCACTTGCTAATTGCATGCAGAACAGCTGTGTTGCTATTCCAATATCAAATGGCATGGCAAAACACTCCTATAATTGAGTATTTCAGCAAACTTCATAACTGTGAATACGGAAAGGTTGACTTCATGGTTATTGTTTTCCAGAATGTGGCATGGGATGTACTGTGTGCATGGTGTATGGTTTAATATGTGGATTTGGCTGGAATTTCAGGTAAGTGACTATTTTGTAAGGGTTTTGGGTAAGTGTTTGAGTGTATATGAGTGTGTTTGGAAGTTGTAGGTGTGGGTTAGGGTAGGTAGGCAAAAGTATGGCTGTTTAAGTGTTAAAAGTGGTGGTATTTGTATATATGTGATGTGTGTGTAGGAGGGCACTGTAGGGTGTCTAGTGGTGATATGGTAATGGTGGTAGGAGTATGTATGTGTAAATAAACATATATATGTATATAACAGTACTAATTCCACATGTATTTCCCTAATGTTGGATGACCATCCTGCATGATATATTTACTGGAGCATTTCAAATACGTATAGCTCATGTGGAGTAGTGATAGCTGCTGTGACTGGAGTGCACAGGGTCCTGAATTTAAGGCTTGCCAGGGTTGTGTATTTTTCCCTTATGTTAAATGACTGTAGTGCATGATATGTTTGTAAAAGCATCACAAATTCCCATGGCTCAGATGGTGTAGAGGTGCGTTGCTGTAATTGTAGTGCAAATAGTGATGACTTTTTTCATTAATGTTAAATGACCATAATGCATATGTTTGTAAAAGCATTACAAATCTCTGCAGCTCAGATGGTGTAGTGATACATTGCTGTGATTATAGTGCAGAGTGTCCTGGATTCAAGACTTGGCAGGGCTGATTATTTTGTTGCTGGGCAGAACAAGGGCTGATGAAGAGAGTGAGTAAAGCACTTTTAAGCAGTTGTAAGTGGGTTTGTGCAGTTTTGCATGAATCTAAGTGATGCTAACAGATGGTTAAGTTATCTTAGCTTTGCTTAGAGATGCTTACTCCCACTTACACTCGCACTAATTTTATATAAAGAAAAGAAAAAAAGGTGATAAGAAAGTGATGAAATGGGGGTAAGCAGGGGTTAAAATATTAGGAAAAGCAGCTAGGGATGTGTAGGATGGTTGTAGAAAAGAACCATAGCACTGCGTTTCTTCTGCAGCAACAGTTGGGGCTGATGTGGAAAATTTGGAATTTACAGCCACATACCCCACAGGAGAGGTGCTGGCAACATACATGTGTACAGTAATTTGGTCGTATATTGCTTTATGTCACTGTACATGGTGGCAAAATGTAGAGCTATGTATGGGGCAATGATTTTTTTGCAGGACAGATCCCTTTTTTTAAGGTGAAAGTGGGATGTTGGAGAAGAGCTGTAGGTACCTTTGGGGAGGTAGGGTGGGTAGGATAAGTTGTATTTGCAAACAGACAGGACACTCAAGACAACAGACAAGGGTGGATCTATGACACATGATGGGGGTAAACATCTCGGACAGGAAGGGTGGTTGAGAATCAGAAGCCCATAAGCCCCCAAATGGATACAGTGGAACTGAGGTCTCCACCCATGGTCGTCACCACTGCACCTTCACAGCCGCAAAGGTGGCTGTGCTGGAGGCTGGACAACAGGGGCAGCCTGCCCCTCCAGGTATGGCAGGTGGCCCTCTATCTGGCACAACCATTCATCCAACTCAGAGCAGATGACGCTGCACACCATACCCCAGAGCATGTTGCGGGTGATGGGCTCCTCTCTGCACTTGCGCCCGGGAGAGCAGACTTTCCCCAACCTCTGAGGTGGTTCAACCCAAAGATGGTGCAGGACTAGTGAAGAGGATGTTCCAGTTTGGGTCCCAGATATGCTGGGACCCAGTGCCATGGCCAGATGAGGTGGGACAGGCAGATCTGCCGGGATCTGCCTTCTCAAATGTGCTTATGGTGTTGTTTTTTTTTCCAAGTTATGCTGGTTAGTCATGAACAAAACATTTCAAAATGAGTTATAACAGCATGTGTGGGTGTTCCAGTTCACCCAAACCAACAGAGATGAAACAGTTGCATAGCAAACAGAACATATGCATAAATGGAACAACAGTAAGCATTTTAACAACATGCAAGTTATATTGATAGCAACAGGCCACCAGTAATGGCATTTGTTCAAGGTATATTAATATGCAATCAATTAAATATATGAACAATAATATGACACATGTCCCAACAATAGGTTTTGAGTACAACATACGCAAAGTATATGAATAATTATTATTGATGCATATGAGGGGTGTGGGGAAGAAAACAGTCCATTAACAACTGTATAGCTTCTATTTTTTACAACAGTACTGCTCAATACTCTACAGGTCTGCCCTCACTTTACATCTACCTATGGCCCATAGCTTCTGTATTACATGCATACCTGTTAGATTGTCAACCTGTAATGGTAAAAGGTAGACTGGGAGAACTATGGCAACATTAATGGTGGGGGCTTTTACATATCAGGGTAAATAACTGACAGAGAAGGGGTACCCTGCACTAATGTGTGAGTCTGCTACTGGCATACTTCACCAGGATTCCTATCTGTGTCCAAGGTGATTGGTAGCAGTGACCACTAGCTGTGACAGCGTGACACTTGAGAAACATCTATCAGGAAGAGTGCATGGTGTATGTACCTATCCTGCTGTCATTTGCAGGCATGGGGTTGGACAGTGGGACAGCTGTACACAGTGTATTGGCATACACCTCCTGCAGCTACTACAAACATTTCTTTACCTGTATGACCTGTGAAGAAAATATCTTTTACCACTATTTGACTGTTTCTACAAATATTCAAGAATTCTTGGGTGTATATATGCACACATCTCAGTACCATTTCCTGGATTTGAACCATGTCTGGGTGTGCTAAAATGAGCATCAAGGCTATTTCTCATCACACTGAGCTACTGGGTAACTGTTGTCTCTTGTTTGACTGATTTCTGCCTAATACTGTGTGGGTTAGACAGTCTAAACTTGTAATCTTGAGATTCTTGCATGACAGTGTAGTGTGTATTAATCCTTTGAAATAATAATATATGGAAAGCAAAGGTTTAAACAAGGCAATGCAGCAGGAGACACACTATAATACATCAAACATTATTATTAAGGGATCGGATTGTAGATCATAACATATGTCATATTGCATTTATATGTTGCTTTATAGCTCCACAATCTTCTGTTTTGCATAATAGCTGGTTCTCTGAACAACCACAGTTAATTCATACTGTCAAAGTCATGTTTGCTGTGAAAAACCTGTACACATTATATTTCTACAACAACATACCAGAATAAACACAACAGTTGGTGGTTTAGGTTTTTATTTTACTTATATGACACAGTGCTCTACTACTGCATATGCTGTAGATCAATATTAGTCTGGCAAACTTTTCTTTAATCATTAGCACCAGACACACTACACCTACTGGCAGTAAACAGTTTACTTCTTCTTATTTATTTCATGATATACTGCAAGAAAGATCTGTACTCACCAACCTGTTGGTGAAGCCTTATCAGTCTCCGCGTGGACCTCGGCATTGCTAGCTCTCTCCACTGCAACTGTAGAGTGAAGAACTAAACATTATGCATACCTGTCTATCACATACTCAGGCTAGGATTTGGTACAGCTATGGATGGGATACTTACTAACTATGGAGCAGTCCATGCCCAAGCATCTTGAATCTACTGGACCAAGAGCTCCCCCTTCCTCCACTTTAGGTCAGCATAGACATGCCGTACCTGCGCACCAGTTTGGTTTATTAGTGTGGCACTGGTGTGGTTGCATGCCAGATGTCCCAGGCCTCCACTTTGTACTGAGATCCCTGGTACTGGCCTGGCAACAGTCTGTCATCATGGTTTTCTACAAGGAACCCAACTATGACCCTGGACTCCTGAATGCTTCAGCACTGCACCCGAAAGCACGCTCCCTCTCCAATGCCAGACATGGTTCTTGCAGAGATCATACTACAACAGATTAAGGCTGTATTCCCACCTGTGTGGTTTAAATAAGGCCATATTCTGACCCTTTGCTGTCATTGAACCATTCTGAAAATGGTAAGCTCAGCTAAGCGGTGCACAAATCCACTAAGATGAGTTGAACAATGCTTAAAGGGGTAAATTCTTAGCATTGCTTAACAATGCACAAATCCACTTAGCTGAGCTAACTGCTGCTTAGAATTTATGTCTAAGCACTGCTTAAACTGGCTAAGCATAGCTGAGCACTGCTTAGCACTGCTCAGTTTTCTTTTAAAAATATATCAGGATTGTAGATTAATTCATCATTACTGACAAATTATTAAATGTATATGATTTATGTTACATGATGTCCCCTTTATATGCTTTCATTACATTACCCTGGGGTGTGACTATACTGTATGGGACACCTGTCTATACATGGGTGATTTCACATGTTATATGCACTCACACTTCCACTTTAGACCAGCTACACTACCGTGGGTAACAAATATCAATTACTACATAATTTAACATAAAAAATATATTTAACAATGCTTTCCCATATAATAATAAAGGGCCTGCCTTGGTACTCAAACTGTTAATTATTGTATGCAAAACCAGGAATCTAACCACTATGATATCTCGTCTTTAAGGACTTTACCTGTACAGTTTTATTTAGCTCCTATGAGATGTTTAATCAATGTTGAGCAGAGGGCCATAACTTGCAAACCCACTCAGCTATGCTTAAACTTAACTTAGAATGGAAAAAAAATAATAAAAGCACTTTAATTACATGTATCAATACTACTTGTAAGTCATATTTGGTAATGCACTAACTATCATTCTATCAACTGTCTAAGTCTGTATGGGACATATCAGGATTTAAGTCAGTACATAATGGCACATTTGAGTTTCAGGCTTCTAAACCTTCCCTATATGTTGTAATGTTAATACAAACCCTGCTGGTCTATCAACTTTCTAAATTTGTAAGGGCAATATTTATGATCTGTCCCTATTTTTCCCCCCATCATTTTAGGGTTTGGCCAGTTTTTTTTTGCTCTCAAAGGTTGAGACATGTTGAAGGTGCTGTACGGCACTTTTACATTGCAGGGGGGTGTGTAACAGTGCAGTACAGTGTCTGTGGACAAAGACAGCAGTTAGAAGATGCTGTATAGCACTTTGACACCAGTCACACCCACCCTGCATTACTTACTATCTAAATATCTAGCTACTTTCAGTGTCAGCGAACACTGACAGCAATTAGAAAGTGCTGTATGGCACTTTCACAATGCAGGGGGTGTGTGACAGTACCACACACCCTGTATTGCATACTATCTAAATAGCTGCTTTCAGTGGCCGTGGACACTGACAGTAGTTAGAATGTGTCGTACTGCACTTTCACAATGCAGGTGATGTGTGACAGTAGCTGTTGCACACACCCTGTATTGCTTACTATCTAAATAGCTGCTTTCGTTGTCTGCAGACACTGAAACCACTTAGAAGGTGCTGTATGGCACTTTCAGAGTGCAGGGGGCATGTTGGATGTGGGAGCACTACTAAAACATGACCGCTGCACTCGGTAGTGTTTGTGTCCACTTAGCCTTTATCAGTAGCACACCTTCATGAATATAGGTTCATAGGTGTGTACTTGGCTATTGGCCCTGGAGCCTTTACAATCCTAGCCCTAAGGATTACCCTGCATTATGCCACCCAACCTTAGTTCCTAGTGCCTCTGTCAAGTAGAGCCACTGGAGTGATCCCCAGGGTGAATTTTCTATTTCCCATCCACTCATCAAGATATCTCTTGAAGAGGACCAGTGAGGTGCTCTACCTGACATGTATGGAAAGTATATTCCATAGCATGGGCAATCTCTGGGTTATGAACCTGCCCCTTCAGCATGTTCTGTTGATTATGGTAATGAGGTTGAGGTCTCTGGAGTATGTGGTGTGGAGGGATTGGAATTTCTTTAGATGTAGCATTTATAACAGAGCTGGGTCAGATATGGCTTTGTAAGTCAAGCAGAGATTGCCTCTAAGTAGGCGATATGAGACAGAGAATAGTTGGAGTTTTTTTTGAGTCTGTCCATATAGGACAAGGGTTTACGGCCTGGGATCCTATTTTAAGGTATGTTTGCTGCCTCTCCAGTTGTTTGCAGGTGTCTAATGAGGTACATGCCAAATTGGGCATTGTACTTGATGATTGGCTGTTGAGGGAAGAGTAGAGAGAGACAATGACTGGATTCTATCCACACTCATCACTCCCTATAAAAACCTGGAATCCTTAAGGTCTTCTCAGAGACTTCTAGTACATACCACTAAACCAAACAATAAGGCTGGAGACTCCTTTTTTCTAATATTGTTGGAAAAGCCTGGAATCTCCTCCCCAATGAACTCTCAACACTTCCCTCACTATCCTGCTTCAAAAACAAATTGAAAGTGTTCCTCAGAACACACTGGTTATGCCCCTGTACAAAGCCTGACTAGTTTATGTGTCTCTTAATACTTTGCTCTTCCTACCCCTTCTACTCATTAACTGCAAATCCTTCCTTATAAACCATTATACTATTTACCTCTAGAATATCATGATTGTACTAGCATGCTACGTTATGCCTGTATTCTGCACTGCTAAATTTACTGTGATAACCTGTAAATGTATTGTAAATAGGATTTATTTTGTTTGTTTTATGTTTCCTTATTTGTTATTGTGTTCATTTCATTGTTCTGTCTTGGAGCTTATCTCCCCAGGCCTCTACTGAAAATGGACATGTATCCAGTTAGACTAGCCTGGTCAACAAATGTAAAATAAAAATAAAAATAAATTAATAAATAAATAAATACATGACGTCTTTCTTCCGTGATGCAAAACCCTTAGTAATGAGATGTGCCACATAGAAGGACTTTCTGACCACAGTGGCAACGTGTTGGTCAAAAGAGAGGTTGCTGTCAACCTGTGTTCCCAAATCTTTTATAACCCCTTCTGTATTCAGTGGACTACCATCTATGTGGTAATTCAAGGGAACTGGGTTTTTCCCAAAGGGGTTGAAGGCACATTTTTGGCATTGAGCTTAAGGCCATGGTTCTGACACCAGTCGGTCTCATTGAGGACTTTCTGTAGGATGTCAGCATCACTTGGGGAGTTAATAATAGCTCCCAACTCACAATCATCTGCGAACTTTGTCAGCTAGAGTCCTTTCATGTTGGCCTGGACTTCAGAAAAGTAGATACCAAACAGGAGAGGACCCAGGAGTGAACCCTGTGGAACTCCACTCATGACTGATCGGCAGTCTGACTTGGAGTCAGCTATGTTCACACTGTGTGTTCTATCTGTGAGCCAACTTGCAACCCACCTAGTGATATAGGGGTAGATGTCTAGCTTAGTAAGTTTATCTATGATTTCTGAGTGGGGAATGGTATCAAAGGCACTGGCCAGATCAAGGTCGGCTGTATGAACCACCTTACCTTCATCCACAGCTCTGGTGACTGACTCAAAGAAGTAAACCAAGTTGAGCAGGCATGATCTACCCTTCACGAAACCAAACTGTGTAGGATACAGAGTTTTGAGATTCCCTATATCCTTGTTTATTAGGTCCATGATGATGCGTTCCATTGCTTTTCATATCAGACTTGTCAGGCTAATGGGGCGATAGTTCCCAGGGTCTGTAGTCACTCATCCTTTGTGGAGAGTGATGACTGTAGCAGTGCACCATTCGGTATGGACAAAGCCTAAGGTGAGGCTGTGATTGAACAGGGCACACAGGCGAGGAGCCAGTTCACTCTGTAGTCCATGTAGACTACAGCCAGGGATACTGTCAAGTCTCATAGAAGCTGTATTCTTAGCCTTTGGCAGTGCTGTTTTAACCTGTGCAGCAGTAATACTGAGTGCCTGGCAATCTACTGGTATTGTGATCAGTCCTTTGTGGGGGGGAGAGAGGGGTAAAGTTAGCACTGAATCTGTTTGCCAGTATATTTGCAATATCTGTTGGCTCAGTATAGAAGATACCATTGTGCAGTAGCTCAGAGCAAATCTGGGTATTGCCATGGAGATTCTTTGCATAATTATAGAAGGCCTTGTGGTTCTCTTTACTATCTGCTGCAATTCTGTTCTCATAGCTAGCTTTAGAGGATTTGATGAGGGATGTCAACCTTTTGCTGAAGCTGATATGGGAGTTTTTCCAGTCTTGGCACTTCACCTTATTCAGCATCAGTATCCACCTTCTGTTGTAGAGTTTGCTTATGGCAAGGGACCATCAGATTGGCTTCCTTTTTTTGAGGAGAGCATCTTAGTTCTATTGGGTATGGCGAGATCCAAGCATTTGTGTACATGTTTGTACAGTGCAATGGTGTATGATATGGCGGTCATTCAACTATTCTTCATTTGCATGAGTGCCATGAAGTTAGCCACCTCTGTTTTTAGGAGCCCAAATTTACCTTTGGAGAAGTTTTTCATGGTGAATATCTTTGTTGGGGGAGTGAGAGGCATGTGGATTTCCAAGGTGATTAGCTTGTGATCGGATCTAACCAGTGAAGAGTTGACTATTGGTGTAGAGCAATGGTCGCCCATGTTAGTAATGACCAGGTCAATGATGTTGCTACCTCTAGTAGAGGTAAAATCGAGTTGGTCCAGGGCATTGGAATTAATGAATTCCAGAAAGTGTTGGGCAAGTGTATGGGTACATGAGTAGTTTTCCCAGTTAATGGATGGTTAGTTGAAGTCACCCAGTATGAGAGTGTTAGGTTGGACCCTAATTTTCTCCAGGGTGCTTAGGAATGTGGAAGGTGAATTCTGGGACATGGCTGGGGACCTATAACAGCCTATGACCTGAATAGCTGTCTTACCCAATGTTAGCTGCACCTGAAATATCTCAGATGCGTTATGTTGGGCTACCAGTCTGGAGGTGTGAGCTTCGGTCCAGGTTCTAGGGCCAAGAGGTGTGGAATGAGTTGTAGCCTGGTAGTGTAGGGGTGCTTTCTGCTGCCTTGAACCAGGTCTCTGTTACAGCTCAAATGTCAATGTTCTCCATTTTAAGGAGTACTTTGAGCAAGTGCATTTTGAGATTTAGACTTCTAGTGTTAAGCAGGATGACCCTCAAATTGCATTTGCTTGTAGCTTTTACAGTTGTAATTTGGTGTTTAGAACACTGCCTAAAAAGGCACTATAGGGGTGGCAAGAGCCTTTACCAGTATCTGGAACCCCAGGGGTGACAGATGCAGGCCATCTTTGGCAAAGCATTGAGGTCTGTCAATCATGTCATCCCAGGCAGACAGATACTGTATCCCCTTAGAATGACACCAGAAACTTAGCCAGTTGTTGAAATCAGTCATTTTCTGCTTATACTGTGATGTCATTCTGGGTGATGGTAGAATGCTGCTCAGGGCTAAGGTCATACCCGCCTTGGCTACATAATCTGAGAGCTCATCCATGTCTCTTTTGTATTCTTATGTCTTATGCAAGGTGTGCTACTGTTAGGGCTATGCGGAAGTGGACACCATTCACTCTGTGCAAGAATAACACTATTCCTGAATGGAGTTTATTGAATCCTGGGGTTTGTGTCTGGCAATAGTGCTGCTGCTATGAAACTGTAGAGAGCAGCAATAACACAGAAACAAGAAGCATTAAGTTTGCCTATGACAAACCTACTTGGCAAGATTGTGTGGACAGCCACAATGACAACCAGGGGTGAAAATACTGTAGTAACAGCAGTAATAATGCATTAAAGAAAAGTGTACTATGTACATAACGACAATTATTTGCAGAATAAAATAATGGAGGGAGAGTAATCGGCAAGGAAAAATACAAGGAAATGTACACTGGGCGTGGACATTGTGCTGATGAAAATGGTCACAGATATGAATGATAGAATGAGTAAAGAGGAAGAGGGCATAATAACTATGGCAATGCCCCCAAGATAGGATATGTCAATGTATTTGCACTTCCAAGACAAGTGAGTAGAATAACATTAAACATATATGTAGATAACACAGTACGTACTGCTGTTTACACCTCCTGTTCAAGTATATTAATATCATCACCCATGCATGATAGCATATATGTGATCGTCACACAATTCTGTATGTCAATGGAGGTGAACTGTTGTGATGTAAACATCATTGACATGTTCACTGGAGAAAACATTTAGTAACTGTGGAATATCCAATAGGGGCACATTTGCATAATCTGAAAAATGCTGTTGTTGTTGTTGTGTCTTTTGGCTTTTCCCGGTTAGGGGTCGCCACAGCGGAACTCCAGTCCACTAATAATTGGCAGTTGATTTTTATGTGCTGAGTTGCCAGCCCTAATGCACAACCTTCAATGAAGGTACGCCCATTCACGCATGTCTTCACGCAGAAGACGCTCTATGACTGACATATCACCATAGCTCTCAATCAATCAGGGACACACAGCAACAGACTCCTGGACAAATGTAGACAGAAGAGGCACAATCATAGACACTTTTAAAATATTATGACCATTGATCTGTGATATTGACAGAATGTGTAAGTGTAACTTATTATACATGCACAACTGTAATGGTTGTCTGTATTCTATAAGGGGGAATTCACCACACTTTCCCCAAAAATGCCTACTTTTTGGAGGGGTTAAGATGGACAATGTTAAACATGGAATTGAATTCAGGGGTAATCTTCACCAGCTGAGATGCTTGAATGACACATAAGCCAGAATCCCTACCTCCAAGAATCAAACCCATGCCATCTATGCTGTCACTGAGGTGTGTATTTACTCGGTGCAACACAAAAAGATTTATCGCACACTCATCTAGTAGAACACTTTGAGGCTAGGTTCGCACTGTCAAATCCTAATGGACATGCATCCCAAAGAACACTTGTGTATGGCTGACTAGATATGTGGGAGCACACTGTACCAAATCTGATAGACTTTACTAAAACATCCCTGGCTGACATATGTATCAGCCATGTGGATAACAACACATACAAGCAGCACACTACTTGAGTGGATTTCTTACACACTGATGGGTATTGCATGCATCTGCCACATGTAATAGCAATGGATATTGTCTGAGCATACGCAATTGATGTGTGAATTGAGAAGTGATCCATTATAATGAATGGTAGAGCAATATGTGAGACTGACAGCAATGCATCAACTATGTCCATGTGGAAAGAAAGTACAGCAGTGCAAAGCCATGTGTCAATGATCGAGGAAGCTGTCACTGTAATATTGTGCACATATCAAACAATACATGGAACACATAAATGCATGTCACTCCTTAGCACATATGCCACCCATATGATCACTATCCCCTGACATTGCCAGTGAAAATGTTATTCTGCCATGAAACCCTGACATACATATCTGTTCATAGAAACCATCAAGTGATAATACTGATGTGATGTGGTGGTATGTCTATGATGCAGTACAGTCACACAATAGCTGCACCTATTCTACAACTGGACTTCATGTCATTACATCAACTGTACATCATATTCCTATATGTTTATCAGTAGAAATGTGTGGGTTAGGGCCCTGACACCATATAAGGACACATTACAACTGAGGTAGATACAGTTCATGCACAACAGTTTATCAGAGAAATGCTGATAGTTACTTAATGTTGAAGGGTAGCACCTGTGTTTGTTTGTGTTTTTTGGCTTTTCCTGGTTAGGGGTCACCACAGTGGAACTCCGGTCTGCTAATGATTGGCAGTAGATTTTTACATGCCGAGTTGCCAGCCCTGATGCACAACCTTCAGTGAAGGTACACCCATTCATGCATGTCTCCACATAGAAGACGCTCTAGCTGAGAATCGAACAGGACAACGTCTTTACTGTGAGGCAACAATGCTACCGCAGCACCTCCGCCGCAGTAATCCTTGTAAATAGCAACACAATATTGCATACAATGAATTTGCCAAGGTTGAAAGTGAATTTCAACATGTCATATGTTTGTGTATATAACAGCATTGCAACATGTGGATGAACCCAGGCATACGTACCCATGTAATCAGTATGTTATTTTATTTCTATAGGTCAGATACATTTGAGATGCTAGGTATACACATGCACACCTGTGCCATACTGCAGCTGTCACTGTGATGCTTGAGTGAGGACTGTGTAGAATGCTGATATTCTCCACTATAAGAATATGTGCCTTAGTAGGGCAACAATATACATAGCATCATCCCATGTCAACAGTCTTCAGAAGGCATATTACTACAGCTTTTACAGAAGGAACATGTAAGCAAATGATGACAATGGCCATCAATGCAGTTGTTCAAATCACAAATTGTAATATAGTGTTGTAGGGCTACAGTATATCCACATCTCAACACAGCACATGTAGATGACAACCACATTAACACGTACAATGGTAAGGGGGTCATAGGAAATTACTAGGCATATGACCAAGGACACATAAAATCCTAGCCATCATTATCCCACTTAAACCCAAGTCACTACATCTATGAGATAGAATGTAGTAGGGATATGTGCATATATGTGTATTTGTTTGATTTAATACAGACTGCTTCTGTCCATATGTAACAAGTGCACCACCCCATGACACAATTAGCAATCATACATCCAGTGGTTTGGATATGGTTATGAAGGGACTCTGCCTCATGATGTGTTTATGCATCTTTAAGATAATCATATCCCCTGTGTCCTGCAGAATAGAAGTTCTATGTTCAGAAGGAAAAGGGGGATGTTGGATTCAGGGGGCTATGTAAAAGTATTTTCTGAGTTAGAATCAAATGAAAAGAGATTCAAAATATTATAATACATCACCAACTGGACACCAGTTGACTGAGGGCAGTTTCAAACACTACATCTATGCAGATGTAGAAGCTATATTCCATACACCATAAACTAGCACAACCACAGCTATCAAAATTTAAGTGTGTCAAAGTGCACTTTATAGGGGATAGCATCATCAGTGTAAGATGAGAAGAAGATGCTTGGGAGGAGTGTCTGACATAACTGTGGATCCGCATCCTGGTGTACAATTGTCTCCAGAATGATAGCTGAGTGAACACACACACACAAGTTCACTGGAGTGAAACTAAATCCCCTACCTATCTAGTTTTACAAGCAATAAAACACAGCATTTAACTCTAACACCACCGCAGAAGTCTGCCTTTAACACTGTCAGACAGTACTTTATAGAGAATGACATCATTAGTTTAAGCAGAGAAGACCATATAGGAAGGAATGTCTGACATAGATGTAGACTCACATCCCGATGTAAAATTGTTTGCAAACTGGTAGTTGAATGAAGAGATGAACACAAGTTAACTGTGAGATTAGAACCCCTAACTATCTAGTTGCACAACCTGCAGAACACATTACTTAATAATAGCACCACCACAGAAGTCTGATGAAGCAACAGTTTGAGGTCGCGAAAGCGCTTACCATTTTTATTTTATTTTACTTTATTAAAGAGTTATCTGGTTGTGGAAGCTGAGTTCTATTTGTATATATCAGTTTTTCTTTTTATTGTACTCAGCCTTATCCTTGAAGACGTTTTTGTTCTTTATTTTATCTAGTTGCACAATCTACAGAACACATTACTTAATAATAGCATCACAACATAAGTCTGTTATTAACAGTGTGAGAGTGCACTTTATAGAGGAAAACATTGTCAGTGTACACAGAGAAAAACATGCTGGAGAGAATAAAAATATAAACACAATGCACCAAGGAAACACACAATAACATTTAATGAAAACAAAAAGTAAAAGACAGAGGTGAGTGCTTTTGCAACAATAGTTGCTTCATCAGACAAAGATCAAGTGAATAGCACTGCTTAAATTGGTAAGAAAGCAATTATCTCATCAATTAATGATGTCATACACCAAACGTTATTTCAAAAGACAGTTATAACATGAGCATAGTAATGGTATGAATAAGATATAAAATGCTGAATAAATACTGCATAAAATACATTTGCATATGCATAAAATGTAATATAATAAAGGTAACAATACAAATAAAAATGAACAATAAAAATTGTCAATGTTTAAGGCGTCTAGCTTTCAAGAATGGAATCAAAGAGGTGGTACCATTGAGGCCTGGGTATCTTTCTGCATTAAGTTTCAGTATCCATTTCTGTTCATGGCTCTCTGTAACATTTTCTATATCTCCACCTCTCAGTTTTCTATATATGTGTTGCAAGACAAAGAATGTGAAGGAATGAGAAGAGTCTGTGCACATAACATGATTAGCAAGTGCATTTGTTTGCTTATTATTCCTAATGTCACAGATATGTTCTAAAATTCTGTCTTTGAAATGCATTTCCACCCATCATGGCACTTTTCCATGTAGATCATGTAGTGCATGCCCATATATCTACAGTAAAAACATATATATTCATCCAACAAGACATTTTAAACTACATTCCAACACTTATTCAGATTGCAAGACTACTGACGTCATTTACTTTTGTTTTTGCCAGCAATGTCCTGTCTTCTACGTTTGCAAAACTAATAGGCTGAGGGACACCATGATTGGAGATCAGTAGGGTACATCTGAAGCACGTCATAAAGAGTGGGAACAGTGGGAATCTAGTCCTCTCTCTCAGAACTGCCATCATTGTCCCTTTCCTCAGTTCCCTGTGGGACTGACGTGGGGGTGTCTTGTCTATTTTAATGAGCAACATCTCCAAGTGGCTAATGCTGGCACCAAGGCCAGTCTCTATTAGATCATTGCAGCATCCCTGGCAGCTCATGATGGGTGGTATCATCACCACTTCCATCAGTACTCTCGGTAGGTGCTACTGTGCCCCAGTCAAGGCAATGCTACCTCATGTGTATGGTTCACGTAGGACAGGGGCTGTTGACGCAATACTGCCAGGTTGCATCCCAGAGGTGATGGTGCAGCAGCCTGTGGAGGATTGGCAGGCCATACTGCAGCAGTAGACCCCCCTCCCTGTGCTGAAATGTATTTGATTTGTTGATAGAGAGGTATGACATCAGAACACTGTGATTTCAGGTAACTCATAAAAAAAAAGAAAGACAAGTGGTGGGGTGAGACAAAAAATAAAATAGATGATTAGAACCATGAAATGTCACACTTATGCTTTATTACAATAAATATCCTGTATTTATTATAGTAGTTATAGAGCTTTCACAATCCCAAAAATGATTGTGAATTGTTAAAAGTAATCCTTGGAATGTGCACATATCCCATATATGCATTTAAAGATACTACAGATTAACTTAACATCATGGAATTAAAGCCAATATTGGTGGCCAATACTTGTTGAATGTGAATCTATAGATTATTTGTGACAACTGAACCCACATAATCTGAGTGCACTAATACACTTGCCTAATAAAATTACTAAGAGCTATAGAAGAAAGCATGCATGCTTGTTTTTACAGTTCAGCTATGCATGATGAATTTGATACTGATCTACGGAATCACAATATATTTACTACAACCGGGGCCAGTTGTGATACAGACATACCTCTTGCTTCTTTGAGTCACTCCAATCTCTCACATGTGCCTCCCTGTTCACTGTGATTTCCTCTGCAGCTGTAAAATAAATAATGAGAGAAAAAGAGATGGGAAATCATTATGCATACCAGTCTTGGCTATCTACACCAATGCATATCATTTCAGGTTGCTTAATCTGTACAGTTACTCATCTCTGTTGTATTAGAGTTTGAAATTCATCCAGACACTGGTAGAGATGTACCTGGTTGCACCTCTTAAGGTCACTGTAGTGGTGCCTATATTGCTTGTCAGTGCATGGTATGCCAATTGTACTAGAGTTGGGCTTGGCTAGGCTGTTGCAAGCCTCAGCCTTCTGCTGAGACCCAGAATAGTCCCCCTGAAGCAGCCTAAGGTTGTAGTGCTTCAGGAAGAGTGCAGCAAAGTTTTTTGACTCCACCACCATGCCCTGAATTTGGCAGAATTCTTCTTATCTCCTCGCATGTCTGCAAAGGTCCTCCAACAACAATTGCAGTGGTTTCTCACCAAATTGTGATATCACTTTTTACAACCATTGCACATGGATGCACAGCCATGCCGACCATATTTGCATGATGGTAAGCATAGAGAAGTGTTACCAAAGAGGAAATGAGTTTATGAAACAGCAATGATGATCTGAGTTTTGATATTGATTTATGGTATGTATTATGCAATACCTAGTTACTCTTTGTCTAATAGTCAACACTGAAATGCTAAATTAATTGACTTTTATTTATTTATTTTTTATTTTATTTTACATTTGTTAATGGGGGGTGTCAGACTGAGCTGAAAAGGCCGTTTTTCAGCAGAGGCCCTGGGAAAAAATTAAAGATACTTTTAGATATTTAGACATGATCAGTATACACACAAATTACAATAGACTTTAAGCCATGGCTTTGGAAAAATCAGTGGGATGATTTGACATACATTTTGTGGGATCTTATACACAGTGTTAAAAGTAATTTGTACAATGTGAGATTCAACCCTCCTTAAAAGGAAATGCATACATTTCCACATAGGCGAGTATTCCTCATTGGCACAGAAGAAGTTTTCACCAACCATGGTTATTTGAGATATACAGTTAAAAGAGTGACTGGTGCTGTACTTTAATTAAGTCTGTATGTGTGTGACATTATAAGGTCCTGACTTATGCATTTTTAGGTATGATGCAGGAGTAATGTCTAATAATATACTGGAAATGGATAGACTTGCATGACATTTTGTTTTACAGTTATACTTGGAGGGGTATAGATGATTGTCAGTAAATGACTGGGTCTATCAGAAAAATGGAACAGCATTTTTATTACATAATCATCATTGCCATGGTAAACCACTTACAAACATAATACATATGATACCTACAAAAGTATGTGCATGCAGGCAGTAATGATATCATTTTGTCAATCAACCTGCTATAATTAGTTATATTTAGTTTATTATAGTTTTGTGAAAATTTACAGTCGGGCATCCTTACTAAAAAAACAAAATGGGCTGGATTTGTACCCTAGCTGACCTGTGTTTTGGCCATGGGCTTATTGCACTTAACTCCTGGTGTAACAGAGAAAGCTAGGCTGCAGGAACATTTTCCACACTCAGTACTGTCCAGAGTGTTGATGGCCACGCATTTCCAGTGCGCCTGTTTGTGCAAAGGAAGGTGAAACAAATTACATTTTTCACTTTTTTCCTTAAGTAGTGAACTCTGTTTGCACATTGTAGGCAATGCGCAAATGTTAAAGGCAATACCTAATGTATATTACATGTGTAAATACTCATTATGACCCTTCCTAAGTAATAATAACTTTTTTGGGACTCCAGCCCCACTTTACCTATGTTTTACCTCTCTTTTATAGTTCAGTACATTTATACCTTGTGCCACACAGAAAATCAGGAAACAGGTAGAATTTCTGCAGTCATTATCATCCATGTTACTGACTGCCTTGCAATGCTGTTAAATGTGTTTGCACACTATAAGACAACTAAAATATAATTTTAACTTTTTAAGCAGTTAACCATGTTCACACTATGCCGTGTGCTGCACAAATGGTAAAAAAATGAAAAGGGGAAACAAAGGTTAAACAACAACACTTACACAACACATTTGTAGGGGGTTATCTCACTTTGTACAGATGCAGCTTTGCAATACTAATCAAATCATGTGAATACATACAATACACATTTTATATCCATTATTAAACAGTTCATAGAGTTGGCCATTTTCAGTGGATAGTAAATTTGTAGATAACATATTTAGTGGAATGAGTGATCATACAATAATTATGACTATGTTTGCAAAACTGCACCTCTGCCTTCTATCTGTTTTCCGTAACTCCTTCCCTTATCTCTGCTTTACTATCACACATGCAATCTTTGGTGTATATTCTGACATTTTTCTTTCAAGGTGTGATACAAATACATGACAGTCAATAACAGTTTTCAATGAAGGCAAGAAACTGTGCTATTATGTCAAGGAAGTATATTTGCGGGTGTCTGGTTTTGTTTAAAAGCTCACTGCAGTTAGTTCCACACTTTGTAAGTATATTCCCACTGACCCACTTCACTGAATGTTGTCTGTGCATTACCGTGTTTTGCTTCAGAGTAAACATTCACAGTTGCAAGCCATTGGCACCTAACAATGGTGTAGACACTACACTGTGTTTAAATCTGCTACACAAAGTCAAAATTTTGGTATTTAGCAATTCTAATGAGGTCATACCTCATTTACATATTCAGAGTGCTCAGAGGGCTGAATCTACCCAGAAAGGTAACTGTATAGCTAATGAACTTGAAATGGAGGAGATTGTTTTTAATCATGCTTATTATTTCACTTGTAAGAGTATAGGGATACGTACACTATTTAGACTGCTTTTTCTATAGTGGGTATTTCAGTTGCATATTCCTGGTTATTTGGTAAACTGCATAAGTATATATTACAGATGTCAGTCATGTCAGATATTGATGGCATTGCTGGACCACTCTAGCACATTATACTTAGCTACATTTACAGTACCAGTTACACAGCTATCTGCCTTTCATTCATGTTCTATTACAGTTTCAACACTTACCTTAATAGCCCTGCAATTACAGCTATTATAATTCAAGCCTGACTCTGTCTGATGATAGCAGTGCATAGCCATTACATGGGTAAGTAAAGATTATGAGCATTGTCTGACATCAATTTTACCCTATGTATGTGCATAGGATGAAAAGTGTACCACTTAGGTGGTGAGTGTGTATGATATCCATTGTCTCTTGACCAGGGCAAAAGAGTATTGTGCAACACTACATCTGCCTATAACCACAGCAGCTGGGGGTTCCCCCTCTGACTCCTTATTTGCATGTGGATGTGGTGGTGACCTTGCCAGTGGTGATAGAATGCTTGCTGCTATGCTTGCTGTTCCTGCTGCAGCTGTTTTTGCAAAATGATATTGCATAGAATAGTACACACTGGGATAATTTTGGTTCAAGTACTGGGATCGTAAAGCAGAGCCCCCTGACGTATCTAGGCACCAAACCCATGACTTCGACAGCCCAAATGCATGCTCTGTGATATTTCTTGTTTGAGAATGTGCCTCATTATGGCATTCCTCCATGAGTTTGTGTGCATTTCTGATGAATGTCATCAGCCAAGGTTCAAATGTGCACCCTGCATCACCCAATAAATGGCTTTGTGAGACATCATACCTGGAAAACCTCTGGTAGAGCTGTGAGGTATGCCAGATATGGGAGTGATGGGAAATGTTGGGGTTGCCAGCATGCACATTCAGGATGATTTTCCTAGCATTACACATGACCTGGCAGTTAATGGAGTGGAAACCATTTCTGTTGTTGTAGACTCTTCCCTTTTCCCTGGGTGCTGCTTTGATCTCAGTTTGCATGCAGTCTATAGCACCCAAGACTTCAGAGAAGTATGCTATAGGGTAGAACTCCTGCATAGTTCTAGCTCTGTCCTCAGGGGTATGGGGTAATAGTCACTGGCATGGTATAGCATAACATTTAGGAACTGGAGTAGAATCCTGGTTGCTGATGCTTGTGATACCATAACATGTCCCCTGTGGGTCACTGAAAGGTTCCTATAGCTAATATTCTAAATGCTACACATACCTTGGTCTCCACAGTTATTGGTTCCCCTTGGTTTCCCCTTGCTCTCAGGTGAAGTCAACAGTGGTTGCAGAGTTCCTGGAGTGTGTCTCTATCCACTCTATAGTATGCTACTGTTTCCAACTCGTGAAGACCATGAAAAGTTAAACAGAGTCTAAATACCCTTCTCCTCCTTGCCCAAGGTCTATCATCATCATCAGCAGCAGCAGCAGCAGCAGCACAGAACTGAGCCTGTTGTACATACACATGCAGAAGAGCAGCAGCAGCCCCTAACATTCTGTCTTTGCTGTGTATTTCTGTGGCTGTATTACATTAGATTTTGGAGTACAAGGCAAAAGGCTACACTAAGTATTAGTGACTGCCTTGTAGCTTGTTAAATGGCTCCACCATCTTGGATTGGTTGCTTTGCATACAATTCAGCTGCTTATACAGAAATTAGAAGGCCACAATGTTTACCATGTTTGTGCGGCTTTACACATCATGTAGAGCCACTTACTGAATACAAATCAGCACGCTATCATGCGACCTGCATATGGTTTTACTGCACCATGTGAGGTTTACTGAATCCTGCCCAGTGAGTATTTGGTTTATTGTATGTGTGATTTGTTCATATTTTAATGTCACTGAAGTGAGTACAAGAGACTGTCTGGCATCTTTTTTTCACTTATTGCTTTCGGATGAAGTATGGCTGAGTCATATATTTGATGTCAGTTTGTTTAGATTTGTTGTTTTTATTGTATTTTCTCTTTGAGGTTTATGGGAAAATAGATTTGCTAAGATTTGTTTACTTTTGAAGATGTTGTAGTCAACACATACATATTCCTAATGTTGTAATTAACAAATTTTTTTTTATCTTTATACTTTGCACAGGATATGTGATTTTATTCCACTCCTTTTGAAAGAGTAAATTTAAAGGGCATTTAAATTTAGATAAAACATCTTTAGGCAAAAAAAAAAAATCCAAAACAAGACTATAAGGCAAGGCAGTATTCAGCACCCAAGAACTTCCCTGTTCTTATCCCGTAAACTGCATATAAACCAATCAGCAATGAAAAGCACTCTAAATAAAAGATAATATGGTGAAAAAACATCCAAAATATTAAGCGTATAAAATCTAATTACAGAAATAAAGCAGTCACTTGACAAATTATAAAAATGATCAAGCAAACAAGCAAACTAATTAATATATAAATAATAACAGTTTATCAAGCAAAAATAAAACTCTCAGACAGTACAAAGTTTCATATTTAAATAAACACTAACTATTCCTAATTACATTTAGGGAGACATTGTTCAGTGAACAAAAGTTGTGAATTTGATGCAAACAAGCTAGCATCAATCAACAACATCCCATGATAATAATCACAGTATTCACACTATTATTTAGATCTTTCATCTGCTTAATATCAAGAATTATTTAGAAGGGAAGGGTGCAACATTTATATAATTTAAACTGTTAACTTGTAAGTCACATGACCCATTAAAAACACTAACTTATTAGCCACTTAATCGACCATATCCTACCTGGCCACACTAAATAATTATATTTTCATAGCTTAGCCAATTTATCCTTTAAGGCACTATATTATATTCGGCATATGATTTAAACCAGTTGAGCAGTTTTCCCTGACTCTGAAGGACCAGCACAACTCCTCAGTCTCAGTTAGATTTTTTGCATCACCATAGCATAGTTCATTGAACCCCCAAAATTGTTTCACAAAATAATGTCCCATAGCTCAGAAATAAAATCAACCTTGATAGGGCTTTCAAAAACTGAAACATTGAAGATATTTTCTAAACAACTCTGCCCCTTCATATTTCAGAATATGTATATAAGAGCCTTTGATATCCATAGTGACTAAAGATATACCTTCTACTTCCTCTAACCTCTGAAATTCTACAAAATGTCAGGAGTCTATTAAATGTGAATGAATTATTTAGGCACTCCTGGGGATTCAGAAAGACTTTCAGTGCTAGTGATAAGTGCTGTGTTAAAAACTGCCTATTTACACAATGCAGATATTTAGTTTTGAGAGATATGGGACCTCATTACCAGCTAAGTATGCATGTTTCTATATTTGTTTTGATTTTAACATCTGTTGATTGGAAAAGTCCAACTAGAACAGAGCCTATTTTCAGTGGAGGCTCAGGGAGAATTTCTCCAGATGCATGTCTCTGGAATGTGGGAGGAAACCCACGCAAATGTAGAGAGGACACACAGACTCTAGACTGAAGGCTCCCCAGCTGAGAATCGAACTGGAGAACCTCTTGCTGTGAGCAAACAATGTCAACCACTCCACCACTGCATCACAAGTGCTACTCAGTACTTTCCTATGACAGTTAACACTGGTTACCCACGAATTTTAATTTTTACAGGCATACCTCTTATTCAAATACAGCAAATGCACGTGCACACAAACACACACATGCACATACATCGGTGCATACCCCGTGCACACAAACACACACATGCACATACACTGGTGCATACCCCTTACTTGTCCTTGAGCTGACAGAATAACTCCGATGTAGCCTTTTATGTTTTTTCTGCAGTCTTGAATCATGGTTGATTACAGCCAGTCAATAATGCCAGACATTAGATGGTCATACAGCTTACTGTACAGAAACTGCATCACAATGGTGGCACTGTTGCTCTATTAAAATTTTATGTGACTCAGAGTAGCATTTCAAAAATTCTCCTTGGTGCCATCTAGAATTCCCCAAAACAGAAACACACCCATACCTCTCAGATAATGCTGGTGTTGTCTGTGATAGGTGTGCCTTTCAAATGTCCAGATTTTCACAGAATGTCAGTTTTTTCACCTAATACTTGTGTTTTGTTCTGTTCTTCATACAGTGTATGGTTTTCTAGCAAACTACTGAAGATTGCAGTTTGTAAATAACAATACATTTGAGTTTCAGACTTTGTATCATTCGGTAAATATATGTTAATGAAAAACTGCTATTCTAGCAACTTTCTAAGTTTATAAGAGAAATAAGTAATATTTGTCCTTTAATGTGGGTGTTTATTTCTTGAGGTATAATGTTGAGAGGTATGCTTATAGGTGCTTTGTTCTTCTTCCTTGTAACTTACTAGCTGTCACTGTCGATCATTATATATGCAAAGTTACTCATGGTTATCAGTTACTTCAGTCACTTAATGCTGCTGTCACTTGTGCCAAGGGTGCAGAGTTCAAATCCTTTTACTTCAACTTTTGTTATTATTATTATTATTATTATTTTTATTCATTATTCGGTTTTAGGTGATATTTCTCATTATACCTGTTGTCTCAAGATAGCACAGAAAATTCATATCTTTGGTATGAGGGTGCAGGGTATACATTTTTTTATTGACTTTATGGCATACTATTTATATGCATCATGTCTAGTATCTCCTGTTCTGACCTGCATCTTCTTTCTTTCTTTTTTCATAAATGATTTTAAGAATTGCTATGAAGAGCATGTTTGGTGTCTTGTGGTCTCCATCCTTAACATTGCAGGATTTGCACATTAGTTTAGGAAAACAAAGAAGTGTGACAGCCCAGCTATATAGATTTTCCCACACTCACAAATGTGCATACACATACACACACACACACACACACACACACACACACACACACACACACACACACACACACACACACACACAGTACTACCTGCCAGCTAAACTCCCTGACACATACATCTGTTTTGAAGAGTAAACCCTAACTTTTTGCTGTGTTCATAAAGTGGGCATCTGAGAGCAGGTGTGTTAAATTACATAGACGAGTGATTTTTACAATCAATCGGCTGCATAATGTCTTACTGCAAGCAGTTCTGGTGCAGAACACATACCTAATTAGCTTATGCCTCTCTTCTAGGATGCCCCATTAGCACTTTGCATGGTTCCAGAGAAAGACTACCATGGTGCTGTATGTCTTATGGCTAAAGCACCATAGCACGGCAGATGCTGAACAGGAAATGTTTACCATGAAGTGTACACCTTGTGTATAACTCACAGTAACTTTCTGAAGTGGCCTGTATGTCACTTCGTAGTTTGTCTACTAGAATAACAAGAGATTCTGGTTTTGGACCCTACCCTCTAGCAAAATCTTTTGCTCTAACTGGAGGTTCAGTGAACTTGTGGATTTTTGGCATATAAAAAAAAAATTCTGCTTTTCTGCAAAAAAAATATGTAAATATCCAAAAGCACAGTAGTAGTCTGTAATAGTGCTGCAGTGGTACGGCGGTAGTGTTGTTACCTCACAGCAAGAGATTCTCCCATTCGATTCTCAGCTTGGCTTTGGAGTGCCTTCTGTGTGGAGTCAGCATGTCCTCCCCTTGGTTGGGTAGTGTTTGAAAGACATGCGTGCGTAAATGGGTGTGCCTTCATTGAAGGTTGGGCATTGAGCTGGCACCTTGGCATTTCGTAAAAATCTGCTGTCAATCATTAGCAGACCGGAGTTCCACTGTGGCAACCCCTTACCAGGAAAAAGCTGAAAGACAAACAGCAACAACAGTGGTAGTCTGTAAGAGATCAAATAAATAAGCATCTATAGATTAAAAAACCCTAATGATGTCCAATAATGTGATTTTTTTGTAAAAGCTCTCATTACTTATGAAACTTTTTGACAGGAGAATTACTAAGGATGCTGACAATATTTGGTTCATTAGGGAGGTTTGGGTATTACTTCATTTGAAAGGCATATTGTGTTCGTGCTTGGATTACTAAACTGACTGTACATTTATGCCATCTTTAGCTTCCACATAAAAAGCTTAAGTTCAGTTAATGTACTGTATGTATTTCTCCCACTGATTCAGTATAAAACTAAAACCTTTCTTAAGGATAGTTACTTCTATCTCCTTTAGTAAATTTGAACTGAAATTAAGTATCACAAAAAATAGAAGGTTTGGGTCAACTGTTTTTGAAATCACTGATAATCAAAGAGTGGCTTACCAGAATTAGTGATTATAGTGCAATCCATTGGAACATTAATAGTGCCCAAGTTCAAGTTGGAAGAAAGAGCAATTTTTAATATAATATCACCAATGGGACCATTGCATTTATTATTCTGCACCATTTCCAGGAGCACAAATGAAGTGCCTAAAGCAGCTTTAAGGTAAGACAAATCGTTAAAATGTTTTCTCATCTACCAGTTGTGAGTAACCCATTCGTGGTTATTCTTGTTTTGTTTTTAAAAAAAAGTTGGAGTCTTTAATAACATCAGTATACAAACTCCGCCTATCCTTATTGGCAATGTATTCTGACCGTCTAGGAGGGGTACAATGGATGAATCTACTTGCAGTTAAATTCAATTTTGCTAGAGAATGAGCATCAGTACAAGAAGAGATAAAATTACCTAACTTCTGGGTCGTTTTTGCTCCTTTTTTTTTTTTTTTTTTTTTGATCCAAGAAGTGGATAAGTGCTTCATTTTGATATTCTTTAATGTGTCTATTGAACACTCCAATCATTTCTTCAACTACAAAATCCAAATGAAAAAATACATCTTTGAAACAAGAATATTTTCTATGAAAAAAGATATAGTGGGAATTTAATAAAGCCTACATTTTTTTCCCATGCAAGCATCGAGCCTCACTACTAACATGGCTGTGAATATTTTTAGATACAGTAAGCACTGCTGAGTGGCGCGCATGAGTGCACCAACAGGGAAACTTCTCTGGCATGCAAATCACCTCACAAGCAGGCATATCTCATGCAAAAGAGCAAGGTAGAGTAATCCAGCAGGCAGATAGTCAGCACTGCAGACCCTGTGTCAGTGTCAGTAGTGTACACAGAAAAATTCCATGTACAGGACTGTAGGCAGACAAAGGGGACTGTAAAAATGTAGAGAGATAGACATAAATGGCATAGCACACACAGATATGAGGAAAACTATCCTGTGTTCCAATAGTTACAGTAAATATGTTAAAATAACATTTTTTTAATAATCTTGGCATGTTTGCACAGTGCATCACAGTGCGCAAACATTCCTTAAAAAAAACATAGAAAAATCAAATATTAATATCATGAGACAGAAATGTATTACAGGACCCTGTGAGCAGTATCTACAATGCTGCATTGGTGTTGTTGCTAACCTGGAAGGGCTTGTAAGTGTGCAGTATCCAGGTTGTGAGCATGGATCCCTGTGCAAATGACGTGGAGTTACGGAATAGCATAATGCGGTAATCATGTCTGCAGATGCCCTTTGTGTAGGCATTGAACCATGCTGGTGTCCACAGAAGAGGTAGCTGACATCAGGAGAGGGTGTGTCCAGTAACATCTGAGCTGATTTGAGCATACCTGCTCCTGTTTGCACTGTGCACTGCCATGCTGAGCGTGCAGGTTTGGGGGGGGGTGCACTGAATGTTAAGCATTTGTTTACCTATGGGGTGTGTGCTTGCATGGTGCGCCACAGTGCTCAGAGTATCTAAAAGGCCAATGATGTATTAATTAGTGTTAATCCTTGCTTAACTTAAACAAAGGCCATTAAATGATGTCAGTGATATACTAAGCAGGTGCAAAGCATCACAGGTAGCCACTCACGCAGGCAGCACTTACATTTGAATACTATAAAGTATGTATAAAGGCGTAATGAGGGAGTTGTACAGAGAGATAATAGCCTCCTTTTTTCTGGGTGTAATCCCTTTACTTATGAGATGAACCAAGTAAAAGGCTTTTCTGACCACTGCCGCCACATGTTGGCCGAATGTGAGATTGTTGTCATCCTGAGTACCCAAATCTGTCACCACAGGTTGTGTGCTTAGGGGGTTGTCATTGATGTGCTAATTAGTAGAGGCCATGTTTTTGCATTTAACTTAAGGCCATGACTTTGGCAATAGTTATTTGTAGCTGTGAGACCCTCTTGCAGTATATTACCATCAATTAGGGAGTGACATCACCCAACTTACATTCATCTACATACTTGGTCAGCCACAGGCTTTTTGTCTTTGGTTAGACCTCTGAGAAGTAGATGCCACAAAGTAGGGGTCCCAGAACAGATCCCTCAGGAACACCACTAGTGACAGGTTTGCTGTTGGAGGTGGTGGCATCTATTTTGACCTTGTGGGTCTTATCAGTGAGCCAGTCAGCCACTCACTTGATGAGTTAGGGATTTACTCCAAGTTGTGTTAGCTTGTTGATAATACTAGAGTGAGGGATTGTGTCAAAAGCCTTGGCCAAGTCAAGGTAAGCTATGTGCACTGACTTTCCCTCATTCAGGGCCTTGGTGACAGTCTCAAAGAAGTCAACCAGGTTCAATAGCCAAGATATGCCTCTGACAAATCATAATTGGGTGGGGTCAAGTGCTTGGAGATTGCCTATATCCTTGATTAAGAGATCCATAATAATACGCTCCATGGTTTTAAAGATCAGACCTGTCAAGCTAATGGGGAGATAGTTTCCTGGGTCAGTAGTGGCACCACCTTTGTGCAAGGGGATGACAATGGCAGTTCTTCAGTCTGCTGGAATGAAGCCTGTAATTAGGCTGTGATTACATAGGGTGCTCAATGGCGAAGCTAGTTCTTGCTGTAGATGGTGCAGAATATAGACTGGGATACTATTAGGTCCCATGAAAACTGTGTTCTTTGCCTTGGATAGGGCCATTAACACTTGATCTACTGAAATGTGAGGTGTGGGGCAAGTATTGGGGATGTTGAACGGGTCTGTGGGGGGATAGGGGGTGAAGTTTGCACTGACCTTATCAGCTAGCAGGTTGGCTAAGTCAACAGGATCAGTGTAAGTGGTACTATTAAGTACTAATTCAGAACAAAGCTGGGCTTTGCCATGGAGGTTCCTAATGTAACTGAAGAAGGACTTGTGGTTTCCCTTTGTTTCGGAGGCTAGTTTCAACTCATAATTGGCTTTGGAGGTTTTCCCTAGTGATCTAATTTGCTTATTGAGGCAGAGGAGGGAGTTTTTCCAATTTGAAATTTGTTCATAGGTAAGTACTAGGTTATCTGCCCAAGGGCATTTATAAGCCTAGCCAGAATGTGTTGGCTTTTGCCACCCCCTTAGATTAGTTCCCCTGTGCCCCTGTCCAGCAGAGCCATTAGTTCCCTGTGCCACTGTCCATTGTTCCTTTTTACCCTTGGACAATGGTTTCTTCATTTTGCTGTAAAGCCTGTTGATAGAGGATACCCACCAGACAGGTATGTGTTTTCCTGAGGAGCAGGTTTTAGTTTTGTTGGGTATGGCTGAGTCCATGCAGTTGTACAAGTGCATATATAATGCAATGGCATACTGTTCAACATAGATGCCTGCATCCTCTGAGGGGAGTGGTAGTGTGAAGCTACTGATACCCTCCCTTAGAAGGTTGTAGTCAGCTTTTGAGAAGTTTTTTAGTCCGATTACAGCTGGAGAGGGGTTGAGTGGAATAGAAATTTTGAATGAGACAGACCAATGATCTGATCTCAACAGGGAAGAACATACTATGGGAGTGGTGCAGTGGTCAGCCTTGTTAGGGAGAACCAAGTCCAGAATGTTATCTCCCCTTGTGGGGGATGAGACAAGCTGGTCTAGTGTGTTAGAACTGATGAAGTCAAGGAATCATTGGGTGAGTGCATTAGTGCAGGAATAGTTCACCCAGTCTATGGTGGGGTAGTTGAAGTCACCAAGGAGCAGTGAGTTAGGTGTACCCTGATGGAGTCAAGGAGGTCCAGGTAGGAGGAGTGGGTGTCCTGAGTCATGGAGGGGGTCTATAGCTGGCTATAACTTGGATGGGTGTCTTGCCAACTATCAGCTGCACCTGGAGTAATTCCAGTGCACCATTCTGGCAAACCAGTCTGGAGGTGTGCCTGTCATTAATGAAGATAGAGACTGCACCACCCTTAGTCTTTCCAACCTTTTTTGGGGTCAGAAAGTGTGGAATGAGGTATAGCCTGATAAGGCAGAGGTGCTCTCTGCAGCTGTGAACCAAGTTTCCATGATGGCACAGACATCGGCATCTTCTAGTTTGAGGAGAGCCGCCAGTGAGTGCATTTTCAAGTTAAGGCTCCTAGCATTAAGCAATATGACCTTCAATTTCTTTTATACAGATCTTTTATGTTGGAAGATTTGTCTTTGGGACATAGCCTAAAAAAAGGCACAATGGGGAGGCAAGAACCTTGGCCAAGATCTGAAACCTCAGTGGTGACAGGTGGAGGCCATCTCTGGCAATGCATCGAGGCCTGTCGACCATGTTATCCCAGGCAGACAGATATTGGATCCCCTTGGAAAGACATCAGAAACTAAGCCAATTGTTAAAGTCAATTATTTTTTGTTGGTATTGTGGTATCATTCTTGGTGAAGGTAGCATGCTGCTTAGGGTTAAGTTCATGCCTTCCTGGAACACATATTCTGTGAGCTCAATCATATCTCTCTTCATATAGTCCAGGAAGGTACATCACAAGTCATTCACACTAGCATGGACAATGACAGAGTCATAGTTGTACCTGTTGTGGAGAGACTTAAGTACTTGTGTGATGACAGACATCTGACCCTGACATTCTCCTTGTTGAACCTGGTGAGGGGGTCATCAGTGTGTCTCACTATTGAGTTGCCAATGACTAGTATGTTTTGTTTATGGTTATGCCTAATGGGCTTTGTCTGCGAGACACCGGTGTGTTGTCTACTGTGCATGATGTGATTGGTGTTGTGTGTGGGTTGTCTGCGAGTGTGTTTTGGGAGTATCTGTTGTTTAGGTAAGTTTTTATTGAGGACCCTTGCATAGGTGGATGTGTGTTGTGCTTGGCTGTGTGATGTGGATTATGTGGTGTTTGTGCTGGCAATCTCTTCTTTGTCAGGAGTACTGACAGTGGCATGAGAGGGCATGGATTCTAGCTTAATGATGTAGATCCATTTCTCGCAAGTAGAATTATGTGCTAGGAAAAGAGGACTGTCCATGAACATAAGGCAGTAATTACACTTTCTCGGTATGCCCATGTCGACCAGGCTGGCAGGAAAAACTGATGGGAATTGTCCAGACATAGTGTTCTGAATAATTTGCAGAATTATGGAGAGCAGGATTTGATAAGGGTTTGTCCACAAGAGTGTAGATCAGAAAAGCCCTAGATGTAAGTTACCAGGCCTGAAGCACAAGTGTTAAAACCAAAACTGGAATGTTTAGAAAAGGAGACAAATTTAATCAGGCTATGAACAAGTGTAAGAAATGCAGAATAAGAGCACACAGTACAGCAAAATAAGGCAATAAAGTAGGTAGAATACAGTTACAGTAAGAGCAGCTGAATAAAGTATATATATATATATATATATATATATATATATATATATTTTAGTTTAATAGAAAGGGAGGAAACAGAGCAAGATTAAGAGACTACGGGGGGGGCTGTCCATCCCAAATGATCTCTATGTACACAGCTGGTATAGCTGATGAGATGGGACTGGTAGGAGTGTCTGAAACAATGAAGCGAGGGAGTATCTCACTGTACTCAGCTGAGACAGCAAATGAGATGGGTCCAGGAGGAGTATCCAACCCAAATTTACAGCAGGGGCAGGCAATTCCAAAGCCACCAAGTTTAAAACTACAACAACACTAGGGAGGGAAGGTGGGAAACAAACTGCAGAGAGAGAAGGACAACAATATTCAATAAATATTCAATGAAACAAATAAATAAAATGCAGTACAGTATACTTCAAAAAATCAGGTTGTTTGTCCAGATGATTGCAGATCACTCACAGCCAGCCAAGCAACTCTGACACTGAGCACAAATAAATACACAGAAATTGACTATACCAGCACTATATGATAAGGGAGAAGCCTCCAGGCTAACAGTTAAACACAAAACTCCAAAGAAGTAAAACCACCTCCACTGAAACCAGATGGCTTACACTTCTAGTGCTGATTTAGCCCTGTCAGACTAACTGCAGTGAGAGAAGGACCACAATATTCAATTAATATTCAATAAAACAAATAAATAGCTGATGACAGGCAACCCACACAACCTGTACCTATCCATGTATTGGCTGTGTACCACTTGCATCACACAGAGTCATACCTGAACTACAGTTCTGTCAACTGCTGCATTCTCAAGGTAACACAGTAATTGTAAGGATTACTATAATAAAGTATTGTATGCATGGATCTACTGCTGTTATGCAAGGAAATATAGTGGGCTATTTGGTCAGAGTTAACATCCACATGGGACAATTGATACCAAGTCCAATAGCATGTGTTCCTTAATTTTCACTAGGTCTCGTGGTTGGAATATTCACAACATCAGCAAGGGAGATGTTAAACAGTGGGCACACATGATATTTGGACTACTGTCTACCCAAGCTGATCATGTGCTGCTGTTCCCCCACCAACAACACAGCAGTGTACCCATAAAAATGCTTTAACAGAAAATCAGCAATAGTATATCAGTGGACCAGGCAGTCTCAGGGCTGTAACATAGATATCACTCACATATTGTATATCTCTCTTCAGGCAGGATAACAATACACATATGTATGCTGTTGACTGCATGATGAATGACTCCTCTCTGTCTAGTGACCTCTGTGGCTCAGTGGACTAGGGAAGCTAACATGGGTGATGGTGTTGATGGTTCAAATCTGGAATTACTTACATTGTTTGCATGTGAGATAGTAGTATGTTGGTGCTTTCACAGAATGTCATACCTCCCAACCTCTTAGTGCAAGAAATCTGGACAAAGCCAGAAAGATTGGGGGGGGGGGGGCAGAGTTTAAATATTGGTTACATAAACATAGACAGTGGCTGGAATTAAAGGTGTTGCAGTAGTACATATTTTCTGATGGATATCAAGTCTGACACACAATTGTTTGTCTGTAGTTCGTAGAATGCATTCATGTCAACATTCAATAAAGCACCAAAGGACCACAAATGTGTGAAGAACAGACCAAACATACAAGGAAAAACTCTGGGCATTCTGTGAAAATCAGGACATTTGAGAGGTATGCAGGCTGTCAGTCTGTTGGTGGTTTAACATTACCAACCTCAGTCACATATTTAGTACAGCATACAGCTGGGGGATGATGTGGACATTTTGAGTGAAGTGCAGAAACAGGGGTGGATGTTGATATCTGTAACATACAAAATCCTGGACTGGAATACAGGTAGGTGTGGCCTGGAGTCACATTATAAGTATTGACAGTCCCACTGGGCATGCCCGTACACTTAGTAAAATGAGTGCAGTTATGTTGTTTCTTCATTGAAATGACCTGTTATCTATAAATGTCTATACATACAGACATATATGTATAGATATCCATTTGTCAGTATCTCTGTCTCTCTCATATACATAGTGCATGTAGTGCCAAATAGATATGTACAGATATATATATATATATATATATATATATATATATATATATATATATATATATATTAAAACAATACAGAAATTCCCGCCTATACCTACATAACACATATACACATTATGCACACACACACACACACACACACACACACACACACACACACACACACACACACACACACACACACACACACACGCACAAGCACACATGCGCACACACAGAGCTACATTTATATATACATCCCTGTTATATACAGAAATATGTGTGTAGATGTCTGCATTGTCCAACATACCATAAAAATAGTGAGCAGACTGCACTATCATATAGCCATAACGTTGCTCAAAGGATCCAGACTAAGGGCTCAACAGTACATAATCCACTTACCTACAGCTCCCTATGCCTGCTGGATGTCACCATGTAGAGAGACACAGGTGAGCATGTGGTGTAAAGTATAATGGTGTCAATACACTTATGGACAGGGTACATTTTCCCTGCCCACACTGTTGCCTATCTTACTGCAAACAGCCACATACAGCCATACTGGCAACTGTACACACATAGCTAGAATAACAACAGTTATCTCACTGATAGGATACTAGATGCAGATAACAGTACAAACCAATATCACTCTGCAGGCCACAGATGCTGTTCAACATCCACAAGTACTGTGCCTGCAATCACATACACTACAGACTTCACCATGGTGCATGTGATAAGTACTGTGATTTGTAGTGTATATGCTTAAATAGGTAGTGGTCTTATCTCACTGTAGCCCACTTAGTGTGTGTGTACCCCTGCTAAACAATGGACATGCCCTCATTGGCTATCCAGCAGCAGTGGTTATGCAAATTTTGGGCCCATAACTTGCTGCTGGCTTCCAAACTGCCTTCCTCTACAAGGCCTGATGATATCAGCCACCTTAAGACTACCAGCTGACAGTGTCACACCAAATGTTAGCTGTTGCACAGGCAATAATTACTGTGATCTACAGTATAATGTATAAGCCTTGATAGGTAAGGGTTCTAATCTCACCTTGCCCAACATGGTGTTTCTGTATATCCATATGGCATGCATATGATAACTTTTGTAACTTAGACATAGTTAGGGTTTTGCATAATTTTATTTTTAGCAGGTGATGTGGCCCCCAAATGACTGACCATAACAAGGCTTGCTAATATCAGCAAGCGTTATATGTTCTACACTGATACTACTAACAGACATGAGTTGTGTCGCATGCATCGGGTACTGTGATCTGTAGTGTGTACCAGTACATATGTAAGTGTTCTAATATACATACAGCCAACTTGCAGTGTGTGTGTACCTTGGTGTTTCCTGTATGCAGTGAGTGGAAGAGGTGCTAGCCTGGATGTGGCCATGTTGGTGTGTGAGACTGTAACAGCAGTATACATCATGTTATGGAGTCATAGGACATGTGAACATGACTAGCATAATGGCCATACAGTCCTCACAATCAGAGACATTTGAATGTCCCTTGGTACATGACCAGCACATATTGCTCTAGTCCAAGAGGGACTCAAGCAGATGCTGTGTGTTGAGATGTGGCTGCCCAGCCAGATACCATGTGCTGAGGTGCACTGAGGTGCTCAGTGTATCATTAGTCAGGGCCTTTTTCAAGGGTATGCTTATATGTGCTAGACAAATGTCTCCCACAAGCATGTACTACTAACTTCACATAGTAGGATAATGTCCTTACAGTGGATCATGCATCTACTATGCTCCCTACAGATCAGCAGCATATACACTCTAGCAAGGTCACACCTTGCCATGTAGCAGACCTTATCACAAGTTATGAATGCAAGAGTACCCTGACCACCGTCATTGTCCCTGGTAGACTGTCATACAGATGTTAACCTATGGAGCCATGCACGTATACTGCTGTACCTTGCTGAAGTCATAATATTGCTGTGCTGCCATGCCTGGCTGTGCCACTTCGCTGCCACCATGTGTCCTTAGGTTATCCCCTCAGATTCCTAGAACAGAAACATACACAAGTCCATGACATACCTGTCATTGTGTAGCAATACCACCAGTACAGCATCATACAACATTAGGTCCACAAAGTTATGTTGCATACTCATGACACATGCCAGATAACAATGTATGCTGGTGACCACTACAAGTGGCATGGCAAAACAATACTGTATTACACAAGTACATGTCAAGTAATATAGTCAACCTGTGCATCACAAACATAGCTTCATTCCCCTGCATCGATGGGAAGGATGACAGGGATGTGGCACAGGTATCATCACTTGCACAGGGTGATGTGTGGCAATGCTGGAGACCTAGGCTGGTCCAAATGGTTGACAGCATGTGTGTGTGAGTCAGGAAGGGAAGCGGGTTAGATGGAGCATGAAGAGGTGCTGTGTGTGTGTCTGTAGGTGACCTGCATGTGACAGTGGTGTATGAATGTTTGCGTGTACACAGTCAAGCTTGGTGCTAGCCTACACTTGTGTATGTTGGACAGCTCTGGAATGTACATGGTAGAGTTGACAGTTCACTGTCTCCATCCCTGAATATGAAAGCTGCCTCTGCCAGGAGTTGCACTGGCACCACCATGCCCAAGTTCAGACATGGTGCTAGTACCTGATGAAGACTGCTGTCTCCTGGTACTGTGTGCCCCATGGCACTGCCTAGGACCATGTACCCATGGCCTGCCATGTTGTGGAATGGACAGCATAATCCACTCTGTAGCACTGGATGTACTGCCACTACAGGAGTGTAACTGTGCATGGCCATGTGGACTTTCAGCAGATGGTGTTGCTGACCTACATCCATGGGTCCACGCCCAACTCCAACCACACATTCCAGCACAGACAATGAGTGGTCCAAGACATACACTGTCTCAGCCCACCATCTGTTCACTGCATCAGTGAAGTTATCCAGGGTGTACCCAATGCAGTGGAAGCAGTCACAAATGTCAGACTGTGCTGCATCCATAACCCTAAGCATATGTCTGGTGTTCTGTTCAGGATGTGCCTGTACCTCCATGACAGCCTGAAACATGCACTAAGTGACCCATGATGTGACACCTGCAACAGGTAGTGGATGGATAGCAGTCTTCTTATGAGCACCCCTGTCAATCCACCTGTGTGGGACTTCAACAGATCTCTGGCTATGGCCATTGTCTACACTCACTGAAGCCATAGTTCAATATCTCCACCCCATGACTTTCCAATATGTGAGGCTTGTGGGGATTGAGTATGTGTGGGCATACTGGCTGTGTGCAGTGACAATGATGACAGAAGATGGATGCCAGCCTCTGGGACAGATTCAGCCCCTGACAACCCCACTTGTTCCTCACTGTGGCCATAATCATCATCACAGTCTGAAGAGACAATGACATCAGGTTATGTGGAGGAGCGACCTCAATCCCCCCGTCACCTGTGGAAACCAAGACAAAAGCAGTACATTATTACTTGCAATATTATGTATGGAAAATCTACAAAGAGTCATAATAACGAGGATCCACAACTGCATTACCAATGTCACATCTTCTCATATCTGCTTTTATGTAAAACAGACTTCCTCACAATAAAATACACATTGGAGTCAAGGCCTTTTTTAATAAGAACGTCAGGTAAATCATGTGACACTTGATCAGTACAATGTACCTTTCAGGTATGCAATATGACACTATACCTGATAAAACAACCAATAAAACCCAATACACCTGTCTTAACAAATATATATACAAATACAAGTTTCAATGCCTAAGTTATGTACCATTGACCTCTCAGTTTTTACAAGGCATGTTGGATTAATTGCCTCATTTACACCAGACGACTTACTCACTCTGAACTATAACTGCAAAAGTGTTTCTGCTAATTCAACTGCACCCCTGTGATTACCCACGCTAGGAAACTTAGGTAACAGTTCCAGACTGGAACATACAAACATTCTACTCTGGTTACACACAACATTAAGTGCACATAGGGAATTATCCTGGACCTTAACCTTAATACCATATATATGTTCCATAACAAAACAGCATCAAGCTTAACAGGAACAGGAACACAGTCTTGGACAACTGCTGATGAACCTGTAAAAATGTGAGGGTGACGTAATTTCAGTACTACCGCATGTTGCAGCGCAACCAGGAAATAGCTGTATATATCTAACATGTATAGTAGCTACTGTGTTACTTGATGTATTGGTTGCATTCTGAGTATGAGTATATAACTGAGCGTAACCCCTCCCACAGCACATAGATCTGACTCCCATGTAAAGGTATGTACAGCCTGACAGAATGACTGCTATAGTACTACATTGGTAATCACAGTAAGTGTACCTGCACGCTCCATTGCTGTGGATACTGTGGCACCCACCTCCAGAATGTATTTTGTGATGGATGCCTGGGAGCTGTTGTGTGTCCCTAGGTTTGCCAGGAATTCCTCAGTGGCTGTGAGTGGTTGTTCCAATGCAGGCCCTCCACCGCTAATGGCATGATCCCTGGATACATCAGTTGCCCTTCTTTGTGCAGCATTCACCATGTCTGTAGCATGGTAAACCTGCTCATATGTTCTGTCCTGTTATCCAGTCTCATTCACATCCCAGACAAGGTCTGCCCACAATGCAGCCCGATGTTCCCTGTTATGCCTCCCCCTGGATAGGAGGATGTGATGATGCTGCCATAGTCCTTGAAGTATTATTTAATTCTCCACATCTGCGAAGGGGGCATGCCATCTACAATACATTAGTCCTGAAACACACCAAAATGGAAACACATTACAGGACCAAATACATGGACGCCCACTATATACAGATGCAGCAAGAACAAAATGGCTGGCAGTATCCACTGCTTGCTCACACATGTCGTACCCCACAGTGTGACAACATACTGCATGTGTGGATATAACCGAGATAATATCATTACTGAAGTAGTTCCCTGAGTGCCATGAGAGATTCTGTTGTATGATCATACACCCAACAGTCTGGTCTAATGCAATGTGTCCCATAAGGCCAGCCACCCAATAATATGTTATATGACCAGTGCCAGACATCTAGCAGTGTGCTATTATGACCACTATATAGGGACAGTCTAACAACACCAGTGTGCCACAATGACAAAAGGCAAAGCAACTCTGATATATTGTATGTCTCCTGTATGTGTAAGACAGCAGAGTATGAATGACATGTCATTAACACAGGTCTAAGACAGGCTTACTGCTGTAATCCCTATTTCCCATACCTCTATCTTCCAATATGCATCCTGTTATATGCAAAAACAGTTACATATATGGTGGAGTGTAGTACTCTGTTGAAAGTGCTAGTAGTAGCGTTTCAAAAAGGTGTGCTCTGTGTGAGGAAAGTCTCATACAGAATGTTTTCTCATAGCCACCTGCTTGAATTTTAACAGGCTTCTCATTAACAGATAATTGCCTGTAAACTAATATGTGACTCATTTGCTAATTGCAGCCAAAACAGCTGAGCTGCACTGCCATTAGCCAATGACATGCAACCACTGTGCAAAATATAAGGCCTTCATGTAGAAAAGGGCCCATTTCTTAGCTGTTGAGATGGACATTTCTGGGGTGAGGAGACTACATAATCACAGAGGGTAGGTTAGTGGCAGAAACCTTTACATAGAGCTGTGTGTACCACATACTGCTCCTGCTGCTGGTAATAGACACTGACAGAGAGTGTGAAAACTTTGGAGGACAACAAGCTGTAGGTGTATCTGTGTCAGCTGTGTCAGTCTTGTTGTAGAGGCAGAGCCAGGGTGAGGGTACCCTTTACACTCCAAATACAGCATGGGTTTAAGGTACATATGTTAGGTAACTGTCAATAACAGAGTACTAGGTGACATATAGTAATGCTATATGGATATGTGAATTGTGTCCCTACCTGCATGCCTGTGACTTCCAGCACTGAAAAGCAGTTATTTAATCTGCAATGCTTTGTGTGGATAATGAGTGCATGACTCATTCATTAATTGCTGTCTTCACAATAATGTATTTGAAATGCAACACAACACTGAATTTTAACCCAGGACTGTGTGTGGCAAAATGTACACTGGATTTGAACCCAGGACTGGGTGTGGCAAAATGTAGTGCATGCAAAGCATTTAACAGACTGAGCTAGTGATGTACTGATACAGCAGGTGTATTTGTAAGATATATATGCACACATACATGCTGTGACAAACATTATATACATCCATCAGTATGTGTATTAGTTTATATGGATGTATTTCTGCACCAAAGTCCCAGCTGAATATGTATTTTGTCACGAATACCTCAGCAGGTGACTTTATACATGTTGCTGATAAAAGGGCACATTTACCTGTTATCATAGGCCTCAGTTACATCCACTATCATGTATTTGGCTGTCTAGTGGTGTACTATTATAGCAGAGTCCAAAATACATTCCCATTTTTTCCAATCATTTTATTGCAGTTTGTGAGTTGTGGCAAGGGGTGGTGTGGGACACCTCGGTGTGAAACATACCTAATTACTATAATTGGTAGTTACTATGTTTTGTTAAATCCATCTGTTTTAATTAACAGTTGCACGGTGTGGCGAGTTAATGCAGTGTGCTGTAGGTGTGATGGGCTCGGTTTTGAAAAATTGCAGGGGTACTTATTTTGTACATGTGTCTTATGATGTTGAAATCACATATGATCATTATAACTCTATTTAGCTGAGATTAGCAAAGCTGCACAATGCAGTGTGTTGCACAGCACCATGCTAAAAAAATAAACACAAGAAAAAAAGGGGAGATAGGAAAGTGGTGAAATGGGAGCAAACAGGGGAAAAACATATTGAAAGGCAGGTAGGTATATGCAGGAATGGAGTAGGAAAGAACTATAGCTATCCATTTCTTGTACAGCAACAGCTGTGCAATTTGACAGAATTTGTAGATGAATTTGGAATCTCAAACCTGAGAGAGAGAGAGGGGTGAGGATAACATAACTGCATTATCCAAGTCAATTAGACTGAATTATTTGGGTCCAGTGGACATATATATGCAAAATGGAGAGCTATGTATGGGGCGATATTTTCTTTAGGGCGGACAGGTGCCCATTTTTTTTAAGGTGAGAGTGGAATGTTTGCGAAGGGACATTGGTACATGTGGGTGAGGTAAGTTGGTTTGGTGAGGATGCATTTGCAAACAGACAAAACAGATAAGACAGCAGACAGGGGCTGTGTGTGACACATGAGGACGATGAACACCTTGGATAGGGAGGTTGTTGTGGAATCCAAGTCCCATGTGCCTCCAGATGGCAGCAGTATGATGCACGTCCCCACCAATGGGACTATTGGCACTGCTCCATCACTGTCCCGAGGGTGGCTCCGCTGGAGACTGGGCTTGAGAGTGAGGCTTCCCACGAAGTTGGCCAGCATGCCCTCAATCCAGTGCAGGCAGTGGTCATAGCCATAACACCAAGCCATGGATTATCCTGCACACCAAAACCGGCAGCTCCACCCAAGGTGACATCTTCCCCTCTGCCCCTGCTCCCAGAAGGGAGCCTGTCCCTGTCCCATGGGGCAGTACTTCCCAATGCTGCAGATAGTGCAGGGACAGCAGAGGAGGAACCACCAGTCTGGGTCTCAGATGTGCTGGGACACTGTGCCATGGCCAGTTGAGACAAGGTAGGGGGATTAGCCGGTACCACCTACCTTGATGTGCTGTGATAAATGAAGTATAGCAATAAGTTAAGGTCAGTAATAACCAAACCATTGTTAGTATTAAAAGAATCAAACATCATATTTATTCATCCAAATACATATTAATGTAGATTATGTGCAACACAACATTAAGTAACATAACAGTCAGCATGGTAACAGCATGCCAGCTTAAAGTAGACCACAGGGCAAACAAAACAGTTAGTTTAACAAAATATGTTAATATTATAAATCATAATAATAAATAACCGTAATAAATAAATGTAAATAAGGGGTGGAGAGAGAGATAAAACATTCCATTACTGACATTGCAGATTATATCCCTGAAAACACTGATAATAAGTACTCTATAGGTGTGGAGTGTCAGTATTGAGTACAATAACTAAAATTCTCCTGTAGCTGATGTAGCACGTACACACCTCTCAAGGTGTTAGCATGGTTCAGTTTGGGCCAAGCAATAAAAATTGCAGGTACATCACTACATAGAACAGTTTTACATAATGTGGACTTACATGACTACCCAGGTGTTCTGCAAATGGATTTGGTAATACATTGCATTCCAGGTACCAACTTATCTGCTAAACATGTAACAGACTGATTAGGCAGTTTTCATTACAATTATGAAAAATCATAACACTTGAGAGGCATGTTTGTGTACAGTAAGCAAACTAGACAGCCATCATGCCTTAGTTGGCAGACATGGGATAAGAACCCAGTAGCTGTAACTGCAGGGGACACTGGCATATAATGTAATAACTGACTGTAGCAACTTAGCACAGACATGCGTGGGATACAGCCACACTGGGATTACACTTAGCACAGACATGCGTGGGATACAGCCACACTGGGATTACACAGCTTTATTTATGAATCAACAATGCTGATGAACACATTCTTGCTATTGATGTCAACATTCTTTGAAATCTAAACACAGTATCTGCTCATAATGTGGGCTTCCTCATTCATATATTTGTTGTGTTCTGGTGAGAGTGAAAATGTGAGCATTACGTGACTGATACTGAAAATTTAGTGCTGCAAACCACAGGATTCAAACTCAGGACTGTGTGTGGCAAAATGTACTGTATACAAAGCATTTAACAAACTGATCTACTGAGTCACTGTTGACTATTGAATGACTGATAGTTTCCTGGAAATCACCTGAAACTATCAAAGCACAAAAACAAACACAAACTGAACTGTAAATCCCCAAATGAAGAAAACAAATGACTCCAAGCCACAAGTGAGGTAAAGCTAGCGCTTTTGTTTACTTAATTTAGCAAACTTCTTCAGACAAACAAGTTAAAACAACAAATCACTTAAAAAGGCAACCATCAATGACATCATCAAGTATGAGTCTACAATCCACCCACATTTAAAGCTAAATACCCAAATTTGTAAAAAAAAGTTAAATACATTTATATATAAAAACATAATATGCAAAAAGCACAAAAAACACAAAATACATTGCCAAAGCACCATTGAATATGGAAAACTTGTAAAAAACCAATATAGAAAAAATATATATGTATATTAAATACTATAAACATATATATGTATATAAAAGTAAAAATAAATATATAATCACACATTTATACATATGTGCACAAAATTATATATATGTGTGTGTATCACACTCCATCCATACAAGCATATATACATTCACACAGTACCATACAATACAATGGACAATGTACACAATTAAATGAGGGCCCCATATTACCTAGCCAAAGAATTCAGCTTCAGAATACATTTAATGGATAGACTATCATTGAGTCCCGCGGGTGCATGTGCATTAAGTCTAAGCTGCCAGGCTAATTCTTTCTCATTAAGTCTCAATAATAATGGTCCCTCCATATCATCCAAGTCAACCTTATCTATAGCCATAAACAAAAATTCATGGATAGGGTTAATTTGCCCATGCCTAGTGGGGGGGTATACCCCCCACCCCCCATACCCCCCTTACTTTATATACTAACTCCAGGATTGCACTACAGTGGGGACAATGCCATTTATGACTTTCAGTCAAGTGAGTTTTCAGTGAAGTGAGCTTTCAGTAAATGGGTCCTAGTAATTTAATTTTCAATCAAGTGAGTTTTCAACCGTAGTAGACCCATATACATATATATATATATATATATATATATATATATATACACACACACACACACACACACACACACACACACACACACACACACACACACACACAAACCGAACACACTTTAACGAAAGCGCTTTTATTGAAAAAGTGCTTTCGTTAAAGTGTGTTATAAAGAAAAAATAAAACACTACATTTACATTTTATCAGGGTGGCTTCGCCCCCTGCACCCTCCACCCCCCCTACTTTAATATTCTCCCTGTGAGACCGCACTACAGTGTGTAAAAGGGAAATTTCCATTACCCGCACAGTAGTACAGCCTTGGCAACAGGCATACCTACGCGAAAGTGCTTCTTCAATGAAAAGCACTTTCACGTAAGTACGCTTGGTCGTTTGGGTTTCGGATATTTGCTCAATCGAGCAAATGTCCTAGATCCATCTATATGTATATCTATAGCTATATATATATATATATATATATATATATATATATATATATATATATATATATACATATCTATATATATATAGGTCCCTATCAGTTGATTGAGTTTTCATATGGTCAAGAACATATGATCGAGCTTTTGAAAACTCAAAGCTTTTGAATGGAGAATGTGGTACAGTGAGGATCTGAAAATATACCCTTTTCCTCACTGTAGTCCAGTCTCAGAGTTGGTATTTATAATTTGAAGGCGGTGTGAGGGTTGTATAAAAAAGGTTGATTTTTTTTTTTGTGTTTTTGCTTTTTTTTTTGTGTGTGTGTTTTTTTTTTTTTGATGTTCGAGTTTTCAGAAACCCAATATATGGTCTTGATCATATGAATTTTGAGCTTCTGAAATCTTGATCATCTGATATAGTCCAATACACGTATGTATATATATATATATATATATATATATATATATATATATATATATATATATATATATAGATAAGCGTGTCTGTCTCATCAAATTGTGAATGCTTTAAACAGTGCAAAAAAGAAAATGATAATTTCACATCAGATGAAAAAAAATGATCTAACAAAAGAAAATAAAAACACTTTTTTTGCTGGATGCCAAGATTCCCTGCACCCCTCACACCCCCCTGAGAATTACAGATCTAAACTCTGATATTGCACAACAGTGGGTTAAGGGCAAATTCCCTTACCCTTCTTCACTGTGATTTCAATGAAAAGCCTGCTGGCAAAAAAATCCATAGAGAACAATTTTTTCTTGTCTTTTCAAGTATATATATATATATATTTTTTTTTTTGTATGTATGTATATATATTAATTTATATATTTTTTCATTATTAGCTATTGCAATCTTGCAAGTAAGACGATCACTGAATCACAATCCCATTCCCATTCTTCTTACTTTTCTTATTTATTCTGGGGATTGATCTAATTTATAGACTATCAGGAAATTAACAGTTTCAGGGCTTGTCTGTTAATTGTCTTACCACTGCATTCATTTTTTTTTTTTTTTTTTTTTTTTGTGCAGAGTCACACACATATCTCTCCGTGTTAATATGTGGTGCACACAGCCTGGTGGCACAGACACATAAACAGTTGTTAGGGAAACTAAGCATAATGATGACAGCTGTTACTTTAATTACAGACATCAGTGAGTCACAGCACGAATCCTGTTGTTATAAGTTGGCATAATGGTTAAGGAAACTGCAAGAAAATGAAAAGTGCTTTGCTGAAAGCTGTAGGGTGTTAATTATGGATACCACTGAATTGCTCAGAGCTACAGATTTTTTAAATGCTGAAAGACTTTACTTTAGATATCATGACATTTACATTTGCTTTAATGGCAGAAAGTGACAATCTCTTGGTTGCCTCCCATTTATGTGCAGTTAACATTTCACTTCCTTTTATCACAACATTTCCATCGCTATTTACCTGCCTTTTCTATGGCTTCTTGAATGGATGACACAACTATATGTGCTCCACGTTAGTATATATATATATATATATATATATATATATACATATATATACACACAGTATGTATCTTAGATGTTCTCCCTAGTGAGAAGAACTCTATGTCTATTAAATTGTTATCCTTTTACCTCTTATCACAGCCAGCTTTTTAGCATCTTTTTGCTTAGGTTACTTACAAAATGCTTCTGCTCCTTCCTTTTTTGTGACTCTTGAAACTGCATATTTCACCATAGTTGAGACCTAATGATGGCTGAATAAAGCTTAAGTTTTTTTTGTTTGATTATGAAGCATATCATTCTGCGAAAGCTTTTATGCATTTTTATCTATTGCCTCTGTTTTCTCATTCTACTTTTGGTGTTCAAATGCAGGTTTGATCAACATCTCAGATAATCTTGCTGCTCTGTCTACATGCATCATTATTCATAAACACTGTACACTGCTGTAAACAAGTATTGTGTACAGTATTATTTGTACTCAACACACGTTAGTTCATAGATAACATTATCATTAATGTTTGATTTTACGCATACATCCCTTTCAGCAAATACCAGAGTATGCCACTGTACATGTCTTTGGCTACATGGTTTCTAACTCCAGTCACATACTGTGTATGTTGCTAGAGGGGCAATGAGACAACAGCCACATTAAGCCACCAGAAATGCATGGCAAGTTGGCATTACAAAAGGGTATGAATACCATTTCATGTTTTTATCCTATATTGATCTAAGAAAATGAAGAATTTTTTTTTTTAGTTTACAAATCCACAAAGGATAATTGCTTATGATTATTTCCAGAAGTCAAAAGCTAATGGTACATTTATAGTTCTCAACAACATGCACTCTTTCCTATGTCCATAGTTATAGCCCTTTTGCTTTCCCACAACCTATTAGTTCAGAATAATTGTAATATACCACTTTATTAGGTTAACCCCTTTTATTACTGGAATCAAACAGTTAACATTTGACATATGGTACAGTGGGGACAGGCATCCAACTGCTTGCCACAGTCTGTAGCTGTATATGTATTTGTCCTTGTATGTGAAGTGTGTGTGTGTGCGTGTGTGCGTGTGTGCATGCGTGCGTGTGTGCGTGCATGCATGTGCGCGTGCATGTGCGCGTGCATGTGCGTGTGTGTGCATGTGCGTGTGTGCGTGCATGCGTGTGCATGTGTGTGTGTGTGTGTGTGTGTGTGTGTGTGTGTGTGTGTGTGTGTGTGTGTGTGTGTGCAATTCATTGAGTGCCAGTCAAGGGAACGATGGTGTTGTATCTCAGACATGGTATGCTGACTAACACATCCCTGTGTTTTAGACTTTGCACAATATATAGTTCTAAATCATACAGTGCAGACATAGTTGTACTCTTGTGTTTAGTGATCTCACTTATCATTCTAAACTGGTAAATGACCACATTGCTATACTAGCACAAATGTTGTACTATGCATTTCTCTACATTTATCCACTGCATCTGCATCTCTTTTGCACCCTTGTCCTGCTTTTTCAATCCTCCCTTTTGTTTCACCATCTTCCACTGCTTTACTCATGTTTGTGCCATCTGCAGGAACATTACTCCTGCTTGGTATTTTGTCAGATATGTCTGAAGTAAACACAGTGCAGGTATTAGAAACAGGAGTGATCTATAAATTATCCCAACAGTCACTTCACTTACTATTGATAGCTTAAGTCTCAGCACAGATGTCCACACCCAGCCATTAAATGCTGCAGCAGTCCACTTTCTTAGTGTTATCCACAATCCATCCAGATTTACCATCATTGGCCTGTGTGGAATCTATTCAGAAATATTTTTTCCAGGTAGAACAACATTTTTAGTGCTTGCACAATAACTGTAGCTGTAGCTGAACCATAAAACATAATTATGTTATGCTGATTATTCATACTGGCCACGGAAACGTGCTGTCTGCAATCCTAGAGATTCCTGGCCTATAGGAAAGCAGTAGTTTAGTTAAGGGGAATGGGTATACACATTTCATTGTTAATGCTTTTCTGCTGAAAGGACTGTAGCTGCCATTTTCCTCCTGTCCACTCCTTTGTAGAGTACAAAACAATGGTTGCCATGCAGTTTCCATTAACTTATCCACTGGCATGAGGTCTGAATAATTTAAAAGAATCCCTTAACTGACAAATTAGAAATGTGAATCCAAACTGCTGTCCACCATTATAGAAATGTATTGACTCATTCTAGCTTCTCACCTCTAAGCGTTCACATGATTAAATTGTATTAGAAGTCTTCACTTTAATAGTTCCTCAAACAAAACCAAATAGTACTCACTTAAAATAATTAATGAATGACTTTCACAATTTGTACAACAGTCTTTAGAGGCAAGGCTGCATTCATGTTCCTAGGTAACACTATATCATATTTTAGAATGTAATTAGCTTCTAGTCTCCTAATAACTACTGTTGTGGTGCATAGCTAAATGACATAACAGTTTTAAAGAAAACATAATCATAAGGGTTAATGAGCATGTTTTGGCTGTATGTTGTTCCAAATGCTGCTTAGCAACAGCACTGCTATCATACTAGTAGTTTATTTTATTAATAGGTTCTTATATGCAAGTTTTCCAAGAACGCACATTATGGTTTATATGGTATTCATTACAGTCACCAAAAATGTCTTACAACACCCTTCTCCTTTGATTGCAGTGCTAATGATTTTACCTCCTGACATTTTCAATTACTGACACAATTAGATTACTGTTTATGTCATACATATATAGTGCATTTCTGAAATGTAAAAGTATGACATCATAAAGGAAAGAATTCATATTTAGTTTTCATTGGAGGTATATAATTTCTTACTGGCAAATATTTGTCTTTCTTTCATTATTTAATAACATCTTAAATGTCTTATCTGTGCATACATCTAAGTTATGGTTGCTTAGCAGATTATATTAATTCTCCTTAAAACTGCTTACTCAGATGTAATTATTCGGTTATGCATGCCTTTCTGTTTCCTTTCTATTTAATGTGGAAGCCTTTTCTTCCTATCGAACTAGAATGAAGTACCTATGTATTAAGACAAACATCATCCTCATAACAGACTTCAAATACCACTCCATAAACTCCAGAGCTTAGACATCCATTAGTTATGTATGTCTCAAGATTTCTGAACTTCTTCAATACAAACTCCATGAACCAGTTAGTCTGTACTCCAACCCAGGATGATAAAATCTTGAATTTTTTTTTTCTGTAACAATATGGGGACTATTTGCTCTTCACCAATTATAGCTTCCACTCTGTTCAAATCCAAACACAAATCAATTACATTCACCATATGACTGAAGCCTATAGCATCACACAGTATGTTGGTGTTTAGAGATTATGCAAATGTTAATCTATTGAAACTGAGGGGTGACCTAGCTAAATTCCAATGCCTTTTCCATCTTTATGACCCACAGCACATATAGAATCCTTCACTGCCAAATTGTATGCTCAGGTATACAGTTGCATCAACACATATGTCCCCCTCAGGCATAAATACAATGCAAAATTTAAAATAACCCCCTGTGGTTGAACCTAAATACAAAGAGGTTCTATTTAAAAAAAAAGTTTGCTGATGCATACTGTATTTGTGGTTGGCAATGTTTTTGCTGAGGTGCTCTCAGCCATTACATTTATGTATGTGCTACACACGCATGTCTGTATGTATGTATTTATTTAATGACATACTTCTCATTACCTTTCCATACGTATGAATTTATTTATTTATTTATTTGATTGCATACTTATGACTACCTTTACACATTTCTCAATCTTCCTGTAGTTGTTATTTTGAAAAGTTGCTGAGAAGGGCAGTCGTCTGCTTGTGAACACCTAAATGCCATTCAACATTCTTGCATAGATCAGAAGTTAGTTGCCATTCATAGCATCTCCTTATGCAAATTATGAATCTCTGAATCTGTAACATGAAGGAAATGTATTTTTCATCTGTAATTACATTAAAATTATGAACTTTTGATATTTGAATAAAATGTATTGAAGGTGGGTTTTACATACTTTCCCACAAATAAGTCGTGATTGTAGAAGTTAAATCTAGAATGTTAAATATTGAATGCAATCACTTATCTGCAGTTTATATTTGAAATCAGTGTCTTTTTCAGATCTAGTAGACAAATACAAATGTACATGAAGTAAAGGTAGCTTTATAAATAATAATGACCAACTCCACCGGCTTAGAGATAAAAACCTGACTATGAACTGATTGCCTGGAGTTTATTTAGTGTCTCAAATACGTGTTGCTCCTATAGAGGAGGAGAAGGGATGATGAGACTTTGGCTGTTTACCTCTATATGGTGTGAAGAATGTTGATGTGTCCCCATAAAGAAAGCTTGTTTCTATGGCACAGTGTTACATATTATCACTGGGATGGTGTGAATGGGTAAGTCTTGGATACCATCATCACCTATAGACCTAGAGAAAGGATCAATGAAGGCCACTTCTAGCAGCTCACTGTGGTCTATCTAAATGGACTTTCAGCAGAATGGGCACTTAAGGCCACCCTGTAAAATTTTTTTCAAGCTAACCTCTGCATGGAGTTATGGTGTCTGTCTGGTCTACTTTCTCATTTTGCAATATTCCCATACTCAAGTCTAAAAGATGGCTGATGACAGATATTATGTCTATGATAACTGCAGGCAAAATGTGCAGTATTGGTATGAGCTGGGGATATAAATGGAGTCATACTGCTATGGTTGTATACAATCTTTACCCCCCCCCCCCCCCACACACACACACACAAGATGAATTTTAATGTAGACATTGTTGCAGAAAATCATGAAAGCATAACTGGCGGTGTATGTAATTTTGGTACAGTTAATCTTTTGTTTGATGTTCCAAACAAAATAGGTAAATAAAACATTGATGGTATTTTTAATGTTACGTTAAAATTTTTTAAAGTTTTTCCTTATTAATAGCATCACCAATAGTGTGATAATAATGTAATGGTAAAATAAATGTTAAAACAAATAATAAACCAGTATGAGGGAGGTAGTATTGTTACTATGCCATGTACTCAGTGTGAAAAACTGTTGCATTAAACATCACGGTCATTAATACTTCAACATGAATACAAAATGAATAATGCACCTCATTAAACAAAAAAGCACAGTGAGTAGTGATGAATTAGAGGGGGTATCCAGAAACAAAAGTAAGGTTTCCTATCTAGCAGAAAAATGGCATCATATGTAAATAACCATCTAATGACATTTAAATGAGTGCCAGATGGTAATGAGCTGCATCATGTATGCAAAATATGAAACCAACCTTGATGGAGCAATTTGGAATTGTATCAAATTTTCATCATGTGATACAGAAATCATCTTAATCACACACCATAATTCCACAATGAACAAGTATATCACTTGAGATATGATGCAATCAGTATTACCTAGATTAACTGATCATCATGAGTCAGTTGGTGCCAGGGGTAATAATGCCCATAATGTTACATGCCACTGTCCTCTGTCACAGAAGAGTCCATCAGCTACTGATATACCATCATCTCAAGAACCACAACAAACTTGACCCACTACTGTGAAGTCATTATATGAGAGCAAGAAGACATTTGCCCTCCTCACTTGATATCAGCCTGAATGTTTTGAGTACCATTACCAGTAAATATGACATTTTTTGCAGCATTTATCAGCCTTGGTATTGGATTCTTTCAGTACCACTATAGGAAGCACTAGGAGTTTTTTAGGCCTTGCCCTTCTGACTCCTAACCCTATACCTAGATGTGATGCTAATGCATGAGAAGGAGAATTTTTGGTTTCCACAGACTATAGGAAGGAGTAATAAACGTCTACTATGTGAGGATTCTGTAACATAGCCCATTTCCCTATAGTCCTGGTTATCATTGACTGCAATAGCTTAACCAGTTCCATATGGCATTCAGTACATCAACCCAAAGATCTTTCACTCCATTAACTGCCAGGCATACTGCAATGTGCAGGATATTATATATATTTCACTGTGTTATCCAGACAGTTTCCATGATCCACACATCTACGTCAGTGTTTTACGTGAGATGCTAATCTAATCAATAGGTACACACATTGTCAAAAGTAGATGCCAGGATGTTTCTGTGCCATGAACATAAGTAGCATACTACTCATAATGGTGTTTACATTTGTGAGTTACAGGAGATGCCACATATGCCTTGGAGTCACAGGTAATGACCTCTATCTGCAGCCCTATAGACTGTGGGTGGAAATGGGGCACAACACTGTACTGTAATTGTAATGAAATTTTATCAAAAATGTGCCTAACCTGCTGAAGGCCTGATTCCGCTGCCTAGTTACATTTGGTAGCAGACTGTAGTATGCTGAAGAAACCTGATCATAGGTTCATAGGTAGGTACTAGGCTATCGGCTGAATGGCCTAAGTAAGCCTAGCTGACAATGTTCCCTGGCTTATGCCACCCAAGAAAGTTATTTTCCTATGCCCCTGTCGAGCAGAGCCACAGAAGGGATCCCGGGGGTGTATTTCCTATTTCCCATCCACTTATCAAGATTTTTCTTAAAGAGTGCTAATGAGGAACTTAACATAGTTGGGTAGCTTGTTCCAGAGTATGGGAAGTCTCTGGGACAGGAATCTATCCCTCCAGCATGTCCTGTTTATTGTGGTAACAAGGTTTAGGTCCCTAGATCATGTAGTTCAGAGAAATTGGGATTTCTTTAGATGTAGCATGTCCAACAACTCTGGGCTTAACATAGCTTTATATGTTAGGCAGAGATCATCTTAGAGTAGGCGATATGCTATGGAGTAAAGTTAGAATTCTTTTTAAATGGTCAGTGTAGGGCATCTGTTTGAGGCCAGTAATTCTCTTTGTGAAGTACATCTGTGGCCTTTCCAGCTGCTTCAGATGTCTTGTGAGGTACATTCCAAAAGGGGCATTGTACTCTATAATGGGTCTATTGAGTGTCGAGTAGAGGGGAACAATGACCTCTTTTTTCCTAGATGAGAACCCTTTTGTGATGAGGTGTGCCACATAGAAGGATTTCCTGACTACTGTGGCAATGATATTATCAAAGGAGAGACTACTGTCCACCTGGGTCCCCAGGTCTCTTATCACACATTCAGTGTTAAGTAGACTGCCGCCTATGTGGTAGTTCATGGGTACAGAGTTTTTACCAAAGGGGATGACAATGCAAATGTTTGGCATTAAGCTTGAGGCCATGGCTCTGACACCAGGCATCTGTCTCAGTGAGGCCCTTCTGTAGGATGTCCACATCATTTGGGGACTTGACTATAGCTCGTAGTTTGCAGTCATCTGTGAACTTCTTTAGCCAGAGGCCTTATGTGTTAGCCTGTACTTCAGAGAAATAGATACCAAACAGTAGAGGTCCCAGGACTGAACCCTGTGGTATTCCACTTGTCACTGGTTTGAAGTTAGATTTGGAGTCTGAAACATTTACAGTGTGGGTTCTGTCAGTGATCGTGCTATCCCATCTTGTGATGAAGGGATTTATACCTAGTTTAGTGAGTTTAGCTATAATTCCAGATTGGCTTCCTTTTTTTGTAGGATAACATCTTGGTTCTGTTTGGGATAGCACGATCCATGCACTCGTGTAAGTGTTTATAGATTGCATCTGTGTAGGATTCAGCAGTCGTAACTGTATTGTCCATCTGCATGGGTGTCATGAAGTTCGCCACTTCTGTCTTAAGAAGCATGAAGTTGGCTTTGGAGAAACTTTTTACAATGATTGTCTTAATGGGGGGTAGGGGCAAGATGTGGATATCTAGGGTGATTAGCTTATGGTTGGATCTGACCAAAGAGGAGTTGACTTCAGGTGTGGAACTCATGTTGGTAAATGACTAGGTCTAGGATATTGTTGCCCCTGGTGAGAGTCTGGATAAGTTGATCCAGGGCATTGGAATTTATGAATTCCAGAAAGCGTTGAATGAAGGAGTTGGTACATGAGTAGTTTTTCCAGTTAATGGTGGGGTAGTTGAAATCGCGCATTATTAGGGTGTTTGGCTGAACCCTAATATTTTCCAGTATGTCAAGAAAAGAGGAGTGGAAATCCTGGCACATGGTGGGGGATCTGTAGCAAGCTACAATTTGGATTGCAGTTTTGCCCAGAGTTAGTTGAACTTGGATAACCTCGGATGCATTATGCTGAGCAACTAGCCTGGAGGTGTGGATATCCTTAATGAATATGGACACACCTCTGTCTTTGGTGTTCCAGTCCAGGTTAGGTGGCTGAAAAGTGTGGTATGAGTTATAGCCTGGTAATGCAGGGGTGCTCTCTGCATCCTTGAACCAGGTCTCAGTCACTGCACAGATATCGATGTTCTCCATTGTAAGGAATTCCGCGAGGGAGTGCATTTTGAGATTTAGACTTCTAGCATTGAGTAGTATTACCCTCAGTTTTTGCTTGCCTGTTCCTGTTATGGTGGTGAATTTGTCATTTGAACCTTGCCTAAAAATGCACTATAGGGGAAGCAGGAGCTTTAGCCAGTATCCGGAATCCCAGGGGTGACAGGTGCAGGCCATCTCTGGCAAAGCATCGTGGTCTGTTGACCATGTCATCCCAGGCAGACAGATACTGGATCCCCTTAGAATGACACCAGAAGCTTAGCCAATTGTTGATGTCAATCATTTTGTCCTTGTACTGCAATATCATTCTCAGCGATGGCAGGATGCTACTCATGGCTAGGGTCATACCTGCCTGGGCTACAAGATCGGAGAGCTCTTCCATGTCTCTTTTCATGTAGCCCAGGGAGGTACATCTCAGGTCATTCACACCACATGGACAATGACAGAGTCATATTTATACCTGTTGTGGAGTGTCCTGAGTGCATGGGTTATGTGGCAGATACTGGCATACGACAGACAGCTGACAGTAACCTTCTCCTTGTTTAGCCTGTTGAGTGGGACATCAGTGTGCCTGACTATAGAGCCACCTATGACTAGTGTGTTGGTTACATTGTTTTACTTTATGGGCTGTGGTTGAGAGGCCCACTGAGTCTGTGGGCTATATGTCATTTGGGTTGTGTTGGGGGGTGGAGATTGCTTGTGTTTCTGCTTTGGAGGTCTCTGTTGCTTGAGCAAATTATTATTGAGAGCCTCCGTGAATGTTTTTGTGTTTCTATGTGTGGATTTTGGTGGTGTAGGTTTAGTGGGACTATGTGATGAGTGTGGTGTGGTGCAAGTGTTTACCTTCTCCTCTTGACTGTCAAGTTCAGTCTTAGTTGGAGAGCTTTACCTCCAGTTTGGCTAGATAAATGCATCTCTCATAGGTTGTGCTGTTGGGTGGTAGGAGGAGACGGTTGTCTGTGTACATTAGGCAATTGCTACATTGCCCCAGGATTCCCAGATTCATCAGAGAGACAGGAAAAAACACTGGGAGCTGACCCTTGGACATGCCTGAATAAAAAAATTACTGTCCTCTAGACAAGTGAGGAAAGTGAGTATAAGAGCAGTTTTTTCTCTAAGCAAGTGGGGAAAGTAAGTGCAAAAACTGTTTTCCTCTAGGTAAAGAGGAGGACTGAGTGCTGTAGTAACAAGCTATTTGCTGTCGGCACCATGCAGCATAGCATTGTGATATAAAAACTATTACTACAAAGGAAGATTATAACACTATAGCTGATATAACTGTTCCAGAAGCAGAGGAGGACCAAAGTGAGGAGTAGAGAATGTGGCTGTAGAACACCATCATAAGAGGTAGACTTTAGTGTAATATATTGTATCACTGGCAAAAAGTTAATGTCTGGTCCAAAAACATGCTTTGGCAAGAAAAACATAGAACAAAACTTATGCATGGGCTTTGCATTACTGTGCATTGACTGGCCATACTGTATGTCAGACATTAATATACCCACATTAGCCAAATGGAGAAGGCAAGGTGCAGTTGTCATTATTTGCTCAGTTGGGATGGCACAGTGACAGGAGGAAGCAATGCTTGCAAGATGGAGCCTGCCTCTTCACTGTCTTAAACACCTCTAAGATGGACAGAACTCTGTGAAAAGATAGTAAGGCAGCTTTGGGCATTTGAGTCACATGCACTGTGTCTTGCACTTGGGATGGTAGCATGGTGTGTGATCAGTTTACTGGAGGCTAAGCATTCCAGAAACCTGTCACACTGTTTTGTACATACACAACAGTGTGTAGACACTGATACTGCAGGAATGTGACTGATCCTACCTGTTCATTTCACCTAGGTTGGATGCGCAGTTCTTAACCGGACTGCAATATTCTTGTTATATGTGCCCTGGCTGGATGTACATTAATACCAATTGGTCTCCAACCTGTCGTGCCCTTTTCCTGTACCCTTTCAGTTTGTGACCTCCCAACCTTTTGGACCTCTGTCATGGGCAGTGCAGAGTGACAGTTTTTATGGTAATGTTGACATGCTGTCTTGAGCAGTGACTGCAATGCATTACTCCTTAGCCTGTCAGATGTCACTTCCCGTATATTTGCAGTACTCTCTGATATTCACTTTCTTTGGAATTTGTATGCTGCATGATGTAATGCAGTCTCACAAATATTGTGACTGTGTTTTTTATTGTGTTAAATGGGGCTCATATCACCTTTATTAAGCAAATGACATTATTTACTACATTTGCAACTGAAAAAGGCCAATAACATAATGAGTTATCACCCATATTCCTTGCTGCTAGGCCTAGTCTGGCTTCAACTTGTACTGTAGGCCAGGTGTAATATGCATACATGGAGACCCTGGCTGCATAACTGATGCTTTGCATTACAGTATTGACTGCATTCATCATACTACACTGTTGTCCATCATGTCCATGAATAGACATGGAGGTCATCTAATGTATGTGCATGGAAAGCCTAGCCATGCTTATGTTGCCCCTCTCTGCCCTATAGACCTCATGCTATCATAGATGGGAATCATGCTACTGTGCCTCCCATAGATATACATCATTTGAAATCTGCAATGTATCTCAGAATGCCATGGCTATCATTTTCTTTCCTGGACTTGACCAGATGAATGCACATGGCCTCAGTGATATCTGAATCTGGCAAGGATCCACCACAGTACAGTAGGAAGTGCAAAATCTTTCTACAAAAGCTGCATACACAGCCTTGGTAGTGCCTCTTTCCTATACACAATGTATTTAGCAAAATGGCCTTTGCAGGGAGGTGAGTGATGCTGCTGGCGCCAGGTGCCCTGCTTGAGTAGACCTGGCATAAATATGGTAATCTACAGTAGCACCAAAAAAGTCGTCCTATGTTCGTGGGTGTAGAGGTTGTGGTAACAGACCCTCATTATTAAAGTAAGAAATTTGTACTGTCTGAGTTCTACTGTAGGCCTGACAATTATAGTTTGCAATTCCTTGTGCTGTCATGGATATGTTGTTACCATTAATGATTTTGTCAGCAGTATAGGAAACTGCAGAGAATAGAATACCTTGCCAGAAAAGGCAGGCACCACACTCTAGGAGCACAAAGTGTACTTAATTCTGGCATTATTATATAACTATACTTAACCTGTTTACCACAGCACTGAGCAGTTGTCATACCTCTCAATCTCTTAATGCAAATAATCTGTAAAAGTAGAAAGCCTGGTAAAATGGGGGGACAAAGGTCCCAAAATAGGGACAAATTTTAAGTATTGCTCTTATAAACTTAGAAAATTGTTAGAGTAACAGGGTTTGGGTTAACACACATTTTCTGAAGGATTTGAAGTCTGAAACTCAAATGTATGTTATTATTTAGTGACTTCAATACTTAGATCATCCCAGTGATTTGCCAGAAAACCACAAATTTTATGAGGAACAGACCAAAAATATGAGGCAAAAATCTGGACATTCCACAAAAATCTGAACAGTTGAGACGTATGGCAGTTGCATTTTGTATTACATTTTTATATTTTAGAATTGATCAGTATCTCATCTGCTTTTTATATTATTTTTTACTCCCAATTACTGTGTTAAACCATTCCACTTTAACTTATATTTGTCACCACTATTTAATTGTGATTAACCTTTTTCTCAAAGCATTAACCAACAATATTTTTATTTTGATATGTTACCTTCACTTGGTCATTTAATTACTTTGTAGAGTGATTTCCTCTAGTTACTGTGTCAGTATCCTAAACTGTTCCATTTAAATTACACTGGGGTCACCCAGTGTTGCCATCTGTAGAATAATACTGCATTCTATTCCCATTTTATATTGTTTTTCTGACTGTTGTTTCATCTTTCAGCACTCGTTTCTCTGAAGCGTACTATATTAGATCACTGTATTACTGCCCTGTTTCTTTCACTTTTCATTTTTCTCTGATTATATTACTTCTCTTTGTTTTTTTTTCATCTATTTCATTTTATTGTTATTATTTTTATTATTGTTATTATTATTATTATTATTATTATTATTATTATTATTTGTTTATTATGTTTTTACATGATTGTCCATGGAGCAAAAAGAGGTGAGGTGATAGCCACAATGATCCTCATTGGCCACTGCACTGACTACTGGTTCCATAGCAGTCTCAGAGACTGCCTCTCTGCAGGGTGACAAATGTGAAGCTTGACCTGTAGTGTTTACTGCTGTCCTGTGTTGTTGGTTCTCTTGTAATTGTTATAGACTTATCATCACAGGGTGCATAGACAGATCCTTCTGGGTTATGAAGTATGGGATTTGACAGCTAGTGATTACCAAGGTGGAATTGTGGCTATGCTTGCTTTAGGACCCTAATGCATCTTTTCATGAAGTGAAGCTGGTATAGTCACATAGCTGGCCATCCCTGACCATCAAACCAATGGTTGCTGAGCATAGCCATGATGACAGCCTCAAAGGTAATTGGGTCATGTGGGTTACCTCTCTGGATCAACTTGGGATGCTATCAACACCATATTACATATCCCATATGGCCGTTCCATTTATGTTACTTCCAATCCCATTTGTATTCTGGTCTATACCACCATCAGCTGCCCACCCCCTGTTCTGCTATCTGTCTCCATTACCCCTTCCTTTCTGTCAGCATCTCCTATGTGAGTGTATGCTTGTGTTTTTTGTTTATGTGTCTGCCCTGCTGCCATATCTTTACTGTCCTTCATATACACACCTTCCTAATTGCACTTGTTATAAAAATAAATAGAGCCTATACCATAAAAAAATATTTTCACCACACCATACCATCTTTCCCTTCCCTTTGTCCTACTGTGAGTTTCCTCTACTGGATGTTTTCCCTTTATGGCTGTCCCATCATCCTCTTTCCTTCCCACTCATACGATTAAATTAGTTGCTACTTTACAGGGTATCCCTTCTATGGGCTATTAGCTGTGCCCATGTATCACTTATGTGGCAGTACAAGTCATATAATAAATGCACATATTGTAGAGCAATCTACCTGCATGCTGATGTTCTTGTGTCATGTAATTTTACATAGTGTGGTCCACTAATTCGAAGAGTGACTGCCACAGACATAGGTATATCCTTACTATATCAATGCTTTTGCATGTCAAATCTTGATCAGGCCTCATTGCACTGTCTTTGTCTCATTATTTACTGCAATGCTGTCAAGATATGATTCTCCCTCAGTCCTCATCAGCTCATGCACTTTGTGCAGGGTGATCTACAAGTTTTCCTCCATACTACTCTCAGATGAGAAGCTTTTAGCATTCCCCCTAAAATTTGGCCAAAGGGGCCTCCGACATGACATTATGTTTACCTTCCACAGATGGTCTTTCATCACTCTGCAAAGATACGGGTCTGTGGTCTGCTGGGACTCAGAAGGAAGAGCTGTGTCCTAGGCTGAATGCAAAATCTATTTCCTTGTTGCAGCATGCAGCATGGTTGATCATACAGAAAATGAAAATCAGTGGAGAAAAAAAGAAAACAACAAAATAAGAAAAACAAAAAGACAATAGACAAAAACAAAAAAATAAAAAAAAAAATAAAAATAAAAAAAAGAGTGAGGCAGACAACTACAACTGGTATGACCTGTGTATTGTATATCATTCAAATCATACAGTGTTTAGTGTATAATATATTCTACTTATCCATCACCTGGAGAGCCTGTTTCACCACAATACCTGCATCTGTACTACATGCCAGCATGGGGCATACCATTGTCGTTCCTCAACATCCTGGCAAGTTACTGTTGATCATCAATTTAGTAAACGGGGTCCATATGCTCTCCATTAGGCAATCTCTGTAGTACCTATGAAGCAGGTGGAGAAAGATATTAACATTCTCCACTGCACTATTATCTTACATTCCTAATTGCATCATGTTGGAGTCCTGCTAAACTCAGCAGTTGAATAAAAATGCATATCCGCAATGCATGTCTTAAAAAATGACAACAATGCTAGCTTAGTCTGCATGAACATGTATAGTAGAGATCACACAATTGGCAACAATTTGCAAGAAGATAACATGATGCACATTAACAGCAGCATAATGCATACTAATAGTAGTGTGATCATGTTTTGCAGTGGTTGTGCATGCACATGCACTTTACACGGTTTATCAACTATATAATGGGCAGACGTGAGTACTGTAGACTGACGTTATCTGATAACATATCCTGCTATACTAATGGCAAAGAGCTGAGTGCTGTAATTCACCTCATTAGCATAATTACATTTCTACAAGGCCCATTTTAGATCAATAAAAATGTAGCCACCTTATTTTGGAAAACTGTTGGAATAGATTAGTTATCTGAGTGTGCTCTCACATAAGCAGAGTGATAGCAGACAGGACTGCTAGCAATGAACTTCCAGACTGCAGTGAGTAGTGAAAGGTGCTTGAAAGCAAAAGGGACAGTAAATGAGCAGAGGAGCATGTACAGCAGCTTTGCACAGAGCATGAGAGAGGACTGACATACTGGGGAGAAACCTTACTGGGCAGAGACGCAGACAAGGACAGATTGCAGTCTTGCTGAGAGGATTGACCAGTGAAGGCACAGGCAGAAGTGAAAGACAGGTTGTACTACTGCTTGGGGACTCAGTATGAAAGGAAACAGGAAACATAGGCCTAGTCACTGTCTTGCTATGGAGGGAACGCAACATCAGCAGCTTAATGTATGCACATGGACTGCTTGACATACTTCAGAAAATACAAGGCCACAAGTAAATCATGCAAAGACTGTGTTGTCAAGGTATGTCTGATGGTCAGAAAGCATGGTTGACATGTCCACTATCACTGCACAATGATGCAGTTTCAAAATGGTTACACAATATCAGACACTTAAAGGTAATTGTGGATGGAGCTGAGTCAACTCTCAGCTAGCAGGGGCAGTTATGCAAATATACACTGATCCACAAGTGTGACCCCCTAGTATAAATGTCTTGGTAAAGGACTGAATGGATAGCGAAGGCTAGAAAGCTAATCTCACAGGAAATCGACTTCCTAATATGAGTACTCTGCGCATATAAAGTATTTATAGTCTTAAGAAGGGTAAAGCAGGCAAAGCTTTCTTGAATAAGGTGTGGCAGGGACTAGAGCAGGAAATAAATATAGTAGGTGTCCTTAATAAGACAAAAGGACAGGTAATCACAATATCATTTATACCTTACTGTATGTCAAGATTAATGCATACGAAATTGCTAGACACAGGCTGACCACTGTGATGGCTATCAACCCAGGTATTTACATGGAAGCTGCTTAGATGCTGTCCTGGAAATGACTTCTCAAGTGTCAGAAGGGACTGTACCATGTTAGCAGTGAGTGTGATTACTACAGGACACTGACTTGCAACTATGAATAGTTACTCAGACAAAATGACTTTTCTGTGATCCTGAGACATTGGAGCTATATTAATGACAATCTGCTCCACAAATTGCACATGCTTGTAACACACTTGTGTGCCACATGGTGATGGGAATCACACAAATGATGCCGCATCACCACACATATGTTGTTTGTATGCAGTCAGATGTTTCACAGGTAGTGGATCTAACGGGTAAGAACATGCCTGATTTCAGTGTATCACTGGTGGCTGACACAAAGGTGGAATAATGGACATGTCACAGTCCAAAGAAACAGAGGCATTATCAGAAATACAAAATGACAACAGAGGCATTATCAGGAATACAAAATGATAACAGAGGCATTATCAGAAATACAAAATGACAACAGAGGCATTACCAGGAATACAAAATGACAACAGAGGCATTATCAGAAATACAAAATGACAACAGAGGCATTATCAGGAATACAAAATGACAACAGAGGCATTATCAGAAATATAAAATGACAACAGAGGCATTATCAGAAATACGAAATGACAGCAGAGGAATTATCAGAAATACAAAATGACAACAGAGGCATTATCAGGAATACCAAATGACAACAGAGGCATTATCAGAAATACAAAATGATAACAGAGGCATTATCAGGAATAGAAAATGCCATGGGTAGCCATATAACACCTAGAACACAGATATTGGTAGAGGAGAAAGGTGAACTTCTAAGTTCTTGGGTGATTAATGCTGGTCATCCCATCTGTGTCAGCTGTACTGAAACTGCACAGGTGTCTCCACTACAGATGGCATCAGAGTATATTTTTCTGAGTTGTAAGCACTAAGTATCAGGAGGCAAGTGCATGGCCACTACTGTCATGACTCCAGGATGTTCCCAAACCTGGGTGCAGTCCTTAACATCAGTAAGCAGATGTGCAGGTCATAAATTCAGGCACAAAATGCAAATACCCACATCATATCAGAGCTGATATGTGTACATTATAGCCTCCAGTTGTAAATGCAACTTTTTTAGGTAGTGCAGGGCATCCAGAAATGTTTATAGAGTGACATGGCATAAATGGATTTGAAGCATTCATGCCTGCTGTCAACACTGCTGGGCCAAGTCACAACTATTTATGCAGTCATGAGGATGCAGGCAATTGGCTACAATTTCTGAGCTAAATGATGGATGTGGAGTATACAATTCCATATGTAAACCAACTATACTAGAATTAATAAGTCACATCTCTTAGCAACTAGCTACTACATTTCTCTTCCTCATGAAAGTATAACCTCTCATAGTTGGATTGTGGCTGATATGTGTTTATATATATATATATATATATATATATATATATATATATATATATATATATAGATAGATAGATAGATAGATACAGATATGTGCATGCATGTGCATGTAAAGAAAGAATAAACTTGGATACCCAAATATGCAAGGAGTAAAATAATTACATAATTAACTATGATTTAACATTTGTGTTGAGATAGAATTCACAATGAAATTTAAATTTATTAACTGTCATTTCTGACATTTAAACTGTTGTCCAACTAATAAAGCTAAGACTCAGAGGTGCTAGGTAAAAATAAGTTCTCCAGTATAGTAAGAAATTTCTTCAGCCACACCCACAGTCATTTTCCCCTGATATTCGCAGCAATCACATTCAGCTGTGAAAATGTTTGCAACATATCTTAGTCCATCTAACTCTCAGCTTGCTACAATTATAATACACACATTTGCTTAAAATATTTCAGTATAATAGCTGTGTTAGTCTTTGGTATAACAAATGATTAAACCATAGCTATCCCAAAGGGCCTAGTCAGTCACATAGACTTCATGGAGGACGATCCAGAGTCTATCTAAACAATCCTGCCTTGGTTTGTGATTTATTGATCTTTATGATTAAAATGAAGTGTGAATTTGAGTGATAGTGAACGAATTACAGCTTTTGTCCCATTTTCAGAACTTGTAAAGTCAGAGCAACTTTACTGTACTTTAATATTTAGTTGTATATTGTTTGTTGATTTTCTCTTAGAAGTTGATTTAAATTATCTTTGAATTCTGTGGTAACTGATTCTGATTCTTCTTTTTTGTGTATTTTTTATTCATTTGAAGCTGGATATGGATTCCTTAAATGATTATGCCATTAGTGGTTTGCTACAGTGTAATAAATGTTATATATATATTTAAAGGTAACACATGACAACACTGGTGATCAGTGTTCCTCACGTCAAAAGCTGGATGATTTGCTTACCATTATTAGTAGTAAATCTAGACTTACTGATGATGGTTGCACTTGTACAATTGTCACGGCTTGGAAAAGTGTTGTCACATATATTAACGACTGGACTGGTGAGATAAATAATGTTAGGCTAAGACCAAATAGAACACATTTAGGAAAGGATGTGTCTGTTGTCTGTAAAGGTCACTCAACCCTATGAAACAAGATAATGCCCCTGACAACTTAGGAATTCTGGATACACATGTTCAGCAATCTGGGGATTCAGAGTGTTTAGAAGGAAATAAAAAAGAGAGAAAGGAAGAAGTTTACAATGAATAACAAGCAAAAAAAAGAAACTGATAAATGTAAAGTGAATACATACTAAAAAGGACACGACTTTGTTATGTAACACATATTATTGGGAATGGTAACATTTCTTTATCAGAAAACCTTCAGGCTACAGAAAAGGACAGCATTTTACCAAAAGAGAGGGTAGAAAAAAGAAGCAAGGGACAGGTGAAAATGAACAAATCAAAAGTGAAAGTGGAAGGATTGCAGAACATTACTGTAAGAAAAAAGATGTAAAAGGCAGACAGTGGCAACACGGCTCAAACTGTGGATGTAACAAGCCATCTGGATGAGAACTGTACTTGCAAGTTCAACATACAATGAAAACAGTGGGATTGATAAGACTAATGGTGACAAAGATCATTCCTTTGTATCATTTGATAGAGCAGATATTACTGGATTAGAAGTTAAAGATTCTTCAGATCTGGTCAGAAAAAAATATTCTTGTATTTGGGGATTCAGTTAGAGGAACTGATACTTACATTTGCAGAGAAGATAATGAACAGTGAATAGCGTTATGCTTGCCAGGATTACAAATAGACCATTAGAATGCCTTAAGGTAAGGTAGTGCAGATCTATGTTTATTTATGTCAAATGCACTACAAATGATCTCATCCACAAGGACTCTGACTATTAATAGGGAACTTACAGTCCTCTTAGATAGTGCAGCTTGTTCTGGTGTTAAGACATGTTTTTCACAAATCACATATAAAAAGTCAGGTAACCATAAAATATTTTTTTTTGTCAAATACCTACATAAAAAATAAATGCCCCATTAAAAAATGGACCTGTGTAGAGCATCTGAGCCTAGTTTTGGGCACACATGTGTTCAGACATGATGGTGTGCATTTGTCAAGATCAGGGAAGTGAATTTTTGTACCTGATGTTTTGCAATATTTGACAAACACAAGGCAGGATTTTTGCCAGGTTGAGAATGTAACAGTTACAGATAGCAACATGTGATGCATCTCTAATGGTTGTTAATGCTAGCAGCAATAATAATAAAGTTTTTTTTTTTTTTAAGTTGGAAACTTTGCTACATTCTCACAAGATTGATACTGTTATTGTTTGTGAAACATGGTTAAATAATGACTTGAACTCAGTTCTCTCAGGGTATAAATGTTTTTCTAACAAAAAAAGCAGGTGGAGGTGTTATGATAGGCATTAAATATAATTATGGGACCTATAATTATTACATGTTCAGTGATAACACTAACACTAATACTATACACTGTGCAACTGTGACAATAATGAAAACCCTGAAACATGTAACAATTGGGTGTATAGCCCACCAAAGGCACCTATTGATGACCCAAAGGAATTTATACATTTCTTGCATGAAACACAGTAGGGAAGAGTAAAAGTGACTGGTGCCATAAATTTACCAGAAACAGACTGGAATTATATTGATTCAACAACATAATAAGGAAATTATTCACAAAGTATGTGCAGGAACAACAAATGCTTCAGACTGTAAAAAAAACATGACCAGGGAATGGAACATACTAGACAGTGTTTGTCTTTCTAAAGACATTGCTGTTACTTCAAGTCAAGTTTCACCACTGTTGATGTGTAGTGATCATGGGGTTATAAAGTTTAATTGTTGGGAGATAATTCTGCCAAATTGAAATCTAAACCAGCACACAGAAGATCAATTACAGATTATTTGGAAGCAAAACAGTCACTATGTAAAACTAATTGGAGTGATGTGTTCAGAGGAAATACTGCAGATGGACTGTGAAAGGTTTTGAAAGATAAATTGCTTGAGTGCTAAAAAAAAATGTTTAACATCAGGATCTAGGCATACAACATCAGGGAAACATATTTCCATAAGAACAAGATCCCTGATTACAGTGCAAGATAAAACATTTAAAAAAATGGAAAAGAAGTTGAACTACAACTTTGAAAACTGAAATAAACAAGCTGGACAAACAAATTAAGGATAGTGTAAGCCAAGATCAAGAAAAATTTGAATAAAATGTATATAAAGTTATTGAGCATAATAGGAAACCATTTTATAGATACATGTGATATGGAAGGACTACAGACATACAAAGTGATAAACTGTGTATAGATTCTAAAATTTATTCTCAGACACAACAGATTATAGATATCTTTACAATATCGTATGCAAAACATTTTGGCTCCACAAAGGGGATAATAACTTGTCCTACTGACATCCAGGTAACTTCCAATGCTGGAATCAAAAGATTATACTGAAAAAATACTATGTGAACTGGATCCAAACAAAGAACAGGGAGGCAGTGGTATTAGTAACACCTGTTTTCATGTTGTGGAAAAATAATGGAGACGGTAATATTGGATAAGTTATTGTCAGAATTGGATAGTTTAAGATTTGAAACCATATATCAGTATGCATGCTGTATGTTGAAAATAGATCTATTACCATCTGTAACATGATGTTCTATAACAATATAATAACAACTATGAATGAAAAATTGTGTTGTGATATAATTTTTATAGATTTAACTTCAGCGTTTGATATGGTCATACACAAAACACTGATCAATAAATGAGAACATCTAGGTATTGCTGTACTATTGATTAGCTGGATAACTGCCTGGCTTACAAACAGGACATGGCAAGTATCATAAAGCAATTAGACAGGTGAAATTCGAGATTACCATCAAGGTCTCTCACAGGGCCCTATTCTAGGGGCATACATGTTTAGATTGTATGTTTTACATATACCTTTTTCATTTAAGGTGTTCTATTGTCTGTATTCAGGTGACTTGAATTTGGATAAACTGATACGTGTCTTACAGATAGGGCAAATCTGCAAAAGAACTTGAATAAATTGACTCCTTAGGAGCAGGAAAATAATATTCTGATAAATACATCAAAAACTATGCATATGAGATCTGGGAGACATACATTGAAAGGTGAGTATTTAATACAGCACACAGTGTTTGAAACTGTAGTCATTTAAGGACCTAGGTATATGGGTAGATCGAGCTTTGAGTTTGGATAAGCATATCAAACCAATTAGTTAATGATAGTTATAGAACTATAGAGTATATAAAAGATTTATAAAGTCTAGGAAATCAGAAATTATGAAGTCCTCATTTGTTAGTTATATTAGACCCAAACTTGAGTACAGAATAAAAATATGGAAACCTTATAAGAAAACAAGCATGAGTAAACTGGAAATAGTATAATGGAAATATACCAAGAACATTCATGGATATGGAAATTTAAGTTATTATGAAAGTCTAAAACATCTGAATTTGTGCAATGTCTCATACAGATATTTAAGAGGAGACCTTCCTTTTTCAGGTATATAAGACATTTAGGGACAACTACCTCTGGGAAATGTTGGAGTTATCAAAAAGCAGTAGAGAATCATCAGACAACCCATGTAGAAGATTCTCTAGGAATGAGAAGTGCACTATTTGGTTCTCTGAGAGAGCAGCTGATGCGAGAGCCCTTCATTTGCTCAAACTTTCAAATGTTCGAAACTCATATGGCCGACACCATATGAGTGAACGTTTGAAAGGCCAACAAATGATAGCGGAGATCCCGCTACAGTGCGGGACTGGGAGATTCCCCTTTCCTGCACTGTAGTGCGATCTCGGAGTGAGAATATTTAAGTAGTAGGGGGTGAAGGGGGGTGAAGGGGGTGCAGGTGGGCGTGCCCACCTGCATTACACAGTTTTACTGTGTTTACAGGTAGGTAAATGGTGCTATTTCAGGATGTTGGTCTTTCGGAATGTCGATCATATGGTGTCGGTCATATGAAAGTCGGCATTCTGAACTGTCGACATTCTGAAGTAGACTCACTGATGCATGGAACATACTACCAAATTATATTAAAGCAAACATTCATTTAGATATTTTTAAGAACAGTCTGGACAATTATTATGGGAACAACTGTTTTGGTATATTGGAAGGCTAGAAGGGCATTAATGACCGTGACCAAAATATTTGTATGTATGCATGTATGTACGTATGTATGTACATATGCATATATGTATGTATGTATGTATGTATGTCTGTACGTATATGTAAAGAATTGCTAGTAGGCCTTAAAGAGTTATTTAGGAATGAAACAGTATAATGCAATGTCTGAACCTAATATGTTTGAGACAACTATGCATTTAAATAAAATCACTGAGTTGCATACCTGGATAGCTTTTTCCTCTCCTCACATTATTTCCTTATCTGAAACTTGGCTCAAGCCTCATATTACAAACAATGAAATACTCCCACCTAGTTATAACATCTTTCACTCTGACAGAGTTCCAAAAAAAGGAGATGGTAAAGCCATCCTCTACACCAATAACCTAAACCTTTCACCTTTCTCCTCTCCTATTCCTGACTTCTACCTAGCAGAACTTCTCATATTAAACTGTCACCTTAATCCTCATAAGAAATTTGCTGTTGCTATTATTTATATCCCTCCTGTGACCAATCTGCCCATCCCAGAGAACATTTTGTCCTGGTTTTCCCATACTATTCCTTATGAAACCCTAGTCTTAGGAGATGTCATTGATTGGTCCAAAATTGTTACTGAGTCTCCTCAACATAGTGACAACCTACATGGTTTCCACCAATTGATCACAGCACCCTCCCGTCTCCACAAAAACTCTTCATCCAGCCCCACAATAGACTGAATTTTAACCAATTACACCCAGCACTAACATAACCCCACCACTTTACCTGACTCCCTCAGTGACCATCTCCCTACCTCTGTCCTAAGACACACCACGCAGATTCACAAACCCCAGCATTTTAGAGATTGTCACAAATTATCCAGCTTTAACCTCTCCCAGTTCAACTCTATTCTTTCCAGTACAGACTGGTCTGTTCTTTGACAAGTCCATCTGAATGACGCTGTAAATATGTTCAACAGCATCTTCCTAAATACTTTGGACTCCAGTCCCCTCCAGGAAAATCAGAATAAAATCTAACCGAGCCTCATGGCTTTCTAAGGAAACTAGGACCATTATGCAAGAAAGAGACAGTGTCTGGAAAATCTGGAATAAAACTAAACAACTACTCCTTCTACTCAAATATAGACAACTAAGGAACCTTGCTAAGAAACAACGTTCAGATGACAAAAAGGCCTTAACACTGCCCAGCTAAACAACAAATCTAACCCTCGAACATTCTGGTCTACACTTAACAAAATTCTTTCTCAAGGTTGTCCCACAAATCCCTCCCCTTACCTTAACACATTCCCCGCAGGAAACTGCTACCCTCCTCAATAAGCATTTCATTGAAACCATCCAAAAACTCATTCCCTCAAGCTCTACTGCTATACCTCCACCTCCTAACCCTCCAAACCAAACTCTCTTTTTCTTTTACCCTGTTCCCACCTCTTACATCAAATCTCTTCTTCTTAAGCTCAAACCTGCTCTCCCTCTACTGACAATCTACCTCCTACCTTCCTCAAACTTGCTGTTGAATCTATTGCCTATCCTATATCTATACAAATAAACAGATCTATTCCAGAATTCACTGTGTCTACCCAGTGGAAATCCTTTTTCACTATTCCATTACACAGAGGTGGGAACTTGACAGACCCTGCCAACTACCGACCCATTGCCATTCTATCCCCCCTCTCTAAGATCCTTGAAAAATGCATTCACTCACAGCTTCTTAACCACTTCCTCCAGCATAATCTTCTCACTATCATTCAGCATGGCTTCCGTCCCAACCATAGCACAACCATTGCCCTCTTATCCTTCACTTATACCATAGCCAAAGCCCTTGACAACAACAGATTCATATCCTGCCTCTTCCTTGACCTTTCCAAAGCTTTTGATACTGTCGCTCATCCTCTATTGCTATCTAAACTTGCTAATCTTAATATATCTTCTTCCTTCCTGGCCTGGTTCACTAGCTACCTATCCTGTAGACAGCAATCTGTCAAATGGCTGTTATCCTTTTCACAATTCCTTCCTGTCCCAACTGGAGTACCCCAAGGCTCCATCTTGGGTCCGCTTCTATTCAATGTCTTCACCAATGATCTCTACACATCCTGCAAACATTCCTCTCTCATCCAATACGCTGATGACTCTACACTTATCTCTGTCTCTAACAATATGACCGAGCTCTATACCCTAACTCAAAATGCTTTCCTATCCACTGACAAATGTCTGTCTGATAATTTACTCATCCTCAACCCCAAAACAACCAAACTCTTACTCTTCCTCCCCCAATCTCTTATTAAACATAAATCTACCTTTGCTATTAAATCTTCTGACAGCACAATTATCCAACCCGATACCCACACAAAACTTCTTGGAGTCTCCTACCAGGACACAAGTTCTCTTCAGAAATTACATTCTGCTTGCCGAGCACACTCAAGCAAATCTGCAGTCTGCGGCTACCACTCCACCCATACAGTATAAGAAGGAATCATTACTGCAAGCTAAACAAGGATATACATTTTGAGCCTCAAGAGCAGGGTCAGTCCACCCAGGCATTCTACTTGTATGTTTTATGAGAGGGAAGCTATTACGTTAGCAGTATTTCTTAGTAGTTCTCAGCTTGCTAATAAAACTGACTGTTGTAGCCTTGTGTCCTCCCCATCCCCCCGCTAGTACAGTAATCCTAACTGTCCAATAGACAGTATACATTTAATTCACATCCATGTGACTAAATTAACCATCAGTCAGCCCTCTCAGTGCATTCTGCCTTAGTTTGTATCACTTGGAGGCCCACCTGTTTATTTGCATCTCTATACATTCCCCTTCATTGCTAATGTATCTCCCTACTCTAATCTGTGCACAAACTGGTTACTAATCAGCAAGTGAATGTGAAGACACACTCCCAACCTTAATAAACTTTGCTGTCTCTTCTCTCCTTCACTTTACAGGTAGTTTAAATTATTACTTACCCCCTCTGAGGCCTTCACTGATTTCCACTGATTGCCTCTCTGGTTTCTTTGCATTCCACCTGGTTTACACCCCTTGTGCTATCTCCCTCCCCCAATAGAAAGTCTATATTAGAATCAGAATCCTGCTGAGCATGGAGCCATCTTTAAATTTCTAGTCTCCCACCAGGACACAAGTGCTCTTCAGCAATTACATTCTGCTTGCCAGTAAGCCAATAGACCTCAGGCATTTGTTTAAAGTGTTCAGAATTGTAAAGTAATACTTACTTTTTTCTCTTGTCTTGGTTGGCTCTGCCCCGCTCCGTTTGCCCTCGCTAATGCTCAGGCTTTCTCTGCTCCCCTGCCCTGCCACCTATTTCCTCCTACCACCACTACCTCTACATTTATAGTAATCACAGCCACACCCACAGCTCACCCTCACATCATCTCCACCAATCACAGCTCCTCAAGTCATATCACATTATACCACATCAACTTGCTCCACACAAAATACTCCCAATTACTCTCATTCCCACTAGGCATTTTTTACATCATCCACACTACTTCCCCATCCACATATAGTGCAACCCTATAATTCCTATTCAGACTCCTCACCTAGAAACAACTTAAACTTTATTACCATGACTATCACACTAAGTCTAGTCTGTCTTCTCATAATTCTTTACAACACCACAAGTTATCACTCTAGCAATATCCCTAAACTTAGTAGCACAACACTACATCATGCACTCTTGTATACAGACACCACACATTATAATAATATCTGCCCACAATTATTCAAGAACTACATAACGGACCAATTCAGAACTAAACACATATGCTCTCATTCCTACTCCAAAAAAACACAATACTTTCTTACACTCCTCACCAAACTCCAACATCTGTATAACCATTTTAAGTCCAGGCTCACCATAAGTGGGGATATCCACCCCAACCCAGGTCCAAATCCATCCTGTCCAACACAAACTGCTCCAACACAAATGTCAGAACATAACACCCCCACTTTCTTCATCCCTGGGCAAATCAACAACAGCAGCAAAACCAACCATCTTTTAATGCTAAATATTAACATTAGAAGTATCAAAAATAAAATAACTAAACTCCAGGCCACAATAGCACACTACTCCCCAGATATAGTTGCTTTAACAGAAACCTGGCTAAATAAAAACATAGCTAACTCAGATGTTCTCCCTACCAGCAACAATATCATTAGACAAGACAGACCACTTTGTAAAGGGCGTGGAACTGCCTTACTGTACAAGTCCAACTTAACTGTCTGTCAATTATCAAACTCTTACCCGTCCCCCAATAATTGGGGCATACTTATCTCACATCTTTAACTTCACCCTAAAAAGGTCATCACCACAATTGTGATCTATATTCCACCTGGTAATACACCTGCTAGCCTTGAAGACATCTTATCCTGCTGTTCTTCCACATACTCACAAGAAACCCTTATTTTGGGGGACTTCAACCTAGATTGGTTCACCTGTATATCAGAACCACCAAGTAATCTAATAAATCTCCATGGCTACCAGCAGCTAGTCCAAATTCCAACTAGATGTGATAAAAAATCTGACAGGGAATCCATCCTTGACTGGGTCCTAACTAACAACCCCACATTGTACCCTCACATAGGCAGTCTCCCAGACACCTTAAGTGACCACAACATAATATACTTTATACGTAGTAGAACAAGCATATGCAAAACCACTAACTATATATCCACTAGAAACAAAAAAAAATCTCTCCTGAGGTCCTCAACACTTTACTCTGTAACTGTGACTGGACCCCCCTAAAAACCCTCCCACTTGACCAGGCTGTAGCATATTTCAACAAAACATTTCTACAACACCTAGACACTGTTGCTCCATTGCTAAAAGCAAGGTTAGAACCTCTACAAACCTCTGGCTCAGTAAAGAAACCAAACAAATACTCAAGTCCAGAGACACTGCCTGGCTTTACTATCAAAAAAACAAAAAAAACACAAAGCCTAACTAAGTACCAAGAACTGCACAATCATGCAAAAAAATGCATTAGGCTGGACAAAAAATCCTACTACACAACATTACAAACTAAATACCAACACAACCCACAAAAATTTTGGAAAAATGTAAACCAGCTACTAAAATCCACCCAAAAGGCTACCCCCAAACCAACCACCCCTGACACTAAAGTTCCCATCGAAACACAATTCATCTCCCACTTTGTGAACTCAGTTCTATCCTTAGTATCACAGGACAGTTCGTTCCTCACTATCCCCCCAACACAAATAACACTAATACAAATTTAACCCTCAGTTTCCACCACTTCAATCAAAAGGATGCTCTCCAAACTAAAAACTTCATCAACAGCAGCCAACCTGCTCCCCAGCTATTTCTTGAAACTCACAGCAGATGCTATTGCTATCCCAGTCTACACTCTCATAAACAGATCAATTGTTGAAAACTATGTGTCCATACTCTGGAAAATATCCTATGTTACACCCATACATAAAGGCAGGACCTCCACTGAACTTAATAACTACAGACTCATTGCTTTACTCTCCCCCCTGGCCAAAATCCTAGAACAATGCATCCATACCCAGATGCTAAAATATCTCATAGACAGCAACATCCTGTCACCTATTCAGCATGGTTTCAGACCTGCCCATAGTACCACTTCATCCCTCCTTTGCTTCACAGACACAGTAAACTGTCTCAAAAATGAAGGACTACAGGTGTCAACTCTTTTTTTTTTTGGATATGTCCAAAGCATTTGACACAGTCTCACACCAAATCCTGCTAAACAAACGAAACCAATATCATCTATCAAATTCCACTCTTACCTTGTTCCAAAGCTACTTAACTGGCAAGTACCAAGCTGTGAAATGGGAAAATTCTCTCTCTCCTCAGCTGCCCATAACTATAGGAGTCCCACAGGGTTCTATATTAGGACCACTACTATTCACAGTCTTCACAAAATGACCTCCATACCTCCACACAGCATGCATCTATAATTCAGTATGCAGATGAAACTACCTTAATCTGTGCTGCACAAAACATTCCCACCCTCCTGCAAACAACTCATCTAGCATTCTTTAACATTGAAAACTACCTTACCAAAGCCCAACTTATCCTCAATCCAAAGAAAACTCAGCTTATGATTATAAACAGTTCTAACAAAAACACTAACAATCAATTCACTATCTACTCCACAAATGCTATTCCAATTGCCCTAGTGGCACAGGCTAAGATATTGGGAATAACCATAGACTTCACCTAAAATTTGATAGTCATCTCAACTTAACTATTAAAAAAGTACATGCCAAACTGGGGTCACTCTAACGTGTCAAACCATTTCTTACCAACAACACAAGATCAGCCATTGCTCGCTCCCAGCTTCTATCCACCCTACTCTATGTATCCCCCATTCTGACTAATCTCAACTAAACTGAACTAAGCAAAATGGAAGCCTGCTATAACAGAATTGCCCACTTTGCTGCAAATTTCATCACTGTACTGCTTTGAGACAGCTCTACTGGCTTGAACTGCCCAACCTCCTAACTTACAATCAGCTCTGCCTCTGTCATTCTATCTATTACCTCCCCAATAAGTGTCCTGCCCTCAAAAACCTAGTACAACATCACTCAGCCAAAAGGCCTCTTAGATCATCAAGCAAACTACTACTAGAAGTCACCAACAGCTACAATAGCTTTGTTGATGCACTATATAGTAGTTCAGTGGCTAAAAAATGGAACTCTGTCCCTACTAGCATTCAAAACACATCATCCAAAGCCTCCTTTAAAGACCTCATCAGGCAACATCTCAAGCAAAGTTGGCAGTGCCATGATTGCTCCCCAGGCTAGTGAAAGTGGATAAGGTATACATACTAAATCTAGAGTACTTGATAATAGTTTTCAGTCTTACTCACAAACACTGGCTAATCTACAATGTATGTACTGTACCTGTGTACTATGTATGTATTCTACCTATGTTCCAAATTTCAGCTGTACACCACAAATCTATTAATTACCTTTATTTTTAAAATTAATATTTTTTTGTTTGTTTTCTCCACTGTAACTGTTTATGTGCCGCATACCACTGTAAAAACATGTCTCTTGTAATTTGTGTGTATACTGATCATGTCTAAGTAACTAAATGTGTCTGTAATTTTCTTTGTGGAGCTTTTCTCCCCAGGCCTCTGCTGAAAAAGGGCCTTTCCAGCTCAGTCAGACACCCCCGGTTAACAAATAAATAAATAAATAAATAATTGATGGTGAACTGAAATTTACTGCAGAGTGATCCAAGCAGCAGAGAGCTAAAAGAGTGATTTTCTACCAGATATAAGTATTTTTTTGTGGCTTTCCCACTGTTATTAAGCTAGCGACTGCATTTCGCCTGTTTTACTGCTACTTTAAGTGATTTCTGCATTTTACACTGTTTATTGCACTTTAAGTTACTAATTGTTGCAAATTGTTTCTGTAGGCTACACACTAAAGTGTGCTAGCCGATTTACAGCATTTATAGCATTTACTGTCTGGTTTTTCCTTGTCTCTGTAAAAAAAAAAAAAAAAAAAATCTCTTGTTTTCCCGCCTTACTGAACTAGAGTAGTCCAGTTTCAGAGTTGCTGATCCCTGGGCTTTGTTTTTAGTTCCTGTTACTGATCCATTGCCTTATTAGGAAGGAGGGAAGTTTCTTTGCTTACCAGTGGGAGTGGGAAGCACTGAGCGGCCTTTTTGTCCGATTTGGTGAAGTTTCAGCCAGAAAATTGGTCGTTTTGGGCCAGTTCCTAGCTCCTTTCAGCCCCTGCTATAAAACACGCTAAACGCGTGTTTTCCAGCTTGTACCAACTCAGCACAGATCCTCGTGGTGGCCTGCAGAGTGATCCAAGCAGCAGAGAGCTAAAAGAGTGACTTTCTACCAGATATAAGTATTTTTTGTGGCTTTCCCACTGTTATTAAGCTAGCGACTGCATTTCGCCTGTTTTATTGCTACTTTAAGTGATTTCTGCATTTTACACTGTTTATTGCACTTTAAGTTACTAATTGTTGCAAATTGTTTCTGTAGGATACACAATAAAGTGCGCTAGCCGATTTACAGCATTTATAGCATTTACTGTCTGTTTTTTTCCTTGTCTCTGTAAAAAAAAAAAAAAATCTCTTGTTTTCCCGCCTTACTGAACTAGAGTAGTCCAGTTTCGGAGTTGCTGATCCCTGGGCTTTGTTTTTAATTCCTGTTACTGATCCATTGCCTTATTAGGAAGGAGGGAAGTTTCTTTGCTTACCAGTGGGAGTGGGAAGCACTGAGCAGCCTTTTTGTCCGAATTGGTGAAGTTTCAGCCAGAAACTAGTAGTCCATTGGTCGTTTTGGGCCAATTCCTAGCTCCTTTCAGCCCCCTGCTATAAAACACGCTAAACGCGCGTTTTCCAGCTTGTACCAACTCAGCACAGATCCTCGTGGTGGCCTGCAGAGTGATCCAAGCAGCAGAGAGATAAAAGAGTGACTTTCTACCAGATATAAGTATTTTTGTGGCTTTCCCACTGTTATTAAGCTAGCGACTGCATTTCGCCTGTTTTACTGCTACTTTAAGTGATTTCTGCATTTAACACTGTTTATTGCACTTTAAGTTACTAATTGTTGCAAATTGTTTCTGTAGGCTACACACTAAAGTGCGCTAGCCGATTTACAGCATTTATAGCATTTACTGTCTGTTTTTTTCCTTGTCTCTGTAAAAAAAACAAAAAAAAAACAAAAAAATCTCTTGTTTTCTCGCCTTACTGAACTAGAGTAGTCCAGTTTCAGAGTTGCTGATCCCTGGGCTTTGTTTATAGTTCCTGTTACTGATCCATTGCCTTATTAGGAAGGAGGGAAGTTTCTTTGCTTACCAGTGGGAGTGGGAAGCACTGAGCAGCCTTTTTGTCCGATTTGGTGAAGTTTCAGCCAGAAACTAGTAGTCCATTGGTCGTTTTGGGCCAGTTCCTAGCTCCTTTCAGCCCCCTGCTATAAAACACGCTAAACGCGCGTTTTCCAGCTTGTACCAACTCAGCACAGATCCTCATGGTGGCCTGCAGAGTGATCCAAGCAGCAGAGAGCTAAAAGAGTGACTTTCTACCAGATATAAGTATTTTTGTGGCTTTCCCACTGTTATTAAGCTAGCGACTGCATTTCGCCTGTTTTACTGCTACTTTAAGTGATTTCTGCATTTTACACTGTTTATTGCACTTTAAGTTACTAATTGTTGCAAATTGTTTCTGTAGGCTACACACTAAAGTCCGCTAGCCGATTTACAGCATTTATAGCATTTACTGTCTGTTTTTTTCCTTGTCTCTGTAAAAACAAAAAAAAAAATCTCTTGTTTTCCCGCCTTACTGAACTAGAGTAGTCCAGTTTCAGAGTTGCTGATCCCTGGGCTTTGTTTTTAGTTCCTGTTACTGATCCATTGCCTTATTAGGAAGGAGGGAAGTTTCTTTGCTTACCAGTGGGAGTGGGAAGCACTGAGCAGCCTTTTTGTCCGATTTGGTGAAGTTTCAGCCAGAAACTAGTAGTCCATTGGTCATTTTGGGCCAATTCCTAGCTCCTTTCAGCCCCCTGCTATAAAACACACTAAACGTGCGTTTTCCAGCTTGTACCAACTCAGCACAGATCCTCGTGGTGGCCTGCAGAGTGATCCAAGCAACAGAGAGATAAAAGAATGACTTTCTACCAGATATAAGTATTTTTTGTGGCTTTCCCACTGTTATTAAGCTAGCGACTGCATTTCGCCTGTTTTACTGCTACTTTAAGTGATTTCTGCATTTTACACTGTTTATTGCACTTTAAGTTACTAATTGTTGCAAATTGTTTCTGTAGGCTACACACTAAAGTGTGCTAGCCGATTTACAGCATTTATAGCATTTACTGTCTGTTTTTTCCTTGTCTCTGTAAAAAAACAAAAAAATCTCTTGTTTTCCCGCCTTACTGAACTAGAGTAGTCCAGTTTCAGAGTTGCTGATCCCTGGGCTTTGTTTTTAGTTCCTGTTACTGATCCATTGCCTTATTAGGAAGGAGGGAAGTTTCTTTGCTTACCAGTGGGAGTGGGAAGCACTGAGCAGCCTTTTTGTCCGATTTGGTGAAGTTTCAGCCAGAAACTAGTAGTCCATTGGTTGTTTTGGGCCAATTCCTAGCTCCCTTCAGCCCCCCCACTATAAAACACGCTAAACGCGCGTTAGCGCGGAGTTGCCACTGTTGCACACAAGCAGCGGCGGTTAAACAAGGTTAAACTATTCGGGCCATCTAAATTCCACTCTTCAAATTTTCCCTTAGAACTACCTTCCTCGAGCTGTACTGCTGATCTAACCAGCATATCCTATAACTGAAAAGTTCATCTCTACTTGATTCCCAAGTAGACTATTCTCTATCTGTAAAGCCTAGCACTTACTCCTACAGTACTTGCACCTTGATAAAGCACTCTTATTATAGATAGTACCCCACCAGCCTAAAACCCACTTCCCCCCGGAGTCCTTTGAAAGTCTCTTTATCTACTACTTCTAGTATGTCGCGGGATCAGTTGCTAGTGTCCTCTCCAGCTCAACTGGTGAACCTGGGAATATTGAGGCAATGTTACAATTGCCTCATGTACATAGACAATCCTCTCCTTCTCCCACAAAACACAAATACATGCGAGAGATGCAACTATACGGCCAAACTGGAGGCTGAGCTCTCTCAACATAGGACTGGCAAGACCAGACAGGAGGAGAAGGTAACCACACACAATACATACCCAGTCACACATGGTACCATCACAACTTCAAATCATACACATACTCACACAAAGACATACTCGGAGGCTCTGATCAAAAATTTACCAAAACAGCAGAGGCCACCAAAGCAGACACCCAAACAACTACCACCTCACGACCCAACACATGCAACACATAGACCACACAGTCAGAGTGTCAAACAGTCACAGCCCTTAAGGCCAAACAAAATGCCAGACACACTTGTCATTGGTGATTCCATAGTCAGACACACTAACGTCCCGCTCACCAGACTGAGTAAGGAGAAGGTCACAGTAAGCTGCCTGTCGGGCACTAGAATCCGCCACATAACGCAAGCACTCAGGTCTCTCAACAGCAGGTACAAGTACGACTCAGTCATTGTCCACGCTGGTGTCAACGACCTGAGATGTACCTCCTTGGACTGCATGAAAAGGGACATCGAAGAGCTCTCTGATTATGTAGCCCAGGCAGGTATGACCCTGACCTTGAGCAGTATCCTACCTTCACCTAGAATGATGCCACAATACAGTGATAAGATGATCAGCTTTAATAATTGGCTTAAATTCTGGTGTCATTCAAAGGGGATCCAATGTCTGTCTGCCTGGGATGACATGCTGGACAAGCCACGCTGCTTCGCAAGGGACGGCTTGCACCTGTCACCCCTGGGCTTCCGGATATTGGCAAAGGCTCTTGCCACCCCCATAGTGCCTTTTTTAGGCAAGGCTCGAATTCTAAACCTACCACCCTAGAACACCAAAAAGGAAAAAAAACTAAGGGTAATGCTGCTCTGGGGACCCAGGTTGACAGTAGCCTTTCGTTTGACACTCATGTTGCTAAAGCAGTTAGGAAAACCTTCTATATCGCCCACCTGATCATGAAGGAATTCACATCTAGATCAAGGGAGGTCATCGTCCCCCTGTACTCATCACTCATTAGACCTATGATTGAGTACAATGCCCCGTTCGGAATGTATCTGACCAGACACCTGCTGCAGCTTGAAAGGCCCCAAAAGTTCCTCAACAAAAGGATAAAGGGTCTCAAAAATATGTCTTATGCTGCCCGACTGAAAGAACTCCAGCTCTATTCAGTCTCATACCGCTTGCTCAGGGGTGACCTGTGCCTGACATATAAGGCCATGTCAAACCCAGATTTGATGAATATGCTTCACCTCAAAAAATCTAGATCCCTCAGAACCACAAGGGCGGGAGACTTAAACCTTGACACGGTTATAAATATAACATGCTGGAGGGACAGATTCATCACCCAGAGACTCCCTATGCTGTGGAACAAAATCCCGGTACATGTGAGGCAGAGCACCTCGCTGGCCTTGTTCAAGAGGAATCTTGACCAATGGATGGGAGATCGCAGATATACCCCAGGGATTACTTCAGTGTCACTGCTTGACAGAGGCACAGCAAAATGATAGGCATAGTTTTTATTCAAACTAAAGGGGTGGTGAAAGCCACATAAATATGGGCTAGGCTTATAAATGCCCTTAGGCAGATAGCCTAGTATGAACCTATGAACCTATGAACCTGCACTTACTCCAATGTATAAAAAAACACAACAGAAATTGAGCCTACTTTATCATAGTAAAAAAATTCTAACCCTCAATTAGATTTACACTGGCACAAGCATTCCTCCTTCCCTCCCTCCTATATGCCACCCCAGTACATACCAGCATTCAAACTACAACCCTGAACAAACTCCAGCCAACTTACCACAAAATAGCTAAATGTATCACAAACTGTCCTTACAATGCTCATCACTGTACTGTTTTAAACTCTCTCCAGTGGCTTGAGCTCCCCCAACAACTCCTAATATCTCAGTTTCAAATGCTGCATAACATTCTTTACAAACCTTCATCCTGTCCAGCTCTTTCATCCTTTATCTCTACCTATACTCCACCTCGGACCCTTCAAACCTTTAGCCAGCAACTACTTGACATCTACCAACCTAAGAAAACAATTGGCAAACCACTATATAAATATTCTGTTGCCCTTGCTTATAACAAACTTCCATTAAGCATACATTCCATCACCCAATCACTACACTTTAAAAATGAACTAAAGAACCATATGCTCAGCTCCAAGACCTGTTCCTGCCACGACCCAACATAATCACCTCTCACTCTCCTTAAATCACTAATTACGTTTTTTCTCTCACCCATCTCATTTCCCACAACTCCATGTATGATAGCCAATGCCAACTGCTTTTTACCTAATTAAGATGCATAATTTTCTCATGTAAATACATGATTGCTTTTGTATAAATATTGTGTTTTGTCTTATCATGTAAGCTCTCTATTTTGTTTTTACTCATGCTGTATAAACAGATTTGTTATTTTGATCTTTGTACTATCTCTCATATATGTATGTGCTTATTTTTTTAACTGCAATATTGTTTTCATGTAACTATTTTTTTTAACTGCAATATTATTTTTCATGTAACTATTTTTCTTTGTTGGTGCTTTTCTCCTTGGGTCTCCACTGAAAATGGGTCCCAAGCCCAGTTGGACCAACCTGGTTAACAAATGTCAATAAATAAATACATTTAAAGAAAGTTTTTAAAGCACTATGTAGTCTAACAAATTCTTACCATCAGGGAATGGATGTGAGAAACACTGATTATTTCTGTGGAAAAGAAATCCAACTGGACACAGATAATGTCCATATGCAAACATATTCAATATATCCTTTTATTGAAGTCTTAACAGTTTTAAAATGAATAGTTGCTATATCATAGAGTTGTATGAACTTGGGAATGCATATCTGAACTGTAAAAGCAGGTATGCAGGCATTATTCTGTAACATAGCTTTCAATTGTACTTATTCCTGCTGAATACGCAGATTTAAGAATCATTTTTTGGTCTGTTCATTGTAAGAGCCACGGTTGTCTGGCAAATAATTTATGGTGAAGTCAGTGAATAATGAGTGTCAAAAGGTATGTTAACACAACTCCTGCGCAACTATGTGTGTATGAACAATATTTGAAAAAATGTTCCTAGTTATGGGTCATTGTCCACCCATTAATTTATGATATGTCCAGATACCCTCCTCTAAAATGTGGTGAGGTATGGTCTGCAACACAAAGCAACAGTTGCACATTCTCAGATAACAGTTAACATGAGTCTATAAAGTGTAAAAGGAAAGAGTGCTTGCATTATGATGTATTCCAAAGGAAAAGAACATTATTACAGTAGTCACTGCTTGTGGGTTTTAATCACACTCTCCAAATGTAAAGCTCAGCTGATTACAGTACTGCTTTAGCCTGTCATCAATAAAAAACTACAGTACTGTTAAGGAATCATCATTATAGCACTTGAAGGGCATACCCTAGTCCTCTGTCTTGAATGGCCTGCTGTCAGGTGTAATCCCTGTACATATATTCCAAGTGATAACGTACTTAGCCTTTGGTATTCTTAACAGCAGAATGTAAAAGAATAGAATGCTTTAATTGTAAAAAGCATTGTATATTATCTGTGAGGTTACTAATGTTCCTCTTTTTTTCTCTCACCCCACCAATTCTTTTTTTTTATTTATTAATGGATTTCTTATATATTTTTTTTTAATTTTGGCATTGTATTATATATAAAATCAAATTACTTATTATTATATTAATTTCTTTTATGTCTTATTTTTTGTTTAAGTATAATTTCATAATACTTGGTATTGAAATACATTTTTTCATTTTTATGACTTACCATTTTATTTGTATTTATATTATTTGAAACTTTCTATACTGCTTTATAATTGTTTCTTTATGTTTTGCAAATTTCATTTAATATGTTTTATGTTTTATTTACTATTTTGTTTAAATTTTATTTATGTTATTGCTTACATAGCCCTCCATTTCTCACATGTGTCTACATGACACACTTAATTTGGTCCAATTGGCTCCACAACACAATTACATTGTTGTCACCCCCTCTGTGGTGACGACAGTCCAAATTCAGCTAATAAACTATGCATGTGTCCAGTTGTCACTGTTGAAAAAATGGATAGCTGTAGTTCTTCCCTACACCCTTCCTGCACATCCCTACCTACCTTTCATTTTGTTTTCCCCCTGCTTGCTCCCCATTTCGCCACTTTCCCGTCTTCTCCCATTTCTTTTCTTTAAAGAATCATTGAGTGATGGTGCATGGTGTGCAGCATTGTGCTTTATTGTATAAAGTGGTTATTAATTTTGATTGGATAACCATACCATCTAGCAACAGACATTTCATCATTACTGCATTGAGGAATAGGAAAAGTATAAAATCGAAATTTCACATACACTACTAGTCTATGCAACTACACAGGAAATATCCCCACATATTTCTTCAATACAATTCACTATCCCATGCACATATCAAACACAGAATGGGTACCTTATCCCCATGTTTCATACATACACCACCAGCTGACAACTAAGGAAGGACAGGTTGGATGTCATAAACAAGCATTGACTTTTCTTTTAGGGGTAGGGGAGCTAAGATGTGTGTCTGCTATGGCACTAACAAGACTGTGTTGGTCTGGTTACCCTACATGTATGGCATCCTCCCTGTCATATGGTTTAGTTATGGGATAGAAGTATCATCTGTAATGCAGCCCTAGCACAGGTGTATAGCTGCATCGGAGGATGGGTGTAAACTCCTAAGTGTTGGGTCAGTATGCTATGGCTTGTCTCATAACCAGTGCAGGGACTTACTGAGCATGGCTACGTCTGCCTATGCCTGCTGCTGGTTCCTACCCTGCAGGTTAGACTGACTCATGGCTTCACACACCAATGTCACATTGAGGGCTCCTAGAGACACACATGCAGCATTTACATGGTCCATCTTGCCTGCTTCCCTTGCTTACTCACACAGTCGCCAGTCTTTTGTGTCAGCCTAGGCCTCTTGCCCCCACACAACACCCTGTGCAAGTGATGATAACTGTGCCACATCCTTGTCATCTATCATTTGGATTCAGGGATATTAAGCTATATATCTGATACACAGGTTGACTATCTATAATAATATGATGTTATTACCTCTGTTTGTGCTGTTGGACTCATAATTGTACCTGTCATTTAGATTGTACATAACCATTTAGACAGTTGCTAGCATAATACTTTATCTAGTTTATAGGGGATGCTTTTGTAAGGGCTGTGAATTCTGGCAATTAAATTTGTCTCATTAATAAATATAACTTTCTCTTGAAGAATTGTTTAGTACAAATGTATGGGTGCACAGCCAAAATCACGTCATCAGATTCAGAGCTCAGGACTGCATGTCAGCCCTGAAGACAAATCTCATCAGAACGGTTATACAGTATAATGTTCATGTTTGCAAGTACATCACCATAGTTTCCAAAGTTCATAGAATGTGACTTGGGTATTGACTTGATGGTGTCTAGAAGCATAGCCATTACATCACAATATAATATTAACTGTCAGATATAATGCATGGTAAAAATTTGTCTAGCAAGGGCTACCCATGTCCAGGAGTGAAGCATCAGTGATCCTTGGCAGATAATGTTTTCACAGCAAGTCATCCAGCATGTCCTTCAAAAGGGTAATGTAGGTACTCTACTTGATATCATTTTGAAGCCTACTGCAGAGTAGAGATGAACTTTGGGAGATGTTTCTATCTCTTCAACATGTCTTGTGTATGTCTAAGTGTATGTTGAGGTACCTGGAATAGGTAACACGAATCCCACATTACTTACACATGTGCAGCATTTTCATCCCATTTTGGCCACAGATAGCCCTTTAAGGTAAACATAATCCGCATCACAACTATCTGTATGATGCTGCACACTGGGTCTATATTAGATCACCAAATGCTTAAAAAAGCATATGGTGATTGATCAAACTTATGTAAGCGAAAGCTTACAATTTCGAACTGTCAGAACAGCAATTTTTTTCCTAGTGAAAAAAATCGCTGTTCCAAAACACATACACACAACACAAGCACACAAAACAAACAGCAATCCACACACATACACCTAAAATCTGACACCTAACCCTACACTAAACTATGCACACCACTACCTATCCACTTACCTTAACCAAAACCCTAACCTTAAGGTCTGTTACTATCACACACTCACCTCACTCGCTCCCTAACCCTAACTCACCTAACCCACCCTAACCCTCACGTCCACACAATCGCACACATACCTAACCCGTGCCCTAACCCTAACTCACCTAACCTGTCCTACCACTCACAGCCACACAATCGCAAACTTACCTGAACCTGACCCGTAACTTTCCACCACAGCACTGAAAATACCAAAGCAACAGAAATGGACAACCAAATTCTTTCCCTAGGAAAAAATTTGGGTTTCTGTTGCTTCGATATTTTAAGCTTTTGCTTACATAAAATCCAAACACCAAAAGCATGCACAGAGTCCTATGGCAGCAGCGATGTAATGCCAGTTCAGTTCCACAACTCCACAAATCCAATACCAAACGTATGTAAAAAACGTTTATTAAAAGGACGTGAGTGCTTTCACCATGAGGCTTCTTCAGACGTTCATCAAATACACCATATCAACGTCTTTAAAAACTAATACAAGTCTCCCTATTGGTTAGAGGAAAACATCACATGTGCACTCATTGCATTGGTAAAGCATCCCTAAGCAACTACAAATAAGACATATACATTTAAAACATTTAAGACATAAACAATACATTCATATAAACAATAAAAAATATATATATAATAATAATAATAATAAGGGATGCAGTAGTAAAAAATTACAGTAAGGACTACAACATATATCAGGACCAATACGCATGTAAAGTGTCGTGACATACATATAAATCTGTCTTATAGTGCTGGCAATACTGAAAGCTGGTACCTATGGGAGATCAAATAATAATAAAGGTATAAACATCCAAGCAGGGACCTTAAACCTACTTCCTCGGTCTTGAACACCTCTTTTTCTTTAACATAGGTTTCAAATTCACCTTCTCATTCAAGCCGGGCAAATGGTCAGCTCTACATCTAATAATCCAACGTAATTCACACTCGAGGGTGTAATTAATCAGATCACCACCCCGTATACTTGGAAAAACTTGCTGTATCACACAAAACACAAAACTATGTTTGGGGGCCATGCAACTTCACATGTTTAGCCAGTGAATTCACATCTGTACCCATTCTTATGTGGTATTGGTGTTCCCTAATCCTCTCACGTAGGGTCCTATTGGTCTTACCAATATAAAAAGATGTACACGCCGTACACCTAGCTAGATAAACCACATTCCTACTCATACAGTTGGTACAAGTCTCAAACCTAAAAACATAGTTATTATGTGGATTGACAAAGTTCATTCTACTATCTATTGAACTACATTGGTTACAGCTCCCACAACTTCTAGTGTTGTAGCCTCCCATGTTGCCACCTTTAGGTATTGTTGCTCCCTTATAGCATAGTAAATTTTTCAGGTTAGGCTTGTTCTTATATACAACTAAAGGGGCCGGTCCCACTAACTCACTAATGTGTTGGTCCAGACCCAAAATCTCCCAGTGTTTGCTCATTAATTCTTTCAATACAAACGCATCTCTCGTATAAAAAATTGATGCCCTAACAAAACTTGGGGCAAGGATCTCTTGATGTTCCATTTCAGATGTATTGTCGGAGAAATAGGGTCTAGCTGTGGTGGTCCTAAGCCTACACGCCTCATCCAACACAGTGTCAAACATTTGTTCGTCATACCCCCTCTCTAAAAACATAGTTCGTAATTTAGTAACTTCTTCATCAAACCCATGAGCACATGGATTCAACCTAGATGCACGCACTAATTGGCCCTTCATTACATTATCGAACACATAACGAGGGTGCATACTGCACCTGTGTAAAAAAGTGTTCTTATAGCACAATTTACGATGAATGGAGGTATTCAACATCCCTGATGGAAGCCTCACTATATTTACATCTAAGAAGGAAATCTGTTCTAAAGAGGAGGTACACGTGAACCTCAAAAAATCAGTCGAGGTATTTAAAGCTTCCACAAAGGAACTTAACTCATCACTACTACCATGCCAAAACAGGAAAAGGTCATCAACAAATCTTTTATAAAATCCGACTCGTTCTCTGAAGAGCCTGAATTTAAATAGAAAAGAATCCTCCCACTGCGCCATTACTGCATTAGCATAACTGTTGGCGCAGGGTGTCCCCATTGCCACACCATCCCTTTGGGAGAATAATATGTCCCCAAAAATAAACACATTATTGTGTAAAATTGTTTCCATAAACAAAGAGATCAACTCAATCATGCTGGTAGATAAGCCAGACCTAGATCTCATAAAGTCTTGAAACCATGTCATCCCTTTATCATTCGGTATCGTCGTAAAAAGACTGACCACATCTAAGGTAACCATAACATACTCGGCATGGTCATCTAATGTCTTGGTATACTCATATAACTGTACCAAGAACTGTTTGCTGTCTTTCAAAATATGTGTGGTTGCATCAATAAGGGGTCTAACATAATGTTCTACAAAGATAGACATTGGTTCTGTCAGCCACCCTTGGGCAGCCACAATTGGCCTCATCGGTGGTGTTAACAAGGATTTGTGAACCTTAGGAAGGCCTTGGATCAACGGTATTCGTGGATTACTCACTTTTAAATAGGAATGTAACTCATGTGTAATGTCCTCAGACATCAATAAATCATCTAACATGCCAAACACTTGAAAAACCTTCTCTGTAACCTGAGGCTTTGTAATCATCTCATAGAATTTAGCATCAGACAACATATTCATCATACTGTTACTATACCAGTCTAGATCCATCACGACTACCGGGCCTCCCTTGTCTGCAGGCCTAATCATAATGGAAGGGTCAGATCTTAAAGATGTTAATGCCTTTCTTTGATTGAAACTCAAGTTACCCATCCGCCTCTTATGTGCAGTTCTATTCAAATTGGAATAATCATGTATACCCTTCTCCACTAACTGTGAGAATGTTTCTAAGAGTGGATGCAGCTGGGGTGTATAAACACTATTGCATTTAAACATCGTATTAAATACATTTGCTCCATAACCACCAAATTCTAGCTTTAATTGCACATTCCTGACAAACATACGGACGTCTAATATGGAATCAACTGGGTCACTAAATGTTGTCGGAATAAAACTTAAACCCTCTAACCAATAGGGAGACTTGTATTAGTTTTTAAAGACGTTGATATGGTGTATTTGATGAACGTCTGAAGAAGCCTCATGGTGAAAGCGCTCACGTCCTTTTAATAAACGTTTTTTACATACGTTTGGTATTGGATTTGTGGAGTTGTGGAACTGAACTGGCATTACATCGCTGCTGCCATAGGACTCTGTGCATGCTTTTGGTGTTTGGATTTGCTGTTTATTTGCTTAGCATTGAGTCCGAGCTCCGTTGGCTCTGTGTGTTCTTTTGTTGTATTATCATGTTATTTTTGCTTACATAAGTTCGATCAATCACCATTCACTTTTTCAAGCATTCAGTGATCTAATATAAACCATGCAGATAGTGACAAATGTGTCATTCTGCCCAAAGAAGACACATGTTGGAGACCCTATGATGTTTTATTACTAGACATGTTTGAGGTCTGTCAAGTTGGTGGAGGTGTCCGATAAAATACATTTCCAAAGGTGGGTTATATTCTGTCATACAGATGATTAGGGATGAGTATAGGGGATTGCAACCATATTTTGTTATTTATGTAATGGTGTTGCTAATCAGATGTACAATGTAAAATGTGTACCTCCCAACAGTAGACCCAGGTTGCAGTTGACATGTTCTAAGGTCTATCAATACAGAAGTGGGGAATAGTGTACTGATGGTTATTTTATAATAAGCAGGAACATTTATTATTACCACAGGGTATACTGGTGCATTTCTGTGGATTTTGTGTAAAATCCATGGCATTGCAGCAGTCATTAGTGCCACAGAGCCTTTGTTTTGTTTAGGACTTCTAAGACATATATGTCAAACATGAGGGGCCACATCACTGACACTTCTGTTACCACAAAGGTGACATGTCTGCTGCTTGAGGTGAAGTTTCATACTGTGATTGAATGTAGTTGGTCTGTGATCCCTCCTTAAAACCAACTGATAACCTAGAATTTGATTTTCGCCTTGGTTAGTGTCCCACTGACAACAAATGTTGGATTGTGTTGAAGTCCTTGACCAAGTTACAATAGCATGTGTGCACATCTTTGACCTTGTGCATGTCTGTGGTCACAGTCATGACTCCAACCAGGTCCTGCAGCCACAAGATACCCTTGAGAATACCTAACTTGAACATGCCTAGTATTTTGACATCACCTATTTCTTTGTGTCTGAGTTGTATGCAGATTGTATCCATTGCTCTATGGCAGAGGTTGCATAAATTTATGGTTCTTAATTACACTTGTATTTTGCCAGTCATCTCTTGTTTGTTTGAAAAAATAGTGATTGTATTCCACTGAGTGTAGAAACAGCAGTATTCAGACTATGGTAGAATATGGTGCATAGGGGAGTAGCTCAGTATTTAAGCACATAAAGAACACAGGGTGGAATTCCATCTGGTCCCATGGAGACTGTGCTACTAGTCTTGGAAAAGGCAGTAAAAACTTCTTCTTTGTAGATACCGCAGCTCAGAGGTGATGTGTCACACATGGTTGGCACTAGGTGTGGTGGTGGTGGCAAGAGGCACTCTTTTCAGTGAAACAGGTCTGCTAGAAGGTTTGGAAGTTACACTGGGTCAATGTGTGCACTAACATACACAATTTGATTTAACTATACCTGAGTTATATCAGTTTGCAGATGTACATGAAGAAACACCTCTGGTTATCCCTGGATATATTATAGTGTAAAGGCTTAGCATGGTTGCTCTATATGGGTTCTTGAAGGTGTGTTATTGCTATGCTTATGCTGAGGAGAGTGGCCTTCCACCCCTGGTTTCTTAATTTTGTAATTTTAAATAGCAGTTTCTTTTACTTATTGTATAATGCAGTTATGACAGACATACACCACCGTGGTTTGTATTTTCTGAAGGATCTTTGCTGGAGCCTATCAGCCATGCCTGTGTGTACACATGTGTGTAAATGTGTAGACAGGGCATCAGGGAGTAATGTACTATAGCTGCAATGACCTTTGTGGAAACGGCAGCCACCAATTGTATTTGGAAACTAGTGTATTGATGTTTCTACAAGTTTAGGGCAAAGTGTTACAGCCTCTGCACACAATCCAGAGCAGGTAATGCAAAAACACACTGTTAAAGTCCAAACCGAGTGCAGACACAGTAAGAATCAAGTACATATTCCTACTGTACACTTACACCACAAGTGTACAGATGGGGTTTCTCCAAACACAGACATCATCTTCTTCTACCTATTCTTTAAGACAGTATCATTAGGGCTCACCACACCAGATGTTCTGTTTCCAGTGGATGGGTAACAGAAAATACACCCCTGGGATCACTTATTTGGCTCTGCTTGACAAAGGATCAGTTAATTAATCAATGGGGCGGTGAAAGCTGACACACTCTGGCCAGGCTTATAAATGCCCTCAGGCAGATAGCCTAGTACCTACCTATTAACCTATGTACCTATTTCTAACAGTCCTCTGCAGCTTGCTGTGTCACACCAACCACCCTTATATCCTCTGTAACCACATCCATACACCTCATCTTAGGCCTTCCTGTTTTCCTTTTACCTGGTTGCTCCATACTTTGCATCCTTCCCCCAATATACCCAGCATCACACCTCAGCACATGTCCAAACCAATACAATCTCACCGTTCTGTCCACATCTCCAAACTGCACAAAATGAGCTGACACTGTAATATGTGGTTAACAGTCCTGTCCATCCTTGGCCGGCACAATGCAAACCATAACATCTGGTACTCTGCCAACACCTGTTATGAATCCTGCCTTTTTGTCTGTGGCACCATCTGTGACTCATATGACATAGCTGATCTCACTACCATCTTGTACACACCCCATGTCAGTGTTATTGGTACTCATCAGTCAAAACTCACTCCTGACACTCTTCTCCATATACTTCACCATGCATGCTATCTGTTCTATACCTGTCTTCCAGACTCACCATTACTCTGAACTGTTTTCTAGAGTATTTAACATCATATGCCTTTGCCGACTGTACTCCCTGCATTCTAACCATTCCTCTATCTTCCTTCTCATTTGTGCACATATATTCTGTCTTAGTCCTTCTTACCTTCATTCCTCTCCTCTGTAAAGCATATCTCCACCTCCCCATGGTCTCTATACCTGTACCTAATCTCAATACAGATCACAAAATCACCTGGAAAAAAACTAAATCTATGTGGACTCCTATGTGATTTAATGTGTCAACCTGTCATCACCATTGCAAATAGATGGCATAATGATTGTACTTACAATAACTGTAATGTCACTGTGGTCTGTCTTATATAGGATGAGGTGACATCTACCCATCTGTCAGGCCAGTGTATGACCATGACCTGTTGTGACATATACATATCCAATAATCTGATATAGCTGATGACCTCAGTAGTGTCTGTTGAACATAAAAGGATAGCGTCCCTTAGACTGATGTAAAATGTTCTGTGTAACATCCACCAACTGCTCACATGCATACTACTTATGTAAGCTTCTGAAGTACAGAGCAAAGTACTAAATGCATGCACCACAGCACAAGTCTGATTTTAGCAGGACTGCAAGTGGTATTATGGTAGATGACATCAGCAGACCATGTGGTGGACAAGGGTTTGGAGAACTGCCTTGACTGGGTGCTTGTGCTGGCACAAAAATGTGCAAAACAATGCCATTTGATTACACCATTCTTTATGGAGACAAACACACCAAGTTAGGCGCAGTGAAAATGGAGCCCATACTTATCTAGATTTACATACTAAAGATCAGAGTACTTAACACACATGCCACAGCACACGTCTGACTTATATATGATGGCAGGTGATCTTATGGTAGATGACATCATCAGGCCATGTGGAGGAAAAGAGCTTGAAGGCCTGTCTCAACTCAACCCCTAACACATATATGTGCTGCCACATGAATTCTGGCTGGATGTTTGTGCAAGCACCAAGACAAAGGACACCATGCCATTTGTGAAGGTGGATCAGGATAAACATTTCTACTTTTGCTTATAGACACTCACTTGACTGTAGTGAGATTAGAACCCCCACTATCTAAGTTTACAGACTACAGATCATAGTACTTAACACACACACCACAGCAGAAGTCTAATTGATGTAGGAGAGCATGTGAATTATACCACATGACATTACCAAGCCATGGATTCAACAACAGCTTGGGAGGCCTGCATAGTCACATTGCCTTGTAGTGTCATGTAAGGCTAGCAGCCTAGCAAATGAATACTGTTTAGTAGCCTAGTTCTGTGACAACAAAATCCGTTTTGAACCTATTTGTCTGTTTGCATTTGGATATGCAAGCCTATGGATACCATCAATTGGCCCTCTCCATGAGGGAGAGCATAACATCATATATTACAACTTGTACAGGGTGTGATATATGTGTGTAAACTCAAGGTAACCCAGGGTTGTTGTGCTTGTTGCTGTCATTACTGGTGAGGAAACAAACAGATGGCTTGTCAGTATGTTCATATACTTATATTGTGCCCTCAGTTTGCAATATTTCCACATGTAGTCTTAGGGGAGAAATGGATTCTAAGAATGATAGGGCACCATACCTCTCAACTGTGCAGAGTTTTGCATAATGCTGAAATGTTTCACACAAACTGGAAGTCTGTTTCACACAATATTGCAGTATTCTGGTAAATCTATGGAAATCAATGAGAAATAAGGTCAGTAAATAATGACATACATCTGAGTTTCACACATCATATCCTTCAGACAATTCATGGAAATGCAATGCCTATTAATCTATTACCTTTCTAAGTTTGCAAGTGCAATATTTGAAAAGTGTCCCTGTTTTGGGCCTCTGTTCCCCTAATTATTTGTTGCTTTGTCCTGATTTCCTACTCTAACAGCTTTATAGGTATGTAGGACACTATGGACACACACACACACACACACACACACACACACACACACACATGTGTGTATGCATATATATATATATATATATATATATATATATATATATATATATATATATATATATATATATATATATATATATATATATATATATATATATCTAGAGAGAGAGATAGACAGAGAGAGAGATAGACACACAGAGGGAGAGATATAGGGAGAGTGAGACATACATCTCAACCTCTTAGAGCAAGAAATCTGGACAAAGCCATAAATAATGGGTGAACAAAGGCCCAAAAACAGAAACAATTTTTAAATTTTGCTCTTACAGCCTTAGAAAGTGGCTAGAATAACAGGTTTTCCATTAGAATTAATTTTCTGAAGGGTATGAAGTCTGACTCTCAAATGTTTGTCGTTATTTTCTGACTTCAGTACTCAAAGATTTGGCAATAATTTGCCAGAAAGCCTCAGGCTTATGAATAAAATGCCAAAAATACGAGGCAAAAATATGGACTTTCTGTGAAAATATGTACAGCTGAGAGGTACAGAGTGAGAGAAAAGGAAAGACAGAGAGAGTGTTATTGCACAAGAGGCATCAGATTTGCACTATGTTTAACTAAATATACATGCATGCGTCTTTACCCTTTTACCTATTGTTTGTGCATCAGTAAGCAGTGTGCAAACATGAGGTGCATTGCTCACATCTGAGTTTTACTATTATGTTTTTTATATATATATATATATATATATATATATATATATATATATATTTACATGTTAGTACAGCCCAGTCCTATCTCTAATCAAGGCCGGGATTTCCCACTACTAATGGCATTGATCAAACGCATCTATTGTGTGTGGTTTGTGGTCAGACATAAATCCTGTATGTTCTTTTACTGTTTCTGAGTGATGCACTCCACGGAAACTGCCTAAACCTTTTTAAAAAAGATTTTAAACATGCAGTGCATTTTGCAAATGTGGAATTAAGAAAATACGAAGTCAATAACAGTATGGAACACAGACTGACACTCTATAAAACATATTTTATTTCTAGTACACATTCAAAACCTCTATCTATATCAGGACTTGAACAACAACAACAGCATTACAGCTTCATCAGACAGGATAACTGCTATAGTTCTTTTTGCCATAGACACTGCTTGCCAGACTAGGGGTCATTCATCATACAACCATTTGAATAACAATGTACACTGCTATACATGAGTTATGTAACACATACAATGTGTGATCGAATCTGCAGTATTCTCATGGAAATGTGGGGATAATATTTGTGATAAGCACCCATTTATTGTGGGTTTGTGAGCAGCAAAGATGAGTTACTGTTATGCCATTTACAAGGGGATACCCCTATTTTGGGTGGAGGGGGAACAAACCACATCTAATGTTAGGATACAGACAAGTCTGAAGTCAGAAACTGCATTGTGTAGCCACACTTTCTAAATTCTGTCTAGAATGATGTACCAGTAATGTACTGAAGGTGGGCTGTATGAAGGTTTCATGCATGAGGCTTAATACTTACAAATGGACCCATACTAGTAAAATAGTGTCAGTAGTCACATGTTACTTAAATTTCTGTACAAATACATCAATATTTACTGCTTACTGTACCAACTTCATAGATACAAAGGATATGTCATAATACTCCACAAGACTACAGTGTAGGTTAAGGACCTACCTTGCAAAAGCAGTGATTGGCACAAGTGTAGTTCAGGGCTAACTATGTCTGATGCAAGCAGTACACTGCCAATGCATGGATAGGTCCAGGTTGTTTGAGTTGTCTGGCATCATTTTTAATGTATGTATGTGAGTAGGAGAAAGGTATTAGTTCTGACGTCCCTAAGTGGCAAGTGAATGTGCTATGAATTTTCTCTTAGCCAAAGCAAGGGCATACTGAGCATGCCTACATCCGTCCACAGGGACAGCAGCTGGCGTTTTCGCCTTCATGTCCTCTGGGACTGTGAATGTTGCGACCTAGTCATTGGTGGGAGGGATGTGTGTCTCTTCCCCTTGCTGATCCTGCTGTTTCTGTAGGATCAGATTGTGGAGCATAGCACATACTATAAAATGTGTTTACATGTGCATGGAGTATACTGCATGGCTCCTCTAGACATATCTAGGCACCAGAACAGTGACTTCAGAAGTCCAAACACACACTCTATGATGTTCCTAGTTTGTGCATGTGCCTCATTATAGCATTCATCTGTGGGTCGGCGTGTACATTTCTGATGGGTGTCATCATCCATGGTTCCAGGGATAATCAGCATCCCCCAGTAAATTGCCTTGTGGGATGTCTCCCCTAGCAAACATCTGGTACAGCTGTGATGTGTGCCAGATATGGTAGTCATGATAACTGCCAGGGTTGCCAGCAGACATTCAAGATAATCCTCTTGGCATTGCACACAACTTAGCAATTGATGGAGTGGTACCCCTTGTGATTAATGTAGATTCTACCCTGCTCTCTAGGTGGTGGCTTGATGTGTACATGAGTGCAATCTCTGGCACCCAGTACTTTAGGGTAGTGCACTACATGGTAGAACCATTGCATATTGCTGCCCTGCTCCTCAGGAGTAAGGGAAATGATATGTGCTTACTGCCAGGTAAGAGCATAGCATCCAGGAACTGGTGGTTTATCCTGAATGCTGATGCCTGCAACACCCCCATCATGATCCAAGTTGGTCTTTGAAAAGTACCTGTAGCAAATATCCTAAGGGATACACATATCTTAGATTCCACTGGGAAGGGTTCCCCTCGGTTGGCTCTGACTCTGAGTAGAAGGCAGCAGAGCTCACAGACTTCCTGTAATATGTCCCTGTCCACCCTGTAGCACTCTGAAATCTCCAGCTCATGTAGCACCTGGAAGGTAACCCTGGGCCTGAACACTCTCATCCTTCTTGGCCTAGGCCTATTGTCAGCAGCACCAGCAGCACTGACTTCAGCATCTTGCACATGCAGCTGTAGAATAGCTGCAGCAACCCTTAACATTATCTCAGTTAAAATTTCCAAGTCTCTACCCCAATGGTCTTGAAGTATTGAGAAAAAAATCAGAATGTAGACGTTAAACATACTTTATGCATTTTTGGGTAAGTCCATCATGTGGGATTGGCTAATTAAGGTGGAATTCGCCTGCTTAGGATATAATTATGATGATTTAAATGTCCTGCTTCAGTGAGATGTAGTGCACTGTGCACAGTGATGTGCATCAGAGCACAGGTGTTAATAACTTAGGTAAGGCATGTCAATTTTTTTATTTTCATCTCTGTTGTCATGAAATGTATAGAAAATGGTAATTAGTGATGCTTACACTTCATTTCTAAAAGCTGCTGTCTCAGAAGGGAATGTAAAAAGTTGCCATATCCTGTATTTGAACCCAGAACGATCTGCATTTCACTCTAATAACCTAAGACATGACACCGCAGCAGTAGTACTGTAAATTACAATAACTAGAAGATATGAGCATAGTGCAGTCCCGCTTAGTGAGTTTGCATGATGCCCAGCAGTTCTCAACAATATTGACTGAATGTAGTTGGTTTCTATCTTTGGATGTATAGCTCATGTCTGATATTTTGGTGGTCTACTCATACATACGAGGTATGCATTGCCATAACCATTTGTGCAAAGAGGTGCACTGTGCAAGCACAAGCTAGACACTCAAAAAACAACAAAGTTACCTGATACACCCCCCCCCCCTGGTGTTGTTGACATTCAATGGAAACATAAACACTGTATAAGAGCTTACATGAAGTGAACAGCCCTACACAGTTCCTGTTTTTTGTGATTCAACAAATCCACTGCTTTTTGCACTCATTTGCATAATATCCATGCTGAAAGACTGGAAACTATATGGTCAGTAGCCTTATAAACTGGGCAATAGCCCAGTAGCACTGCTTTAAAGACACAGGGCAGAGTATTATTGTACCTATTGGGCACTACATTATACTTCTGTTTTCAATGATATTTCCATTCATTATTCATATTTAAAACCTTATGCGGCAAGCAATGCACTGCGCAAACATGTGCTTATAAATATTTTAATTGTTTACTATTTTAACACATCCCCTGATGCTTTTGGACATCCACAGTGTATACATCAACCATTTTCTGTGTGTTGTTACCTTTTCATGGCCATTCTGTCCATACATCTGGAATTTTACATGCCCTTGATTCCATATATACTCCTGTATGTGGAAAATGTCCATGTACAAGACCAATACAGACATGGAGTCTACATGGTTCTGTTGAAGGTTACTGGATTGCTCCACCATGTTGTGTCACTTCATTACCATAAATTTCAGCTACTTATGCTGAAATTTGGATTCCGTGGAAGTTTCCATAATTGCGTGTGAGTGCATGATTGCACGCCGCGACATGGAGTTTACTGAATCTAAAACTTGCCACGGCTGTGTTTGCATCATGCTGCGATGCATACACAGAAAAATTTACCTTATTAGCTTTATTGAATTTGCACCCCAGGCAACTTAACGGAAGCCACTATAAAAGGTAGACTGTGAAAATTCTTATAAAATTAATGGAAGAATGATTCAATTATAGGATCATCAAGGGAAAATATTTTTAGATAAGCACTAACATATTATTTTTGTGCTTCTAAGGAAATAGACAGGGACATCCCATAGTCATGGTGTAGTCACATTTCATAAAGGCTTTTGAAATTTGCCATTGTGATGATTAAATAAAAAAATAGAATCAGCAGGACAGGAGATCAAAGAGAAAGATGTACTGGATAAGAAACTCACATAATGGGAGGACACAAAAGGCAGTTATTTGTAGATGCAAGTAAATTATCAGGGAAGTAATAAGTAGAGATCTTCATTACACTTTTGTATTGGACAAAAGAAACATAAGTTGAATATAGAACGTCTGGTGGCAACAGCAAAATGACTGTGGTAAGAGTCTGTGAGAGTTAGAACAACTGTGCAAATGGTTGGACAGATGGCAATTAGGCTTCAAAAATGTCAGGTGAAAGATAATAAACATCAGTAACTATAGCAATGGGAGGGACTTTTAACTTGTTAGCATAACTTTATAGGTGACTGAGACAAGAAAGTCCATGGATGTTTTGGTTATAACCATGATGAATCATATATTACAAAGACCAAAGCCAGTCATGAGAGATAACTGGATGATGATATGCAAAAGTATGTGGTATTCAAGTGATACAGAAGTCATCTCAATATCGCAGAAGATAAACTAATGTGCATAGTTATGGAGAACATATAGGAATGAAACCACAACAGTAAGCAAAAGTTTACAGATAATGGCCACCAAGATGATAACATAAAAAAAAGAATTAGAGGAAAATTTTCTGTGAAAAGTTTCAAGGCCCTGGAGAGAGTAGGGCCCTATTCAAAAGATTTGTACTTAGTGTAAGTGGCCACTTACTCTCAAAGAAGTTTTTTTGGAATCTGGCTCCCAGTGTATCCTTGTTTATACATAGACCTTGCATTCAAGTAGGGCAGTTACATTGAGACCAACTCATTTAGAATCTGACTTATAGTCTGTGGAATAAATTAGAGATGGATAGATATATAGAGAGAAAGACTGAGAGAAACATGTATGATCGAATTAATAACTGAATAAAACCAGTAAGGAGGATGGGATATGGACAGGAAAAAAAAACATAAAGAAAGAAAAACATGTCTGGATGTCAGATGAACAGAGCATTAAATCAGTCAGGAAATATTTATTTACTATGTGGTTGTTGAAGACATGGGGTGACTTACTGGTGGATGTAGATTAAAAAAAGGAATGTTTCAAACAGGTTATATGCTGAAGAAAAAAAAGGTGTACAAACTATGTACAAAACTAAAAAAACTGCTGACAGTAAATAGAACTTTGACTCCTGCTACCACACCTCTCAACTCTACAGATTTTCACAGAATGTCCAGATCTGTGCCACATATTTTTGGTCTGTTTCTCATAAAAATTGTGGTTTTCTGCCAAATCACTTTGCGATCATTGATAGCTGACATCAGAAAATAATGACAGATGAGTTTCAGACTTCAAACCCTTAAGAAAATTCATACTAATGCAAAACCTGTTATGCTGTCAACTTTCTAACTTTGTAATAGTAGTATTTAAATGGTGTTCCTATTTTGGGGCCCTTGACCCCCCCCCCCTATTATTTATGGCTTTGTCCAGATTTCTTGGTCTAAAAGGTTGAGAGGTATACCTGCTACTGTCAATATCACATTTCTATGCGATGTTAATATATTTGTCTCATATTGTCATAAGAAAAAAGAGACTGATATTTAACACAATTTTCCTTTATTTCATCAATATGCACATTTTACAAAGATATGACTGTATGCCTTAATATGTACTTGAACAGACAATTTAGCATTCTTAATGCTGTTTAAGTTTCATTATTTCAGTCCATACACGCACATGCAGATACATGTAGACACACACACACACACACACACACACACACACACACACACACACACACACACACACGCGCACACGCGCACACGCGCACACAGGCACAGACTAAACCCATGGATATACAAATTATTTTGGCAGTATGGGGTACCACAATAGTAGCTCTTTGCTATAAGAGCAGGTTTGGAAAAGGGAAGATATTTGGAACTAATGTAGTACAGCAGGTTTGCAAAAGGGAAGATATTCAGAACTAATGTAGTGACTGGCACGGGAAATGTAGTGACTGGCATGGGAAATGTAGTGACTGGCACGGGAAATGTAGTGACTGGCACGGGAAATGTAGTGGCTGGTATGAGAAATGTATTTATTTATTTATTTGTTTGTTGACCAGGAATGTCTGACTGAGCTTGTGCCCTTTTTCAGCAGAGGCCTGGGGAGAAAAGCAACACGAAGTATTACATACACCACAAAAATATTTACAAACAGTACAGTATAC
>NC_056731.1:977010022-977042522 GCF_019279795.1 Protopterus annectens
TTTTTCTATTTATATTTTTCTTTCTTTTTTGACAATGAATTTCTGTTTGCAGATCAAGATAGTTAATGATATGTAATAATATTATTTAACAGTATGTCTTTTAGCAATGATTTACATTCCCCCAGATTCACTAATCTGCAGTGCAGGATTAGCTTAGTCTTGCATGGAAGCACCCGTTTAAGGGCAGCGTAAGTGCCCGTTTAAGAGCAGGACGGCAGCGCGCCATGCATATTAATGAAGGTGCACTGCTCGAGCTCCCAAGCTTACATGGAGTGTGTAGGAGTGCAGGGGGCGTGTCTGAGAGCAGAGCTCTCAGACTATACATGCCCCTGCAATGTAGAAAAGCAGAAAATTTTAAGAGATGAACGAGATCGCTCATAGGTGTCCGCATATCCCCACCAACAGTTCTCCATGTGTACAACAGCAGCAGTACTGAAAAAGTAAATAAAGAAACCCTTTTATTTTTTTTTAAACACCGATTAAAACTAACTGTAGGTGCGTGAGTGTGCCCATCGCTTAGCTACAATTAAAGCAGCTTAAAAGGCTGAAGAAGATAACAAGGGAGATATATGCAAGTGAATCAGCACAGCAATAGTGCAGTGGGCAGAGCATCTACCTAACGAGCAAGCATTCCCAGTTAGAGTCCCACTGCAGCACATTCCACATTCCATGTGAAATCTGTATATGAAATTTTTTTTGCTGTATAACCTACTAAATAATATTTAAATGTGAACTGGAGTACTGCATTAAATGCACATATGAAGTGTCAGTGTCATAATGAATAAGGCACTAGGAAGCAGGTTTAAGCACAAATAAGCAGTATTAAGCATATATAAGCACTAGTAAGTGTATTTTGGTGGGGGTAAGCATTGCCTACACAGATTAAGCAAAGTAGAAACTAACGAAGTATAAGAAACTGTAACCGGAGGTTAGCATTGCTTAGCGCCGCACAAACCTGCACACACCCGCTTAGAACTGCTTTAAAGTGCCTTAATCACTCTGTACCCAATGGCCTGTGTTCTGCTCAGAGACAAAATAAACAGTCTCTGGAAGGCTTGAACCCAGGACCCTGAACAGTACAGTCACAGTAGTTAACCACTAGGCCATCATAGCAATACACAGGAGTGAGGTTTCAACAAACAAATCCTCACCAAAGGAAAATCAAACTGAACATGTGAAATGAAACTATGTACAATGTGATGTTGTATAACTTGCTACATAACATAAATATGTGAACTGGAGTACTGCAGTAAGGCCAGATGTGAGACGTTATTCTAAGAAAGTGTCGAAGTCCCCAGGACCCCATAGAGTGTACGTACACATGAATCAGAGATACCAGACACAAATATAACATGTAACAAATTATAAATCAATGTCAAAAGGACAATTTAATGCTAATTACATATTAAGCAACACTAAGTATTGCACAGGTTGGGTTACGTGATGTAAGCAATTCGTATGCTGGCTAATTCAATCTGCCCATTGGTATGCCCCTTTAAGCAATGCCATCATTAGGTAACCAGGTGTGCCCATAGCTTAGCCTTTTCAAAACCTTCCAATCACAGGAAAGTGTGGGAAATCTGGCGTATTAAAACCCCACAGGTACCAATAATCCCCATAACTGGTTGCAGCTCCCTACTGTAGGCAGAATGGCTGGAGTAGGTTAAGGCATTTGATTCAGAGAGTAGCGCTGGGACTTTAATGAGTCAAAATACATGGTTTGGCTCCTGGTCAAACACCATGATCAGAGACTCCTGCAGGGACATTACCAGAGCTCCTAGTATAAAGTGGAGGCCTGGGACAGTCTCGCCTGTGACCTCACTAGTGCCACAGGTGTCCCCCGGACTGGTGAGCAGGTCAGGCATCACTATGCATAGGTGAATCTACTGGAACAGTGGATCCAGGAGTGCAGGCAGATGGCTGATGGCCCAGTACTGAGTAAGTACCCATTCCACTAAGTATATAATAATTGCCTAGCTTGTGTATACTATGGATAGGTATGGCTAAATGTCACTGTATTTCTCTGACAGCTGCAGATGAGCGGTCTGTAAACCAGCAAGCCCATGCCGCTAGGCTGCAAAGGCTGTGTTACAAGGCAGGTTAGTAATAATCTTGAATGAACTGTCATATCCTGTGAATAAAGGTATAACCCGTGGAGTGCTTGTGTATACTCTGATTTAACATGTTGCAGTGTTGCATGCTATAAATAGTACTGTAGAATTAAGCAGTTTTACCCACACTGTGGTACGCAGATAAAATGTGTAGGAAGTTCTGTATAACAAGAGGTTAATCATATTGTACAACTGAGGGAGACTTAGAAAACATTTGAAAGCTTCACACCAATTCCCTCATAGTACAGTGTACTGTGATGTTAACTGTAATAGTTTTGCGACACACAGCAGAGACTGAATCCCGGGAGTGGTAGTAAGTTCTATACATAATCATACCCCACAGCTGTACAGAATTTGTGAGAATGTTCAGATAGAAAGCTGTATACATAATTAGACCCAACGACTGTACAGAGTTTGCTAGAATGCACAGATAGTAAGCTGTAAGCATAATTATAACCATCAACTGTACAGACGGCATCAGAATGTTCAGATAGTAAGCTGTATGCATATTCATACCCCTCAATTGTTTCGATCTGCCCAGCATGTGCAGATAAATGGCCCAAATCTGCTGCCTTGTACTCTGTTACCCTGAGAAATCAGTCTGATGTTTCAAGAAATATAGGCAGCCTGTGATGACAAATAACCAATAGTCAAACCTGTACATAATCAGAGAATGTATATGAAAACAAAACTGTCATTGTTGCATCACACACAAGGTATATGAAAGCAATTCTCATAATATGTTGCATTAACACCTGCATCCTGTCAAGCCTGAACCAGAGTGTGTGCAATAATGGATTGAGGGGTATGTGTATAACATCAACATGTAATCTGGGAGTATGTGTAGAAATTGTCAGGTAGTGTTAACAACGATCTTCTCAACAGCTATAACAGGTAAAAGGAGTAGACTATATGTTAGACATAGTCCATGTATAAACTAATCTGAAAACATACCATTGTACAAAGTAAGGCCAATGGGTAGTGCAATAATACATGTAAGGGACATATCACTGCAGTGACTAATAAAACTGTGAAAATTATAGGGATATATCAGATGTTAATTGAAGTCTCTCTCTTGCTCCCATCATATGTGCAACAATAACCCAATTATACACCTCAATGGGTATGTTTACTCTTCAAACTTATGTTGGGACATATGTCCTATGGGTTCATAAATATCCACATTTGGTTCTATGCATGTACCATGTTAAAATACACCCATATTGGTGGCCTGTAGCCATCAATAAAACCTGCATGTTGTTGTAATGGCCACTGCTGTTCCATATATGCATGTGTTCTGCTTGCTATGCAACTGGTTTAAATTTGGTGTCTTGGGTTAATGGGTATAGCTATGCATGATGTCATAACTAATCCTGAATGCTGTTGACAATTGCTTACCCTTATCTGTCTGTTAACTGCAACACCATAGCTCATATGGGAAGGCCGGTCCCAGCGGACCCACCTGTCCCACCTCAGCTGGCCATGGCACTGGGCACCTGCATGTCTGGGGCCCATCCTGGGACCTCCTCCTCCATAGGCCCTGCGCCAACTTCGGGTGAAACTGCCACAGGGGACGGGGCTTGGCCCTCTGGGAGCAGGGGTGGAGATGAACCAGTCACCTGTCATCAGGTCAGGGCTGTGGTGTGTAGGGAGATCAATAGGGTATTTCAAGATCAGCTACGCCAGCTTGAGGGCCGAGTCATGCAATTAGAGGGTACGCCTGCCCCTCCTACCCAACCCCCAGCATGGTCACCTTTGGGGCTGTGAAGGTGCAGTGATGACTGCTCATGGGTGGGGACCTCAGTCCCACTGTTTCCATTTGGGGGCTCATGGACTTGCAACTTCCAAACACCCCCCCCCGTCCAAGGTGTTTACCCCCCACATGTGACAGATACCACCCATGTATGCATCTTGTTTGCCTTGTCTGTTAACCTACCCAACCTACCTCCCCAAATATACCTACTACCCCTCACCAACATCCCACTCTCACCTGAAAAAAAAGGGCAATCTGTTCCCACAAAAAATTTCGCCCCATACATAGCTGTACATTTTGCACACCTGTCCACTGGACACATGTAATCTGGTCTAATTGGCATTACGACAAATTTATGTTGTCCTCACCCCTCTCCCAGGGGTTTGTGTGTCCAAATCAACCTCCAAATTCAGTGTATATGCACAACTACTGCTGTAGAAGAAATGGGCAGCTATGGACCTTCCCTAGACCCTTCCTGCACATCCCTAGCTATTTTCCCTACTGTTTTTACCTCTTTGTGCCCCTTTTTCACCACTTTTCTATCAACTCTTTTTTCTTTTCTTTTAAAGAAATTAGCATGGGGGTAAGTGGCAGTAAGCACTTGTAAGCAGCAGTAAGCGGGTTTAAGCCTGTTTGCATGGGGGTAAACAATGCCTACACAGGTTAAGCAATTTAGAAACTAGCTGAGTATAAGAAACTGTAACCAGAAGTTAGCAGTGCTTACCTCTGTGCAAACCTGCTTACAACTACCCAAAAGTGCCTTCATCACTCTGTATCCAATAGATGGTATTCTGCCCAGCAACAAAATAAACAGCCTTGAACCCAGGACCCTGCACACCATACACAAAGTGATTTATCACTAAGCCATGGCAGATATATGTAACCTTGATGTTTTCACAAACATATCATCCAGCACAATCAGACAACAGTACAGGAAATGTAGTAATATCATACCACACAACCTCTTAATGAATGAATTCTGGACAAGGTGTGCCAAAATGTGGGTACAAATAGGGATATATGTCACATATTGCTCTAATACACAAGACATTGCTAGTTACACAGTTATATGTATTAGAACACATATTTTGAAGTAGAGGAAGTATGAAACACAAAAGTGTCGGCACGAGTTACTGACTTCAATCCTGAGATCATCCATGTCAATTGCCAAGAGGAAGAGGTAAAGGCAAAAATTATAAGCCGAACATGCATGGACATATGGACAGATATATATCTGTAAATGTAGGCAGATAGACAGCTATATGTATCTATATATGTATATGTATGACTCACAAATAATCATATAACATCAATTGTATATATATATATATATATATATATATATATATATATATATATATATATATATATATATATATATATACACAGAGATAGAAATATGTATAGCATTTCATAAGCACTGTTAATGGGGGAGGGGGCTCAAATTAGGAATACCTGGTAATTAGTGCTATGTTACCCCCCTCCCAAGGCCCTAACGGATATGCTGTGCAATCCAATATCCAGCACATGCAGTTCTTGACTTCAGGACCCTCCACAACACAGCTACAATGATTTAACAGTAATCCAATTCACCTGTAAATGTCAGGGCAATATCTGTAACATATCATACAGAAAAGTCATTCTACCATAGGGAATGTACAATGTGGAAGGGGTACACATTACAATGCTGCAGATATGCACACACATCTATACATTGACAAATATGTTCATGTATACATATAAAAAAAAAAAAATATATATATATATATATATATATATATATATATATATATATATATATATAGGTACATACACATATACACAGACAAAACATATTAGTAGCCATACATATGTTGAAGTAGTGTGGAAGTACTGGCTGCAAAGTATATCCCTCAGCCACAAGTCCTGTAACTGATACCTGTGACATGTGTAGCATGGCAACCATACCCACAAATGAGAATACTTACATTAAACATATACCCACTCATAATTCAAAGGACATGACATGACACACAGGTATATATATACACAGAAAACCATTATTTGTGTACTATACAATAATGTATGTCATTACTTACATCATATACATTTTGAAATATGTAATCAGTGATGAATGCAAGGCCCACACAAAACAGTAGATGCAAGCAATGTGGATATATAACATACTATGCTGTCCAGGCCAAGGCCTTTAATTAGTACAACAGTAGACAAAGGATTTGCCTTCAAGATAAGTAACAATCAACAATTATAGATGTAGTTCAGCAGCCTCCAATTACACCCTGTAGTCAAGCCCTAGAGGGAAATGTATGAGTTGTGGTAATGTCAATGTATGTGTCACATGTATGGACCCTGACCAACATATTTTGTGGGAGTCCATGATATGACTGGGATGACAGCAGGAATGCTAGCAGTAAATAATGATAGGCAATTACCTAACAACCACTAACTGTATCACAGCAGGACAAAGCCTGCCATATAAGTGGAGGACAGAGGCAGGAACACAGGGCCATACTTGCAATATTGCTGTTATATACCTTGGAAATTGCTGGTGTTACAGGATTTGTTGCAACATACCCTTATGCAGGAATAAGACATCAGAAACACAAATGGATGTAGCCATGTACTGATAGCATGCAACATACAGACTGCCAGCAATATATCTAGGACAAGACCTGTTTGGTGCACAGACAAAACCAAACAGGCAGTCCACTGGCCATCATGTGGATATGCCCATAGTTGAGAGCTATGCAGACAGACTGCATTCCATCCTAAACTACTATGTACACACAAACACTGCGAGACCAGCAATATACAATGCACATACCAACACTACTCACTCTGTCTGTAGGTCTGGAACCTCATACAAATGTGTAGTTGGCCTGTGTCTGAAAGTCCTGCTGTAAGAGGTGTTGCAACCTGCTGTTTGTAACACTGCTGCCCACATACAGGAAGGATGTCCTCCATACTTGAAAGGTTAAGGGACAACGCCCACATGATTCAGCATTTTATAGTACTGGGTTGCCATGACAGCAGTTATCCAACTACACAGCAGGCTGCATGCAGTTAGCAACTGTTGCACACTGATTGGTGCAGATCCCCTCACCTGATCATGTGCATCACTTACAAAAGCCATGCTGCAATCCATTCATACCAGCTCAATCACTCTAGTGGAGAGAGAGAGAGAGAGAGAGAGAGAGAGAAAACACACACACACACACACACACACACACACAAACACAGACAAAAAAACATAAACAACAGAAAGGTATCATAGTTGTCAGAAAAAAAAATTTACAGGTATGTAAAACATAAATGTATGTAACTGAATGCAGTATGTGGTACAGAATAATTGGATATATGATATGGAATTATTTATATGTGCCATCTATAGTAGTCCCTGTAATGATGTTCTGCTGAACAACTGCTCTGGACAATACTGTCTGTCCCTTTAGGCAGTGTGACATACCTGCCAACTGTGAAGATCAGCAATGAATGACAAAGATGTAAGCCATAATATCTGTGTTTGGTATGTTAGTGTGGGCAATAGCTGGTTGTGGAAGTACTGCCGTCATGATAGACACATGGGTGTCAGAGCACACAACTTGCAGGACAGTCATGTTAATGTGTAATGTAGCATGCACAAATGCCATAGGTGTATAATAGGCTTACCAGCAATCTCTCACTGTATATACCACCCTAATGGTAGTCTGTGTTCACATGTAACACCTGTCTGTGTTGCAGTAAGGAAGAACAGTGCAGCTGTGAATGAAACACCATTACAGAATGTGGACCAGATGTCTGTATGCACTCCATATATAGATAAATATTTGTGTGATATATAATTAGACGTGTATGGCTACAGATACACAAACACTCATATAGATATAGGTATATAAACAACCCACAAGTTATATCTACACATATATGTACATATATTGATATATATATATATATATATATATATATATATATATATATATATAGTGGCACTGACAATGGCATGCAGATGTAATAGTCTGTAATAGGCCAGTAAAGATAGTGTCCCCACAGGGAACATGGCTTCAAACACATAGCACAAAGCATGGTGCAAACACATAGCACAAAGCATGGTACAATACAACACATGTCCCAATGGTAGGTAAGTTACATACCAATTGCATTCTTTGAATGGTTTGTTGTAGTTGATATGGTGGGGGGGAGACAGAGATGTATATTAAGAACTATGGTAACCCTTCTGTATGAGTTGCTCAGACCTGTTTCCATCTTTATGTCTTCCAGGGAAGATGGCTCACACCCGCTTGCCAGAATTCAGTGCTGCCGAAACTGATGTAATTGTTGAAGACATGGTACAGCACTATCAGCTGCTGTTTGGCCAGAGAGCCCATGATCAGCAGGAGAGGACCGCCCTGTGGAATGATCTAGTCCACAGGGTCAATGATGTCGGCCTGCAGAACAGCAGCTATGAGCAGGTCCGGCATTATTGCTCTGACCTGCTACGCCATGTACATTGGCGTGCAGCTGCCTTATGGGGGGACCACCTCACAACAGGGGGGGCAACCCATCCATCCATCCCTCACTGGTGTGGTGGAGCTTCTCAGCAGCCTTGTGGCACCTGCCTGCCGCAGAACCAACAACTGGCAGGGCGCAATGTGGAGGTGGGTGCCACCGACACACCGGCTGAGGAACGTGCAGGTAAGGTCCCAGGGCACATCAGTACACCACTCTTGTGTATGTATCCACATCAGTAAAGGTACATCATGCAAATCTGCGATGTCATATACATAGTCTGTTGCTGTGTACTAGTAATAAACAGTTGTGCATAAGCTGTAGTATCGTGGACGTCTACTGTTGATGTACCGTAATGCTGCACTCACCCTTTAGGAATGCCACAGCTGTGGCCACTGACATCAACTTTCTCACACTCTTATGTAGGTCCCTCCAGGACACCACCAAGGCAGCAGATGTAGCCGGTGAGTATGCTTAATGTTCATGCTTGACAATACACTGGGCATGTAATATCTATGGGATATTCCATGCACACATCTAACACACTTACCCATACTGCATGCTGTACATGTTCATGTTTTGTTGCTGTGAAATGCACTGCATCACAGTATAGACCATGGTGGGGTATCAGAAGGGTACATCAGACACACGCAAGATAACTAACATCCTGTCATTGTGAAATGTGTCCACAGAGATGAAAAGTATGGCAGGACACATGGCCTACAGCAGGGACATGTGTGAAACAACACCCTCATGGCTGTATCTGCACACAATCAGGTTAAGTAACTGTGGCAGACATAACCCTAACCCCACAGCAATAGTGACAGCAGTGTGTGCACTCCAAGGGATGTGCACATGAGTAGACCTTGCAACCATGCAGATTTGTAGGTCATGTGTAGGGCACCCCCATAGCCATGGTAAGGTCTGATGGTTCGAACAAAACAACAATGGTGCTACTGCCAAAAATTCCAATGACACACCGATACCACACCAGAAAGTTTATTACATAAAGCTTTCGGATCTACACCCTTCATCAGTATAAAACAATTACATTAATACATTTAAATAGGAGAAATCATAAAATCACATGCTTCAGCCCATCCCACATCCTAACCAACAATTAGATCTTAAAGGAACAACATGTCATAAAGCATTTTATAATGCTGTCCACTAATAAAGCACAGCATAAAGAACTTAGAACAGCATAGAAAAATACAAGAAAAACACTTAGTAAAAACTCTATCAAAAATAAAAAAATAAAACAATCAAAAATATGATTACCTAAATAACCAAAAATTATCATATGCGAACTAAAATATTACACCAATTAAACATGCAAAAATTGTTATGCACGACCTTGCAATATATATATATATATATATATATATATATATATATATATATATATATATATAATATATAATGATATAATTTATTAAAAATAAAATAAAAAACAACTTATTAAAGCTTTTCCCTCCGTTTCTTTAATTAATACAAGCTTTAAACTGACAGCATTATTTAGACCAGGGGCCGTATCCGCCTGAAGCCTAATAATCCACTCCAGCTCCTTCAACTCTAAACAGTTATTCACATCACCTTTCCTTACACTCATTTCCACTGTGGTCAGTACCCTAAACTTAAAATCATGCTTTTCACCTTTATCCATAGCGTGTTTAATCAATGCATTTGTTAATATTTTCCTCCTGATCTCTGATTTATGCTCCACTATTCTCTGTATTAACCTCCTAGTGGTTTTACCCACATAAAATGATGTACAAAGCATACACGTGGCTAAGTAAACTACCTTTTCCTCATTACAAGTTGTCATTGTTCTTAACATAAAGACCTTTCCACTCATGGGATACTTAAATATGTTTTCACCTTCATACAAATCATTACAGCAAGAACAATTGTAACATTTCCTTGTTCCGTTTCCCTTATCAGCTCCCTTAGTTTTTACTTCAAAATCTTTATAACATAATTTTTGTTTTAGTGTCTCAGAACTTCTATATGCAAACCTTGGTTTATCTCCCACAATGGACCTTATCTCAGGCATAGCTAATAAAATTCACCAGTTCCTTTCTATTATATTACTCACATTACGTGTAGCAGTCAGGAAGTGGATGAAATACTGCTAATGAAATGGCCCATAACAGACATTTCTGTTTCTGCAGTGTTTCTTTCATCTCTCTGTATTTGCCTGCCTTAAAGATTTGAAATTTTTCTTATGCAGAAAAAGATATGATTTCTCTCTTTCAGATGTTTTGAGGTAAGTGGCATGCATTTCTCTTCTGCTATTAAATGTGCAGTATGAGTATGGGTTAATATGGAAATACTGGTGACATACATATGAAAGGAGGAATAATAGTGGGGTAACAAGACATTTATATAACACCTTAGCTAAACCTGTGTTAAACAAGTATAGGTTATTGAGTGAAAATGGGAGCGAGTGCGGGAAAAATAACTGAGCCAAAAAGAGGTACATCAGCTGGTTATATGTTTTACCATGTGCCCCGGGACAGTTGCATGTTTTTAAATCAGTGGATCCCCTTACTAAAAATGATGGTGACCTTGCTTTTCCGAAAAATGGTAGTTTTAATAAAGGTATATTGACTAATTTGCAAAAGAAATTTAAAAAGAAAGGAATACCAGGGTTGTGCTGGGCAGCTTTTAATGATTGGATGTGTGAGGCTAAAGAAAGGGAGAAGGACTCGGTCATCAGTAGTCTTAAGGACAATCAAAAGAAACTAAAAGAGCAGATAAAGGAACTGAGACATACTGCGAGTAATCTAGATGTAGCAAATGGTAAACGCTTAAAGGAACCGCCCTTTAAGGGATTATATTCTGTACAAGAATTAAGTAAATTACAAATAACTGAATCATCTAAAGGTGATAACCCCTGGTTCCCCCACCCCCTACGGCCCCTCCACCGCAACATCAGCCTTCACAGGTTCAAGATGGAGCAGTGAGCTCCACAAAAGAGGGCAAAGGCCAGCGGGGAGAAGAGCAGACTGCACTCGACTCTGGAAGCAGAAGTCAGGCAACGGGAGGTCAGCCTAGCAGACCACTTATAAAGCAACCTGACCAAACAGATACAGGTAAACCATCACCTAGACTAACCCCTTCAAAGACAGAAAAACAGTAAAAAAGAAAAGCACAAATGCTTTTTTACCCTAGGTCTAGCCAGTTGAAAAAATATTATAATAAAAAAGCTGTATATTTACACAAGTGTAAATATTACAAGCAATGTCCAATTGTCATTGAAGACACTGACGATTACAGTGGTCTGGACAAATCTAATCCAGATTCTGACTCTGAAACGGGCACTAGCCCATCAGATGAAGAGGGAGTATTCCCATTGAAAAAAGTCCCAAACACAGCACATGCTAGAGATGCGGGACAACCGGCTACTGTAGTGGTACCTAGGGAGTGGTCAGCAGTTGATTTTCAAGGGATCACTAAATCACTTCCGCCTATTCATAATAACCCAGTGAAGTTTCAACGTGTATTGGCAGGACATATCTGTTTGCAAAATCCTACCATAAAAGAGGTTAGAGCTGTTCTCCAATATGCTGTCCCAGCTGATCTGATGAAACGTATCTGGAATCATGCTAATGTTCCTACCCCAATACCGAAGCACAGCATACAAGGGGAAAATGGATTTCAAGCGGTTAGGCAACGTATAGTTAATACTATCACTGTAATAGTGCCACTTACCCCCAATTGGTCCAAAAATGAAATCAGTCATTCAAAAAGAGGATGAGCCTATAGACGAATACTTAAATCAACTCACTGAAGCCTTTGAGGCATATTCCGGATACCCAGAACCCACAGAAGGACCAGCACAAAGCGGGCTGTCAGCTGCCTTTGTAGATGGGTTACACCCTCAGGTGAGGTACAAGTTGAAGGAAGTATGTTTAAACTGGCCTAGTTTGGGCTTACATGAGTTAGTCCAGCAGGTACAATTCCTATCTGACCATTTAGCTAAACAAAAGAAGGATTTACAGGAGAAATTAGTAAAAGCACAAATCCAAATGTGTAGTGCTTTTGGTCAGCGAGATAGAGGATGAGGGTGAGGGAGAGGGAGGGGTGGACGCCAAGGAGCAGGAAATCAGAAAAGACAAAACTGGCAGGGAACACAGTCAGCCCCACCCCAGAATTCTAGTAATTGGAAAGAGTGTTTCAACTGTGGCCAAGCAGGCCATTGGAAAAATGATTGTCCATATTTGGCTGAGCAACCTGCACCATACACTGATGCGTCGCATCAGTGGAATTCTAACTGGACGCCGTCCAATCGACAACAACCACAATTAAGGTTCCCTGAACAAAAACAACAGCAATTGTGTCCTTTTATTCCTGTGAATCAGGATAGACCATATGTTATGTTACTGGTTAAAAATAATCCCTATCTGTTTTTAATTCATACTGGAGCGACTAAATCCATGCTAGCTGGCAAAACAGCCATGAATGTTCCCCTCTCTGACAAAATAACTAGAGGGGTGGGTGTCTCTGATATACCTATTGAGTATTCCGAAACTATTCCAGTCCCAGTAACTTTGGGACCTCTGCAGGATAACCATGCATTCTCAGTAGGACCATCAGCAACTTTAAATCTATTAGAAAGAGACTTGCTATGCAAAATGGGGGCCACCATTTTTTGCACAGCTGATGGAGTTTATCTCCAAGTACCTTCAGACCAACAGGATAGCACCCTGGCAGCTTTAAATGACTCCATTATTTTACAGACAATGTGTATCCAGCCAAATTCTGATAGAAAAGAGTATTTACATTCCTTACCCTCTCACCTGTGGACTACTCATGACAATGATATAGGGTTTTTGACCTCAGCTACTCCTGTAACAATAACCCTAAAACCAGAAGCAAAGTTACCGCGAGTACCACAGTACTCTTTGACAGCTGAGGCTATATCTGGTATTGCCCCTGTTATTTCTACATTGGAAAAGCAAGGGATCATAGTACCCACCATAAGCCCATGTAAAACTTCAATATTACCAGCGAAAAAAACTAGCAAACAAGCTTACAGATTTGTGCAAGACTTGCGGGAAGTTAACAAAGCCATTTTGTCTGTTTTCCCGATTGTACCAAACCCAGCTACTATTTTGAGCTGTATCCCACCTACTGCAAAATGTTTTATGGTAATAGATATTTCATCAGCTTTTTTCTCTATTCCAGTGCATCCCGACAGTCAGTATTTGTTTGCATTTACCTACAAAGGACAGCAGTATACTTGGACTCGATTGCCCCAAGAATATGTAAAATCCCCAACCTTGTTTTCTAAAGAGATGCATAGACAGTTACAGAATCTGTAACTACCATCACGTTCAGTTCTAGTCTAATATGTGGATGATATTCTTATAGCTTCGCCAGACAGTAACTCATGTAGGAATGATTCCCTTCTAGTGTTAAACTTTTTAGCTACACGAGGGTTTAAAGTAAATAGATGAAAATTACAATTCTGTCAAGAAAAGGTGCAGTATTTGGGACATATTATTGCAATGGGTTCTCGTCAAATACTCCCAAATCGCATAACTTCTATTCAAAGTGTTCCACGCCCTGTAACCCAGAGGCAGCTTCGAGGATTCCTTGGCCTAGCAGAATACTGCAGACAGTGGGTACCTAATTTTTTGGAAATTTTGGTCCCCCTGTTACAACTCCTAAAAAAGGATATTACGGAACCTTTACCCTGGACATCACAACATGATGAGGCTTTTCAGGCTATCAAGACAGCCTTGGTAAATCCTCCTGCCTTAGGGTTGCCAGATTATTCCAAACCATTTGTTTTCTTTTGTTGTGAGCGAAACAAAACTGCCTTGGGTCTCTTAGCCCAGCAACGCACTGGAGGCTACCAGCCTATTGCTTACTACAGCACTCAACTAGATCCGGTAGCCTCTGGTTACCCAGCTTGCTTATGGGCCGTGGAAGCCGCTGCTGTCTTGGTTGACATGACTGCTCCACTAACCCTGGGTCATGATACTATACTAGCAGTTCCACATGCAGTTCAAGCGTTACTTTTAAAAACAAAAACACAGTATCTTTCAAATGCACATCTTACTAAATATGAATTAAGTTTAATAAATAACCCCACCCTGCAAGTCATACGCTGCCCACCACTGAACCCTGCATCTTTAATACCAACATTGGATGAGGGCAAACCATATGATTGTGTGCTTGTAGTTAACTCTGTTCTTTCTCCTAGGTTACACTTGTATGACACTCCTTTGCAAAATCATGATTTGGTTCTCATTGTTTATGGATCCTGCTTATGAACAAACTCCAGAGAATTCCAAGCAGCTTGGTCAGTCTGTACTCTGACTAAAGTTTTAAGGTCAGCACGATTACCCCCAGGCACTTCCGTGCAGGCTGTGGAACTAGTGGCATTATCGAATGCATGCAAAATTGCTAAGGACAAGTCTGTTACTATACAGATATATATATATATATATATATATATATATATATATATATATATACAGATATATATATATATATATATATATATATATATATATATATATATATATATATATATATATATATATATATATATATATATAAATATATATATATATATATATATATATATAAATATATATATATATATATATATATATATATATATATATATATATATATACTGACTCCCTTTATGCCCATGGTGTTGTTCATGATTTTGGTATATTGTAGAAGGAACGAGGGTTTTTAACTTCTTCCGGGGCACCCGTTAAAAAACATTTTTATATCAATAACTCGCTACAAGACTTACTGTTACCATCTAAACTTGCTGTTGTTAAATGTGCAGCCCATCAATCTAATGACTCTTTTCAAACTAAGGGGAATAATTTAGCTGACTGGGCTGCTAAACAGGCTGCTCTCCCACAAACTGTTCAGGGACATTTTTTGCAGCCTCTGCAACCAATGGTTACTTTTGATACCACAGTGTTAAAAGCTTTACAGGATAAAGTTCCAAATCAAAAAGTAGAACATGGCTGGCTCAAGGTTGTTTTAAATGCTCTGATCTCATTTGGCAACATCCAAATGGCAGATTGGTCTGCCCATTGTCCATGTTAAATTCTCTTACTAAAGCATATCATTTGCCAGCCCATGTCGGGGAACAAGCATTAATAAAACAAATCCAAAAGGATTGGTTTGCCCCAGCACTTTCTGCTTCTGTACAGCATTTTTTGAGCATGTGCTCCACTTGTTTACAGTATAACATTTCAAAAGGCACTATGGCTCCCGCACAACCACTGCCAAAACCTTTGGGACCATTTTGTGCTTTGCAATGGGATTTTATTAAACTTCCACCTTGTGCTCATTTCAGATAAGTTTTAACTGTTGTTAATGTTTTTTCTGGGTAGTTAGAAGCCTACCCATGCACTAAAAATGATGCTATTTCAGTTGCTAACAAACTGTTATGAATTGATACCTCGTTTTGGTGTTCCCTGTCAAATATATTCAGACCGTGCAGCACATTTTACTGCTCAGTTAATTAATTCACTGTGTAAAATGTTAGGCATCACTCTAAAATTTCATTGTCCATATAGACCACAGGCATCAGGTATTAATTGAACGCATGAATCAGACTCTGATCACCAGACTAGCTAAAATTACTATTAAAACGGGCCTCACTTGAGTACAGGCCCTACCATTAGCCCTACTCTCTATGAGAGCGCAAGTACATCCTACTAGAGGTCTTTCTCCTCATAAAATCCTCATGGGTCGCCCTATGCGTATGCCCATGACTCCATCACCACCCTTTTCTAAGTATTATGCATTTGATCATGATATTCTTAGGTATTGCACTTCTCTTGTTTCTTTTTTACAGTTTCATCATCACCAGGTAGCAGTGGCTCAACATATCCCTAATCCTTTCCTGTCCTCGGCACTACAACCAGGAAATTGGGTGTACGTCAAGTCACATTCTCTTGAAAAACAGCACTTCAACCATGCTGAAAGGGGCCCTTCCTGGTTCTACCGATGACATCGTCAGCGCTTCGACTACAAGGCTCACTCACCTGGATTCACATATTGCACGTTAAGAAGGTCATCCCATCGAAAGGTCAACGACCTCTAACTTTTGCTAATCCTGATTCTCCACCTATTGCTACTCGTACTCAAAGTCATACTGTACCAGCACCTGACAATGCCTGATGTTTATCCATTTGGACACCCTCACCCTCCCAACACAATACAGGTGCAACCACTATTTCCACAAAAGTACTGCACAACTATTTTGGTGGTTATTCTTGCCGTTTAATATTTTTTCTGTGGCCCTTTCTATTTCCTACTCCAACTACGCCTCATGCCAAACGTGCTGCATGGCATCCACCTTTCAACACCTACCAAGCCATTAAATACACTTATGTGTCATCCCTCAATATCTCGGACTGCTGGATTTACACTGCTATTCCTACTGTTCATGGGGGATTGATGCTAAATATAGCCCCTTTAGGGGTTAATGAAACCTGGATGAATTTGATCTACAATACATCAGATGTTATTTCAAAGGGCAAGATAGCATTACAGTTGTCCCTCCGCCAAAACAGAACTGTATGTTTTCAAAAACTTGGTAAAACTAGAGTCGGATGGAGCCATTGTAACAAAACAGTGGTACATAACTACACTGCAGACAATTTGGATTGTGTAACAGATTTCTCACCTGTAAAAAGACTTGTTAAAAACTCTATAGCTGACTTTTCCCAGAAAACAGAAAGTGTTTATTTGAAAATATTCCAAGGACTGCAGGATGCCGGGGATCATTTAAAACCTATCAACATCACCATTAAAGTAAAAAATTGTTATTTTGTGTGCGGAAGAAAAGCATATAAATGGCTACCAGGAAACTGGTCTGGCAGCTGCTTCCTGGGCTACCTAGTTCCACCTATTCAACATGTATCTGCATTACCTAAAGGGAAAATACAGAACATTCGAGAGGCCAAGAAGCCTACCAATCCTGTAGGTCAAGTTGACGCTTCATGGATCTATCACCATGATTTAGCTCATGCTGGCACCAAAGGACTGTCCCATATGGACTTGGCTGATGACGTCATATCATGGGCTGGTATAATTCCATCATACGGAGCAGTGAAATCAATTTGGGAACTGAGAAAGTTATCTAAATTGCTTGAAATATTAAGCAATGCTACATTTTCTGCCTTAGAACTAGTGACTGATAGTTCAACATGGGCATGGTTAACCAACCTGTTCTCAGGCTGGGGAGGTGGACTGTTGAAGTTGATTTTATTAATTGCAGTATCAGTAATTGTTGCTTTTCTTGTCTTATTCCTAATCAAAGCACTGATCTTGAAATCAATGTCTTCAAAAACTGTGAAGAAAGTGCCTAAGTTTTATATGCCTGCAGCTATGAATGTAGATGATAAAATGGCAATGTTTTCTAATAATGAAAAGACCAGTAGCATGGTTATGCTAAAATTGGGACAAATGTATGATAGGTTAAATTGTGATGCTTACACAACATCAAATGGGGGATTGTAGAATATGAACAGCCAAAGCATGTGTTTGAGGGAATTGAGTATGTGACAGTCTGTATGTATTAAAATATACTGTGTTCTGTGAACTTTGAGTGAACTCTGAACAATGGAAAAAATACTAAAAACAAAAGTCTGCTTGAAAGCAGGAAATGTGCCTTATATTGAAGTGTGTTCGATTTTCTTTCTCTGCCTAGAGATACGATGATGTGAACTGCCTCATGTTTACGGGTAAACCTTTAATTGGTTAATTGCCCTGTATAATGATCTAATTGGTTCATTTTTATATTTTTGTACTGCCAGCAATATCACCAGTATATAAGCTTGTTTATTCCTTTGTTCTGGGAGTCTCCCTGCTGCTTTCCATGAGGCTCCCACAAGTGTGTACTGTAGTTAATAAATACCACTGAAAGAGAGAAAGAACTGTATTTGTTTTCATTTTCAAGGTAATGTGTAACGTAACACCAGCAAAACACCATGTGCATATGATGATACCTGTGTTCATCTCTGTCATCAATAACATCAATGCAGGGACAGGTTAATACGGTTCTGATGCACACAGTGACTGTAATAGAGTGCTGCAATGTACTGCAGTGTAAGATGTTGTCAGGGGTAATGTGTAATGCATACATGTCAGGTAGTGTAGCCATGCAGCTATGATGCATTTCAGCTGTTAGTAACACTGATTGATTATCTCCATAATGTTATCCATGTGTGTTGTAGGTGTACATGTGTCAGCAGGAGGATGGTCTGCAGTCATATTCCACAAGGGTTATGGCACTGTGGTGACACCTTGGCTGTGACATATCTGGTGTACAGTTGCACACATGTCACAGGTTTGTATAACAGTTATTGCCTGTGCCACATTGACGGGTGACCTGCTGGTACATGTATAATCTGCACCCTTATGTCAACCCATCCACATAAACACACACCCTTACTTGACAACACTGTGACTAGACCCCTACCTAGGTATGTAGTGCTACTGAACTGTGTGGCTTTCATTGCACACACCACGCTTCATTTAGGGTGAGGTGTGTACCAGGTTACATGTTACATGCATAACATCCACAGACATGTACAATATGGTAATGGGGGATTTAATGTTTGTATATGGAGAACACATAGTGTGTCATACCATCATATACACATTGACAGGCACATAACAGGCAGACACACATCTTAGAGACCTGGGCGTATTATTGCTAACTAACTAGTCCATGTGTCAAATGTATTACAGGTAGGCTGCACACAGCACATGTGTAACTGGGCTGTATTCTATCAGTAACCTGTATGGGTGATAGTGACAATGGTCACCAGAAAGTGGTACGTGGGACATATATCGGGTGTACCATGGTGTAATGACAGTGTGCACAGCACCCACAACCCCCAATGGATATTTTACAAACTGGAACCCATCGTGATACTCTGACATACCCACTATCACACATTGCACATGATGGCAATATAACCCATTGCATATCACAACAGCGGTACCACAAAGTTATGCATAATGGACATGCCACAGGCATAGTAGGGTGTTGCACTGCAATGCCACACCTATTGGCAGTGACAACACTATCTGTACTACTGTGTGGCAATGTGTAGTGTAATAGGAGTATGTGGCCTCTGAATGGTGTACCTACAGATATGCAGACATGCACACACACACACACTTGGCAGACCTCAATGGGATTCCCATGTTTATCAACCCATTTGTACAACACTGTTGTGCTGGTACTGCAAGGCACAAGTAGCTGTTATGGAGAGGAGTGTAACAGGGTACATGTCATGTCCAATACGGCAGCAGCTACATCTGCCTATGGCAATGGGAGTGGAGGTGGTTATGAAGGCTCTCATGGAATTTCCAACTACAGGCGTACTAACACACAAACAATGCTATCCTCAGTAATGCACATGTATACGTGTCAATACTGTGGTGCATTGCTTCAGGTGGTCATAGCTGTGTACCTAGCTATTGTCCATGGAGGGACTGGATGTGTAGGGGTGTGTGTACATTGGTATCATGCCACCTGCCATGTGCCAGCAGGCAATCTATTGACAGACACCACATTAGTGACTGGCAGGGTGAGAGTGACATGCATCAGCCAATCCTCTGGGTACCTTCTGCACATGGCCACTCAAGTTATCCAGTTGGCATGTATGCAACATGTATTACAACACATGGTTAGTGTCTGTGATGGTGACCTGTACCCAAGCATGTTTGGTTGATGGTGGTAGTTTAGTGTAGGTACCCATGGCATGTGGCCCATACAGGGTGATGTCTCCTATATGTGACAGTTTTGTACACAGCTGATCACACATGTCAGTGTCAATCAAGCATAGGTTGTCTGTACGTATCCCAGCTGGATACCTGACACCTGCACATCTGTAGAGGGACTGTCAGACACCAGTTTGGTGAGTAGCTATGCAGTAGGATGAATGTGTCAACAGATGGATGCTTGACAACAATATGTATGCCATTACTACATGTTGTAAGCCCTCACTAACATGTGCTGTACAGATGGTACTCTACAGTTACATTCCACATGTCTGATTATTATCAAGTAGGGGGTATATATGGTGACAAAGCCCACACACCAGGAACATGACAGTGAGCCCTCAGAGGCAGCTATGCCCACAGGTGTGCTTGTTGTCAGTAGTAATGTTAGGACTCTACCCCTCCCTGGGACAGCACTGTTGACAGTAGTAATGCCATGTTACACTACATGCCAGTGTGACAGCACATACCCTGGGTTGCTACCCCTGCATGTCACACATTCACATGGATAACAGTGCTGTGCAGGTCTCATATACTTGTGTGTCCCAGACATGATACTCAATACCCTTTGCTGCTGTAATGACACACATAGATACATGTACTGCACATGGCAGTACATACACATATTATAGATGTCATTTCCCAGGGTTTGACATAGCTTTGTATGTTACACAGAGATAACCTCTGTATAGACAATATGCCACAAATTATAGACGAAGGATTTCTAGACAGTCAGCATAGGCCATCTGTTTGATGCCTGTGATTCTTATAGTGAGGTATTTCCACTGCCTTCCTAGCTGTCGCAGCTGGCTTGCGAGGTACATACCAAACAGGGCATTGTACTCTATACAGGGTGTAATGAGGGATGAATACAGTGGGGAAATTACCCCATTTTGTCTGGATGTAAAGCCCTTAGTGATGAGGTGTGCCACATAGAAGGATTTCCTTACTGTTGCAGCAATGTGGTTAATGATGGTGAGACCACTATCCACCTGTGTCGCTATGTCTGTCAGCACACTTTCAGTGTTTAGTGTACTGCCAGCTATGTGGTAAGTCATGGGTACATGGCATTCCAAAGGGGATAACTATACATTACTTGGCATTAAGCTTGAGCCCATGGCTCTGGCATCAAGCAACTGCTTCTGTTAAGCCATGCTGTAGAATATCCACATCATTTGGGGATATAATAATAGATCCCAGTTTGCAGTCATCTGTGAACTTTGTTAGCCAGAGTTCCGTAGTGTTGGCCTGTACTTCAGGGGAAGTAGATGCCAAACAAGTGCTGTCCCAGGACTGACCCTGACATACTCCAATTGTCACTTGTCTGGAGCAGGGATTGGACATGGTTACGTTTACAGTCTGGGTTCTGTCGGTAAGTCAGTTGGCAACCCATCAAATGACGCAGGTGTTTATGGCCAGCTTCATAAGTTTAACTATGTCTCTAGAGTGGGGGATGTTGTCAAAGGACTTGGCCAAGTCCAGATAGGCTGTGTGGACTGCCTTACCCTCTTCTACAGCTCTGAAAACTAACTCAAAGTAGTCAATCAGGTTCAGGAAACAAGATTGTCCCTTCACAAGCCCAACCTGGGCAGGGTCCATGTTTGCTGGTTGCCAATGTCTTTGTTTATAAGTTGCATGATATTGCATTCCATGCCCTTGCAGATGAGGCTCATCAGACTGATGGGACGGTAGTTACCAGGATCCATGGTGGATTCCCCCTTGTGGAGTGTGATTACTGTAGCTGTGTGCCACTCAGTGGGATAGAAGCCTGAGGTGAAGCTATGATTAAACATGGCACTTAGGTGAAATGCAGGGTGATTTTGTAGTTTATGTAGAACACAGCCCAGGATGTCATCTGGTCCCATGGATGCTGTATTCCTAGCAGTGGATATGGCAGTTTCCACCTGTATGGCCATGATTACTGGGGTTTGTCAACCTTTTATTACTGAGATGGGCCCTTTAGGGGATGAGAGAAGGCTGAATGTGGCACTAAATCAGTTTGCCTGGATATTGGCAAATTCCTTTGAATCAGTATATTTAATGCCAATCTGTTGTAGCTCAGAGCAGCTCTGAGCATTGGCATTTAGATCCTGGACATACCTATAGAATGCCTTGTGGTTGTCTTTGGAATCTATGGCAATTATAGTTATGTAACAAACTGTGGCTGATTTTGAGGGATATCAGCTTCTTACTGAGGCTGGTAAGGGAGCAGTTTGCATTTTGGGATTATCCATTTTTCTTCACCAGTGTCTTCCTTCTGTTGTATAGTTTGTTCATGGCAGTGGAGCACAAGATTGGTTCCTTTTTTAGAGGGCAGTGTTTCGGTTCTATTTGGGATGGCACAATTCATGCACGAGTGGATATGCCCATTAATTGCCTTAGTGTAGGATTCACCAGTTGCACTTTCAGCTCCCATCTCCATGGATGTCATGAGGTTTGTCAATTTTGACTTGAGCAGCATGGCGTTAGCTTTGCAGAGGGTATTTATGGAGGTTCCTTACTGATGGGTGTGGGTGGGATGTGGATGTCAACAGTGATTACCTTATGGTCAGACCTAACCTATGAGGGGTTGACCACTGGTGTGGAGCATCTTACTCCCATGTTGGTAATGACCAGGTCTAGGATATTGGAGACCCTGGCTGGACAATGGATTAGTTGATCCAGGGGGTCGGAATGTATGATTTCCAGGAACCATTGGTAAAGAGTGGTGATATGCGAGTTGTTTTCCCAGTGAATGGCAGAGTATTTGGAATCACCCAGTATTATCGTATTTGGTTGCATCTTAATATAGGTTCATAGGTTCATAGTTAGGTACTAGGCTATTTGCCCGAAGGCATTTATAAGCCTAGCCAGAATGTGTTTGCTTTCACCACCCCCTTAGGCTAGTTTCCTGTGCCTCTGTCCAGCAGAGCCACTGAAGTGATCCCCGGGGTAAACTTTCTGTTTCCCATCCACTTGTCAAGGTTTCTCTTGAAGAGTACTAGCAAGGAGCTCTGCCTAATGTAGATTGGAATGTTGTTCCAAAGCAAGGGAAGTCTCTGGGACAGGAATCTATCCCTCCAGCACATCCTATTTATCGTTGTGGTGAGGTTTAGTTACCTAGAGCATGTGGCTCGAGGGGATAAGGTTTTCTTTAGGTGGAGTGTGTCCATCAATTCTGGGTTGGACATGGCCTTGTATGTCAGGCAGAGATCACCTCTGAGCAGGCGGTATGCAACCGAGTACAGCTGGAGTTTCTTAAGTTGAGCTGCATAGGGCATCTGTTTGAGGCCAGTGATCCTTTTGGTGAGGTACTTCTGTGGTCTTTCCAGCTGTTGCAAGTGTCTTGTAAGGTACATCCCAAATGGGGCGTTGTACTCTATGATGGGTCTGATGAGTGATGAGTAGAGGGGCACAATGACCTCTTTTGATCTGGATGCAAACACTTTTGTGATTAGGTGGGCCACATAGAAGGATTTTCTAACCACTTTGGCAATGTGATTATCAAAGGAGAGATTGCTATCTACTTGGGCCCTTAGATCCCTTATTACGTTTTCCGTATTTAGGGGACTACCACCTATGTGGTAGTTTGTGGATACTTTGTTATTTCCAAAGGGAATAACTATGCACTTTTTGGGATTTAGCTTGATGCCATGATTTTGACACCAGGTATCCATCTCAGTGAGACCCTTTTGGAGAATGTCTGTGTCAGCTGGTGAGTCAATTATAGCCCCTAGTTTGCAGTCATCTGTGAACTTGGTCAGCCATAGTCCTCCTGTGCTTGTCTGTACCTCTGAGAAGTATATGCTGAACAAGAGGGGTCGTAGGACTGAGCCCTGGGGAACGCCACTTGTAACCGGTTTAGAGTCAGACCTAGCTCCCGCAACTCTCACCATGTGGGTTCTGTCCATGAGCCAATTGGCAACCCATCTTGTGACATAGGGGTTTATGTTCAGTCTGATGAGCTTTTCTATAATACCAGAATGGGGAATGGTGTTGAAGGCCTTTGCGAGGTCTAGGTAGGCTGTGTGTACCACCTTTCCCTCGTCTATAGCCTTAGTAACTGTCTCAAAGAAGTACACCAGGTTTAGGAGGCATGATCTGCCCTTAACAAAGCTGAACTGGGTAGGGTCCAGTTTTTGAAGGTTCCCAATGTCTCTGTTAACGAGTTCCATGATCATGCACTCCATAGCCTTGCAGACCAAGCTAGTCAGGCTTATAGGGCGATAGCTTCCGGGCCTGTTGTTGTTCCACCTTTGTGGAGTAGAATAACTGTTGGTGTGCACCACTCTATGGGTATGTAGCCTTTGGAGAGGCGAAGTTTGAACAGCATGTTTATGTGAGGGGTTAGTTAGTCTTTAAGCTCAAGAAGGACTCAGACTGGGACACCGTCCGGTCCCATTGATGCTGTGTTTTTGGCTTTGGTGAGGGCTATTTTAACCTGAGTGTCTGTGATTTCAGGGGCTCTACATTCTTCTGGTATCGTTATGGGCCCTTTTGGAGGTGAGAGGGGGATGAAGTTTACACTGAACCTGTCTGCCAGGATGTTGGCAATATCGGTTGGTTCAGTGTATTTTGTGCCATTCTGCACTAAGTCCGAGCAGATCTGAGCATTGCCACATAGATTCTTGACATAGCTAAAGAATGCCTTGTGGTTATATTTGGAGTTCTTGGCAAGGTTTCTTTCAAAGCTCGCCTTGGACGATTTTATGAGGGATCATAGTTTCTTGCTGATACTGATCAGGGATGTCTTCCCTTCTTGGTATTTTACTCTTTTCTGTACTAGTTTCCTCCTTCTACTGTATAGCTTGTTTATGGCAGGGGTCCTCCAGACTGGTTTCCTTTTCTTAGAGGAGTGAGTCTTGGTTTTGCTTGGGATAGCATGATCCATGCATTCTTGTAAGTGCCTGTAAAATGCATTAGTAAAGGATTTTGCAGCTTCGACAGCGTTATCCTTTAGCATGGGGGGCTTTGAACTTTCCACCTCCTTCTTAAGTAACGTGAAGTTTGATTTTGAAAAGTTTTTCACTGTGGTTTCCTTGTCCGAGGTTGGAGGCAGAATGTGGATATCCAAAGTGATTTGTTTATGGTCAGATTTAACCAGCAAGGGGTTGACCTCTGTTGTGGAACACTGGTCACCCATGTTGGTGATGACCAGGTCTAATATGTTGTCAACTCTGGTGGGAGTGTTGAGCAGTTGTTCTAGGGCATTTGAGTGTATAAATTCTAGGAAATGTTGGACAATGGAGTTAGTCCTTGAGTAGTTCTCCCTGTTAATGTTTGGGTAGTTGAAATCACCCAATATTAGGATGTTTGGTAGGACCTTTATGTTACCCAGTGTTTCCAAAAATGTGGAATGGGGGTCCTGGGACATGGTGAGTGATCTGTAGCAAGCTACAATTTGAATTTCAGTTTTGACCATTGTTAGTTGCACGTGGATAATCTCTGAAGCATCGTGCTGTGCCACTAACCTGGAGGTGTGGCTGTCCTTGATGAATATGGATACTCTCCCACCTTTTGTATTTTGGTCCGGGTTCAGTGGCCGAAATTATGGTATGAGTTGTAGCCTGGTATTGCTGGGGTGCTCTCTGGAGCCTTAAACCAGGTTTCTGTTACTACACATATATCGATTTTCTCCATACTGAGGAGTGTCTTGAGTGCGTGCATTTTGAGGTTTAGACTTCTGGCACTGAGCAGCAGTACCCTCAAATTTTGTTACTTGTGCTATTTACAGTGGTGGGTTTGTCTTTTGAGCCTTGCCTAAAAAAGGCACTATGGGGGTGGCAATATCCTTGGCCAGTATTCGAAAGCCTAAGGGTGACAGATGCAAGCCGTCTCTAGCGAAGCAGCATGGCTTGTCGAGTATGTCATTCCAGGCAGACAGACACTGTATCCCCTTTGAATGACACCAGAAACTTAGCTAATTGTTGAAATTAATAATTTTTTCTTTATACCGTTGTAACATTCTTGGTGAGGGCAGGATACTACTCTGGGTCATACCGGCCTGGGCTATGTGATCAGAGAGCTCTTCCATGTCTCTTTTCATGTAGTCCAGGGAGGTATGGCTCAGGTGATTCACACCAACATGGACAATGACAGAGTCATATTTGTACTTGTTCTGGAGTGACCTGAGTGCTTGTGTTATGTGGCGGATCCTGGCACCCGACCGGCAGATAACAGTAACCTTCTCCTTATTCAGACTAGTGAGTGGGACGTCAGTGTGCCTGACTATAGAGTCACCTATTATTAGTATGTTGGGTATGTTATTTTGCCTTGAGGGCTGTGATTGTGTGGCACACAGGTTTTGTGAAGTATGTGTTTCATGGTTTGATTTGGGGGGTGGAGGTTGCTTAGATTTCTGCTTTGGAGGACTATGTTGCTTTTGTAGATTTTCATTTAGAGTCTCTGAGTATGTTTTTGTGTATTTACGTGTGTTTTTTACTGGTGCTGGTTTAATGGGTCTATGTGAGACTGGTGGTGTGATACCTTCTCCTCTTGACTGTCTGATCCAGTCTTGGGTTGAGAGATCTTAGCCTCCAGTTTGGCTGTATAATTGCATCTCTGACATCTATTAGTGTTTGGCGGTAGGAGGAGAGGGTTGTCTGTGTACATGAGGCAGTTGTAACATTGCCTCAAAATGCCCAAATTCACCAGTTGGACTGGGAGTACACCTGAAACTGCCCTTTGGACATGCCTGGATATGTACAGTAAACTGTTTTACTGAATGGCTGGTAAGGTCGAATAGAGAGCCTTGTCCTTCTGCAGTGCTAGGGTTTATAAGTGCTTGCTATGAGTTTTGAGCAAGTGCCGGGCTGAGAAATGAATGTCTTGAGTGCTTAAGTTGAAAGTTTGTATAGTTTCAAGGGAAAAATTGAAGAGGAGATTTTGTGGTGCCTGGAATAGTTATACCCTAGCTAACTGGTGCTGCCCGGCTCACAAAACTGGGCAAATGCGGTTTTTATAGCAGGGAAATGAAAGAGAGAGAAATTAGCCCAAAATGGCCAATAAACTACTACTTTCTGGGCTGAAACCACTCCTCCAGGGACAGATAGGCTGCTCAAAGCTCCCCTCTCTCACAGGTGAACAGAGAAACTTCCTTCTATCCAAGTAAGTTATGGGCAAACACAGAAATTTGTAAAACAGCCCTGAATTCAGCACTGACCTGAAAACTCGACTATACTAGCTTAGAAAGGTGGAAAACAAGTATGTATTTTTTCATAAAATAAAGCAGATACAATAAAAAAAAAAAAAAACACTTTAAATGTGCATAAAAATGCTTATTGTTATATATCTCAGTTCAGAGTTGTAGGCAATGCCCCTAGTAATAAAGTAGGAAGAAACACAAATACAGTAAAAGCAGATGAATAAAGTGAAATTGCTTTTATATATAAAACAATAGAAAACAAACAATCTGATTTAAACAAGTTACCCAATTAACCAGAAAAGAGCTGAGCCCTATTCTAGCAGTCTTCAATCAGACAAGTTCTAATTTCACACTCCCGCTACTAGGGTACAGGGGAACAGTCTGCAAAAAAGATGGCCTGGATCTGTGCTGAAGTTATACAAACAAAGCTAGATTCAGCAGGCCTGAATCTGGTCGTATGCTACAGCAACAAGGAGCACCAATTTCAGAAAGAACCAGTTTGAATAAGCAGGCACAATAAGCCTGTGACCAGAAATTCCCAGCTCAGAAGGGAAGAATCCAGCCTTTCCTCCCATAACAGTGCAGACCACAAACCTTCTTAATGTAGAATAACTGCCCTGAAGCCCAAGTGCTTAAACCAGAACTAATACACTTAGAATAGCAGACACTGAGCTTTCAATCAGCAATTCCCAGCTTAGAAGGATGTAAGCTACCTGTCCTGCCACAACAGTGCAGACCACAAACCTTCTCAATGTAAAACAACCGGTATGAAACCCAAGTGCTTAAACCAAAAGACTTAAAATAACAGTTACAATTTAATCAGGCTACCACCAAGCAACAATAAGTGCAGCAGAATAAATAAAATTGAGTACTTTTAAGAAGAGGCAAAAGCAAAATAAAGTAGGAAGAAACACAAATACAGTAAAAGCAGATGATTTTTTTTAAGTAAAGTGCAAGGAGAAAAGAAGGAAGAACCTAAGTAGGTTGGCCTTCTCAAATCTTCTCTCTGTATTATGTAGAGTGAACACTAGACTCAGAATCTGATTTCCCTGTATTCGGTTAAGTGAGCAAATGAGATGGACTCAGGAGGAGTGTTCAAATACAGACTTACAGGAGGGGCATGCAATTCCAGAGCCACTGACACTAACACCAAAACAAGAACAGAGAGGGTGGGGACAAACAAGAAGAAGAATAAGTACAGTTGTAAAGATTACAGAGAATAAACACTTATCTTTTTTCAATATCACAGCTGGCAGTAGGTCAATCTCTCTGCAGCAGCATGAGCAACAGGCATATCGATTTAAAACACAGGACAGAACCAAACAATACAGATGCAGGAATACTTTGGACAGATGAAACCAGTTCTGAAAACTTACTGCCACTAAGAAAACAGACAAGGCCTCCAGACAAAGGATTTCACTACAACTGAGGTCAACACTAAGATATACAGCTATAACACACAAGAAGAAGTACAGTTGTACAGATTACAGAGATATTAAATCAAAATACAGACAAAAAATGAGAATAAACACTTATCTTTTCTTAATATCACAGCTGGCAGTAAGTCAATCTCTCTGCAGCAGCCTGAGCAACAGGTATATCTGATTTAAAACACAGGACAGAAATCAAACAATACAGATGCAGGAATAATTTGGCTAGATGAAACCAGTCCTGAAAACTTACTGCCACTAAGAAAACAGACACGGCCTTCAGACAAAGGATTTCACTACAACTGAGGTCAACACTAAGATATACAGCTATAACACACAAGAAGAAGAAGAAGTACAGTTGTACAGATTATAGAGATATTAAATCAAAATGCAGACAAAAAAAAAAAAAGAGAATAAACACTTATCTTTCCTCAATATCACAGCTGGCAGTAGGTCAATCCCTCTGTAGCAGCCTGAGCAACATGTATTGTCCAGTATGCTTATAACGGTGTAGTGAGAACCTTGGCCCATGGAGGGGGATTTGTAGAAAGCTAAAATTTGGATTGCATCTGGTGATTCTCAGATGCATTGTGTTGGACACTAGGCTGGAGGTGTGAATGACCTTGGTGGATATGGACACTTCTCCACCTGTAGTGTTGTGGTCTTGGTTTGTTGCCCAACATGTGTGATAAGGGTTGTAGGCAGGTGTTACAGGTGTGCTCTCTGGAGCGTTGAACCAGGTCCCAGTTACTGCACAGATATTGATGTTCCCCATTTGTAGGTGTGGTTCAAGAGAGTGCCTTTTTAGGTTTAGACTTCTAGCACTGAGTCGCATTACCGTCAGTTTTGCATGCTTGTATCTGTTACAGTGGTGATTTTGTCCTTTGAACCTTGCCTAGATAAGGCACTATGGGGGTGCCAAGAGCTGTAGGGTCTATATTATATCATCGAATGCTTAAAAAAGCGAACGCTGATTGATCGACCTAATTTAAGCGAAAGCTTACAATCTCGAACTGTCAGATCAGCGATTTTTTTCCCAGGGAAAAAAATCGTTGATCCAAAACACATACACACAGCACAAGCACACCAAACAAACAAAAATCCACACACATACACCTAAAATCTGATACCTAACCCTACACTAAACTATGCACACACCACTAACTACCCACTTACCGTAACCCATACCCTAACCCTAAGGTCTGTCACTATTGCACATTCACCTCACTCGCTCCCTAACCCTAACTCACCTAAATCCACCCTAACCCTCATGTCCACTCAATCGCACACACACCTAACCCGAGCCCTAACCCTAACTCACCTAAATCACCCTAACACTCACATCCACACAATCGCACACTTACCTGAATCCAACTGGTAACTTTCCACCATAACACTGAAAATACTGAAGCAACTGAAACGGGCAACCAAATTCTTTCCCTAGGAAAAAAATCGAGTTTCTGCTGCTTCGATATTTTGCAGTTTCGTGAAAATAAGTTTGATCAATCAGCGTTCGCTTTTTTAAGCATTTGAGGATATAATATAGACCCAAGCTGTAGCCACTAACCTGAATCCCAGGGGCAACACGTGCAGACCATCTCTGCCAGAGCATCGTGGTTTGTACATCATGTCATCCCAGGCAGACAGATATTGGATCCCCTTTAAATGACATCAGTCGCTTAGCCACTTGTTGAAGTCATTGCTGTGTATAAGTATATGTGTGAGTATTATATGTATATATGTACATATATATCCCCATATCTGTATGTGGATATGTATATGTCCATATATGTATGTGGATATGTATATGTATATATATCTACATAGATATGTGGATATATGCATACACATATATGTTTACCATATGTCCAGAACATGGAGTAGAGTCCTACCTCATTGCCAATAGTCTCAGCCCCATAGTGCAAGGGGATGTCATGGATGCATTGTGAGTATATATGTAGACTGTTGCTACTGTCATAGGGGTGTTTTAACAGACATGTTGGGTGTGGGAGGTCACATCTGCTGTAGACATGTGCACCATTGCCTATGTATAGACATCCTATGGGCAGCATAGTACAGATCCACTGCTAGCACAGTAATGTTCCTGTGGACTACAGCAGGGATATGACCACTATATGTGGACAGTCTGACATTCTGTGGTCAGTTCAGAAGTGTACACATGTCCCCTTCATGCGAATCATGTGGACCACACCTCCCAATGTGGATATTACTAGTCATGTACATGGGTATATCACGACAATACTGGAGTACATATTCCCATGCAGTGTATGCATGCACACATGCCAGTCTGTCCAGAGACACATAATACCTGGTGCTGCTGAGTTCACATGGCCACATACTATCCAACAGATAATGACATACATCTGTACAGCATACCACTGCTTTGTCAGAAATACACAACAGTTATGCTGGCCTGGCAGCAGTATGTCTTGCAAATAACTGGACATAACAGCACACTAGGTATTCACAATAGGCTGCTAGGCATATCACAAAGCCCTGGCCAAACTACAGGCAGACTGCCACAACACTGGAATACATATTGTATGGGGAAATACACATGTACCTGCAATTATAGCGGGCTTGACACACAGGTCACAGCACAGCATAGCAGACACCTGTGAGAAAATGCATAACCACATCTAATGTCAATGCAGCCACAGCCACATATGATACACAAGCTTATCACTGGAGCAATGTGTAACATCAGATAGAACAGGACAGAGAACAATGGTGTCTACCACAGTCTGTACAGAGCCCATGGTTCGTAAGTGCAATACACATACAGTCGTCAATCATCCTAACTCAGGGGACAGCAACCTATGGATCTGGAGCCACATGTGTCTCTTCGACCCTGCTGTAGTGGCTCCTTGTACCTCTGAGGATTAATGGACACTCTACCACACAACACACACACTTATACACACACACACAAACACACACACACACACACACACACACACACACACACACACACACACACACACACACACACAGATCAAGCATTCCCAACACAGGAACACAACTATAGACATATGTTAGATATTGTTCTTATACACTTAGTTATTTTATATTTAGTATAACTATATATGAAACCATATATACTCTGCTATCTTCATTGTAGGAGTCAGATAGCTGTTGTGCCTCCTGATGAAACTAGTTTGGTGGGTGAGGGGTCAGGAATGGCTCTTTGGATAGTGAAGGCTGCAGACCCCTGCCCTACATACACAGACCACAGTACTGTACACACAAACACGGACTGTCCAAGTAATGTCCTCAGAAACAGCCCCTACTACACACATGTCCAACAGTCTGTTATTTGACTAGCTTGTTATCAGGTATTATGTCAATAACTAATGGTGTACAGACCATATGCACCATATATATGTGGGCTTCATTTGCACAACACATGTGTGCATCTCTGCAGTCTAGAGGTCAGTGTATGTAACAGTGTACTATGCCCCTTTAAGTCAGTGTATGGGGGGGGGGGGTATGCACCATAAGTATCCCAGGGTGTTACAACATGTGAGGACTACAAGTAGTAAGCTGCCTTAAGGTATGCAGATGTACATTACCATACATTTCACCTTGTGAACATTGCTGGCCTACTGCTTACTGCCAAAAGTGTGATTGTGATGATTTCAGTTATGCATTTTTATGTAACAGATAACACCCATAGTGTCAACCCAGGTCATTTCCCCCTAGGGACTGCATGCAGAGTGTATTTTGAGGCCACTATGCTATACATCTGTATTACATACTGTAGATA